>NW_023270447.1:56608391-56728854 GCF_011800145.1 Mirounga leonina
GGGGGGGGGGGGGGGGGGGGGGGGGGGGGGGGGGGGGGGGGAGCCGGTGAGACACGGAAGGCAGGGTGGTGGGGAGAGCACAGAAAGAAAGGCAGGTGGCACTGGGCCTTGCTGGGAGCTTACAGACTGGGCGCACAGCTGGGACTGGGACAGAGCTGTGGCCCCAGCGTCCAGTCATCCAGCAGAGCCTCTCAGTGATGCAGGTAGTGGGGACGGGGTGAGGATGATGAGGCTCATCCTAATTCAGAGCACAAGGATGGAGCGGGGCGCGATCTCTCCCAGGACGGCTGGGAACCACTTTCCCGCTCCGTGCTGGTCTGCCTGAGGTCCTGTGCAAGTCACCCACTCGGCTTCTCCGAGCTGCAGCTTCTCTCTCAAACAGGTTAACTGTGATGCTCGGTTCTTCTCCAGATTGCTTTGAGCATCAGGTGAGAATGGACATTTGCTAGCATTTTGAAAAGTGACCCATGCTGGAGCAGCAGGGAGAGGCTCTGGGGACTATAAGGTTCTAAACATGCATGAGACTGAGCCTGTGCGGACCTGGCTCCCCAGCACCAGGATGGGGCTGTTTTGAGGTTAAAGGGTAGCTCAGTTCTTTGAAAACTAAGCTTAAAGGAAGTAATAAAGTATTTTTAAAGTTGGGGTTTTTTTGCATTAGCAGACAGCATATTAAAATAAAATTAATATTTCATTGAGGTTGGACAGAACCCACTGGAAATGCTTTATCATCTTAATGACTTTGGAACTTGGTACCTGGTAAGCTCAGTGTGACGACAGAGTGCAATCTCTGGTCCCATCAAGAGACCATCTGGTCCTGCTCCCTCCTTACCCAGGAGGGGAAAGGCTCAGAGAAAGGAAGGGACCTGCTTGAGGTCACACAGCGATAAGGCTGCACTAAGCAATACCAGGCGTGTGGCATTTCAAGTGTACTAGGTCTTAGTATTTTACAAGCCTATCCAAGAACTCTCTTCTGATTCTCAGGGCTGCGCTCAGAAGCAGATGATGCACAGGGCGTCACATGCCAATTCCGAGGCTCAGAAGTCACTAGGTGGTTATTGGTGATCCAGTCCATCTAAGTCAGTCTACAACCTGGATGTGTACACTTCTTTCAGATCTATTTGGCTGTCCTTAAAATTTTTTTTTTTTTTAGGACACAAAACTACACTATCATTTTGCTGTTTAACCTGAGGACAACACGGATGAGATTTCATCTGCCCGTGGGCCTTTTGAGAGGGGGATTCCAGAGGCTGCCTTGTAGGAGTGGGAAGTGCTCCTTCGTCTTGTGGGGAGAAAGCCCCCCACAGGGAGCAGATGTTTCTCTGCTTCTCAAGGGACAGGCCCTGCCCTGCGGCAAGGGGCCAGCCAGGGAAAGCCTCAACGATCGATCGTGTCCATCTATCTCATGCTGGGGTTCCGCCAGGACAGCGTGAGTGGTGCCCTTTCTCCTCCCACTGAAGCTACCTTCCTAGCTTCTCCCCATCCCTTTCTTCTCTTGGATCTACCTCCCTAGAAGGGCCTGCGATTCCTCCCTGCCATACATTTTATAGGGGCAAGACCTGGTTCTTGCCATGATGGGGGGAGAAACTGTTTTGAGACCCCATCTGGTGCATGGACCACAAAGCTTGAAAAAGAGACAAGGGGTCACATTGTGCAAAGCAAAACACACTGGAAGTATTGGGGCAACTGATTAGACAAGGGGGCGGGGGAGGATGTTGACTTTGAGCTTTAGTGGTGCTTTCTGAAGTCAGCCTATGTGGGTTTTGACCTTGGAATTTTGTAAAGGGTTACATTCTCCATTACGCATAGCTTTTTATAGTGGACCACTGGCTTTTAACTGCTGCAGCTGGGGCAAGAAGATGGGAGTGTTCGATCTTGGTGGGATGCTGGAGCTTATGATGTCATTAACTCTAGGCACCTGGCTGCTTCTCTAGGCAGGGCCTTAGCAAAGTGGAGGGAATCAGGAAAGGTGGGCAATTTCTCAGGCCTCAGGGGAGCAAAAGCCGTCCCCCCACCCCACGAACCTGGCAAAGATGAGGGACCTGTTCAGGTCCGACAACTGGCACTTTGACGATCTTACCTATGCTCTTGACTTACATGAGTTATTAAAGGTGTGGACACCAGAGGCTGGGAATGGAACTAAGACATTGTTGAGGCCCTGAAGGAGAAGGCAGCTGACAAAGGCACCCCAACTCCACCCAGGTGGTGGGGTTCCCTCTGAGGCAGGAAGTAAATTTAGGACTTAAATGTCGTTAAGTTATTAATTCCTGAGGGCAAGAGAAATTGATTTGGGGCTTTAACTTGCAACCTGATTTAACCTTTTTGACTATAATTTTCCCTTAGGAATTTTATAATTTAGGAAATCTCTATAATGTCATTATATCAGACTATTCTAACATGGTTATTTAACCACGCTGTAGGAAGGTTATAGTTGCATTATGTCTAAAGCAGCAACATCATGTCTTATGCCAATTTTCAACTTTAGAGACTGTGTGACCTTGGAGTACATCTCACTAAGGTACTATTCTAACACATGTAAGAACCTCTACGAGGCAAAACGTACATGGCCCATCAGCAGCTCAAGGACGATACCTATAGGAACGGCTGTCAGGCTGGAGGAACCTTATGAAGATGGACAGAACTGTATGGACCCAGGGCTGCTCTTATCCCGTGAGGGACAAAATTAGGCAGAATTTTTAAGCCCCATGGGAAATAAGTAAATAATAAAGTGGGGCCAGTTTCTTTGATGTGCCTCATGTTTCCTTCCATCTGGAGGGAACTCAGCGTAACACTCTTTGATTTTTCTGTCCTTAGACTCATTCAACCCAGGGGAAGAGAGGGGACTCCCCTCCTGGTAGATTTGGGAAGCATGGAGGGGGCATGCTTGGTTGTGTCCCTCCCTCCTCCTTGTCAATGTTGGGCTCACAGGGGTAGGAGGCTGATGGGCACCTCTGTCTAACTCCGGGCTTCACCATAAGGAAACGCACCTCCCCACAGATACAAACAAAATCTTTCTACCTATATTTTGGCTCCTATCTGCCTTCCTTATTTGTCTTATTTCTCAAATAGTTTAATAGCCATGCGGGAAGGGAGGAATGGTCATTTTTTTGGCATCCCTCAGAGACCCCATCCCCAGGGAACCCCAAAGGAGGGTCTCTGGGGCCCCATGACATGGCATCCCCATTACTCCTCTGTGATGTGTGCCCCCCAGCATGCCCCCAGCCTACCTCCATGCTGGTCCTGGCCCTGGTTGGAGCTCTCTCTCCCTCCATCTCCTGGAGGGCTCACCCCAGATGGCATCTCTGATGTCCCAGGCGTGCCCTCCGGGGCCTCCTTCTCCAGCTCAGGGTGGGGACAGTTCCGTGTCCACCACGTCAGGCGAGCAAGCTGGAGGGAAAGAAAATACTGCTTGACTCGGATACCCTTGGGCGTAGTCTTACTGTGGAACAAGAGGACTCCCCTTCACAGGAGGCCGGCAGAGCAGTGAGGAGCGTAAGGAACAGGCACAGGACCGAGTCAGGATGCCTGGCTCTCAGCCCGAATGCCCTTTCCTTTGAAAAGCTGCGCCCCCTGAGCACCTGCTCCCCCTGAGCACTTGCTCCAGGCTCCATGCTCATAGCTTGGGAAGAAAGAAGCCAGACAGGGAGGCAGGTGCCCCATGACAGAAGGCTTCCAAGGTAGGGTTGTGGAGCTGATACTCTTAAAAAGAAACTCATAGGCAATGGAGAGGCCCTGCAGACTTTAGACAAAAGGAAGAGACTCTAAGTTGTGGGATTTAGAAAGATCTCTCAGAGTGAATTGAAGGGATTCAGGCTGTAGGCTGTTGGAACAGCAGAGCAAGAAATACAGAGCATCTGGGGGAGGAGAAGGGGGTGGTCTTCAGGTGAGGGAGCAGCGAACATGGCTCTTAGGTTCCTGCCTTGGACCATCAGGTAGGTGGCGGACGAGCTCGAAGAGTCTGCCTACAGAGTACCTGCAGAGCCTGCTGCCACAGAGCGGCAGGGACGTCTCTCTCCAGGGACGGAGCAGCAAGCCCGCGTCCCCTGGACAGCCCTGGTGGCTTTCTCTCTTCTCCCTTTTTGGTGGCGCAGCAGAAAATCCAGCAAGTTCTCTAGCTGAAGTTGGTTGGACCCAACCAGGACTATCTGAGCTCTGTACTGTCTCCTTTCCAAAAAACTCTTTTCCTGGCCCAGCAGCTCTTGGTTACATATTGGCCCAGGTAAACCCTGCCCTGCTGCCAAATTCCTACAGGCACGTCCAGCAGCCCAAATTCCTACAGGCACGTCCAGCAGCCCAGGATGAGCGACCATCCTCCAGGACCCTTCCGCTGGCTTCCATCTACGTCTCTGTACGGTCTCAGGAGATCCTGGACTGCTTCTCCACTTGAAAGTACCTCTTAGCAAATGTGACTTCATACTTACACAATGTGTCATTAGCCGTGTATGGGTGGTGTCTCTTTATGTCATGGGAGGCAGCTGGATTTGGGTTTGAATCTTGGGCGAGAGAGAGAATGGAGTTTCATCTTCCTGTAGAGGATTGTTGAGTTCCCGGGTATGGATAGGACAGCTCAGTGACAGTGTGGGGTGAGAAGGGTTTTAGGTCATAAGTGGGACCCTAAGGGACACTGAAAACCAAACTGGAGGGGCATGTGTCATGGACGTGAGCAGAAGAGAGGTCTTCAGGACGCAGGAAGTGATCCGTGGTGGCTGGTTCTCCTCAGAACTCACTGAGGACGAAGATGGGGGAATGATCGTTAATTTCTAGCAACAAGAAGGTTATTGGGGTCTTGGTGAGAGCAATTTCGGGGGAAGGGGGGACATCAGCCAGACTGGATGAGAAGGAGACAAGAGGTGGGAAGTGAAGGCTGCGAGTGATCACCCTGCAAAGTCGGCTGTTGAGGAGCCCAGCGGGAGGCAGCGTACCTAGGGAGGGCCGGGGTCCGGGGAGGGGGTTTCGAGTGGGAGACACTTCTGTGTGGGAGTGAGGCAGCAGACAACGGAGAAGCTGAAGATTCAAGCAGTGGGGAGAGATCACTTCTGGAGTGAGCCACCAGAGAGACCCACCTCTCTTGGCTCCTCTGTTTGTAGGAGGAATTAGTGACATCAAGGGTCTAAAGTGGTTTTGCAAACTCTCCAGGGATGTTAGTAATGCCTTCCACCCAATGTTTCAGGGACTAGCTTCTGGCATGGGCTCTATTCTGGGCTGAATTCTAACCCCTCCAGGACTTCAGAATGTGACTGTATGTGCAGATAAGGCCTTTAAAGTGGTCATTAAGGTTAAATGAGGACATTAGAGTGACCCTAATCCAATACAACTGGCGTCCTTTTAAGAAGAGGAGATTAGGACACAGACACTCAGGGGAAGACGGGGTGACGACAGAGAGGCGAAGACAGACATCTGCAAGCCAAGGAGGGGGGCCTCGGCGGAAAGAACTCTGCCAACACCCTGATCTCAGACTTCTTGCCTCCAGACTGTGAGAAAATAAACTTCAGTTGTTGAAGTCCCACAGATGGCGGGGCCGCGTCATGACCGCCCATGATGTAAAGATGAAAGGTTTCAAAAGACAGCTTCCATGACTGAGGACTGCAAAATCTGTCAGCGTGCGAGAGGGGAGCGCTTGCTCTGGGAGACTCTGTGTCTTTTCTCATCTACCTGGTTCTTGACTGGCCAACGAAGCCTTCCTCCTTCTTCTAGGACCAGCTCCAAGTGACCTTGTCGGGGAGCCCTCTGCAGCCCCGCAAGGGTGACTGCCCCACCCCCGGTGCTCAGCCCCTCCCTTTGAGCCTGGTCCTTCTGCACTTTCTCGCGGTAGACTAACTGTTGGCGTTGGTGTCTGTCCCCAAAAGTCGCTGGCAGGGACCATCGTCTTTGTAACCCTAGCATAGTGCCTGGCACACGAGGTGCTCCCGGAGTAATTTTCCAATTGAATGAATTACTTTTCACCTGGGATTGACTAATCCAGTGAGCTCCCCGTTCCCAAGGACGTGTGTATGGCCACAGAGGAGACAACCCGCTGGAATGAAATTCAGGGGTCGAATCCCAGGCCCCGGGGGTAGGGACAGCATTTTGAGGAGCCCCAGCGCAAGCACTCCACTTGCCTTTTCCTCAGGGATGGGAGTGGTACAGAGGCTGATGGCGACAATGACGACAGCAGTGAGCCCACAGAGCAGGAGGGCAAAGTAGAGGTAGTGGAAGTCCTTCAGCACGGCCGGCCTCTGGTCCACCTCCCCACAGGCTGGCACGGGGTAGGAGAACTCCAGGATCATGCGCAGAAGCCCCACAACCAGGCCAAAGATGAGGCCCCAGAAGGCTCCCTGTGGAGAGAGGGTAGACATGGGAGGCCCGAGCAAGCCTAAGCCACGGTCTGTTACAGTGTTTGCAGGCCCACCTTAGCGAGCTCCCTGTTAATGCTGAGGCTTTGTCTGAACTTAAAGGCAGGCAGAGTGGTGCCCTGGGGAGGGAACAGGCTCCAGAATCAGATAGACGAGGATTTGGATCCTGGCTCTGTTCCAGAATGATTGAAATAGTGACTCAACCTCACTGGCTTGGAGTTTTCTCATGCGCAATGGTAAGAGAAATTAGTATATACTAAGTATAGATGCTTAGTATTCAACTAGAATGGAATATGCTTTTGCAATGAGCAGGGAAAACCAGGATCCCCCATCCTGATTTTCCGTTATAATAAATAAAAAATCAGAATAGAGCTCTTTAGAAAGAAAGAAAGAAGAAAGAAAGAAAGAAAGAAAGAAAGAAAGAAAGAAAGAAAGAAGAAAGAAAGAAAGAAAGAAAGAAAGAAAGAAAGAAAGAAGAAAGAAAGAAAGAAAGAAAGAAAGAAGAAAGAAAGAAAGAAGAAAGAAAGAAAAAGCAAAGTAAAGCAAAGCAAAGCCAAGCTCTGGCACCTCCCCTATCTTGCTTATAACACCACTTGACCCAGACCTATATCTGTTCCCTGTATGTGAGGGTCAGAGGGCTCATATTTTCAAAAATGAGATGCCAATCCTGATACCAAGAACCTGGGTGGCTCAGTCATTAAGCATCTGCCTTTGGCTCAGGTCATGATCCCAGGGTCCTGGGATCGAGCCCCTCATCGGGCTCCCCGCTCCGCAGGAGGCCTGCTTCTCCCTCTCCCACTCCCCCTGCTTGTGTTCCTTCTTTCATTTTGTCTCTCTCTGTCAAATAAATAAATAAAATCTTAAAAAAAAAATTCTGGAATGAGCATAAACACCCAGAATTCAGCCGAGCCGAGCCGTGCTGTGCACCATCATGATCAGCAGGGAGGTTAGACGTCCAGAAACAGTCGACAAGTGGCCTGGGTACTCCCTGGGGAAAGGGGCTTCTGAGATGTCCTTTGCAATGACTTTGAGCTTTCCTGTGGCCCCTGCGGAGTTGTGTCCATGACATCCTTTAGCCCCCAAAGCACAGCCAGCAGAATCGGGCCCCTCTTTTCTAGGCTCTCCTAGGGGTAACCAAGGCAATGGTCCTGGAACCTCTAGCTCCTCCCAGGCCTTTCAGCAGTTGTGTGAATGAAGCATGTGCAGGGTCATCTGTGGCTGGTATTTTGCCTACATACAGAACCTTACGGGGTTAGAGAGGGAACAGACCCCAGAGATCCTCCCGTCTGTCCTGGCCTTTTACACACACTTCCACGTGTCAGGAACATTTTTCTCTTCCCCATTAATCCGGTCTAGGATCAGATGTCACTTCCTCCAGGAAGGCTTCCCTGGCCCCCTCCCAGGCATCCCATGGGTTAGGTACCCCTGACCCCCACTCTCACAGCAGCCATTAGACTTTATTCTTATTTCTTATTGAGTCATCTTTCCTCCCATCTGGCCCAGTGATGGTGGACCTACATGAACCTCGTAAACCATTGCATCTAGAAGCTTCCATAATAGGATCAATGAATGTTTGTCAAGTGAATGAATGAATCAAAACCCGACACTATGGATGGGGAGACAGAAGCCTAAAGGAGGCAGTGTGTGTGTCTGATATGTCCCAGGGAGACACCAGGCTACAGACAGACCGGACCTCCTGACCCTCGGGCATACAGGGAGAGACAGGGTCCCTGTTGCACTCACAGGCTCTGTGACCCTCTTGCAGAAAATGGCCAGCAGGAAGAGGGCGGTGATAGGCGGGGCCAGGTAGCTGGTGACAGACTGGATGTAGTCGAAGAGCTGCCCGCTGTTGGAGCTTTGGATGATGGGGATCCAGAGGATGCTGATGACAACCAGGAACACCACAAACACTCTGTAAGGAGGGCACAGGGCACTGTGAGGAACGCTCAGGGCGGCACTGGCATGGGGTGGGGGGCAAAGGGGGGACACAGAAACCGGGAAGGGAAAAGGGAAAGGAATGCATGGTCACTGAATCAGAGAATGCTAGGAGACTGGAAATGCTAAGATTCCAGAAATTTAGGCCTCTAAAATCCCAGAATAGCAGAATTCCAGAATCCAAGAAACCCAGGATTTTTGAATTGGGGTCTGTGAGGTCATGTAGGCCACCTGCTCTTCAGGGAGAAAGCCATACTTTTTACAACACCCCTCACTTCAGTAAATGGCCTCTGGTCTTGGCTTGGATGCCCTTTCTTCTCTTTCACATCCCAAACCCGTGCAGGACAGCCCCCTTCTCTAGGATGGCTTTAGTTCCAGAGACTTTTCGCTTCTTTGTGCTCCTCCAGTTCTAACCCACTGCTCCCTTATATTGGCATTTAGCTCAGAGTGGGGACTCCACCTTGTCCTCCTGACTGCCCCTCAACTGATCCTGGCTCAAGCCCAAGTACCCTAAAGCACTCTCTTATGATTTTGTGTGAACAAGTTGAAAACTTTTCTTGGATGCAATAATGCACATGGCCAGCAGATGGTGCTCAAATCCCACTGATAGATGAAATAAATGGCCGTGGAACCTGCTGAGTACAAGAACGAAGGAGCGGTCTTTGGAAATGCCTCAACGCACTTGTCCTCACCTCTCCTCTCGACCTCCCACATCTTCCCCATCAGGCCCCACTAGAGAGGCAGCTACCCAAGTGGTAGCTGCTCATCCCTCCCCTCGCAGATCCTTAAATGCTCAGGCCCTGCGTGTTAGTCCAGACACCTGAGTCACGGAGCCTTAAATTATGAAGCAAAGAGTTCGGAAAGTGCCCCTTAACCCAGTGTAAACTACAAGCCTAGGGAGAAAAAGAAAATAAGCCACCAAGTGATACTTTGAAAAGCACAAAATCAAAACCAAGGAGATAAAGTTCAAGTTCTCCAGCTTGCCGTTCAAGGCTCTGCGTCCACTGGAGACAGCCTTCCTGCAAACTTCCCGGCTGAGGCAGCCCCACGCTGCATTACCTGCGCTCCTGTTGCCAGGAGCAGCCCTCAGGGCAGGCTAGTACCAGGCGCCCCGGTGTCCCCCGCACAAGCTGTGATGCAAGGGGGATGCTCAGGGTGAGTCTGATGGAGTAAATTAACAGGCTTTCTGTTTTCCTGGGATAAAGGCTGGGCTGATCTAAAGCTCCTGGGGGTGAGCTGCTTGCTAACTACCCGCCCCCCCATACAGTTCACCTTCCCTTTCTTAAATGCTTTGTCAGCTTCTCTCACTTACTCTGTTAATCAGAGAAAGAGAAAGTTGAACAGACCGGGAAGAGACTTTTTTTTTTCTCCTTATTCTGGAAGCAGAGGAATGTCCAGAGTTGGGAAGGGACTCACCTAAGGTCATGTAGGAAGTTGGTGCTAGAACCAGGTGCTCTGACTGCCAGGCCTGGCCCAGACCCCACCTCATCCCCCACCCCCCGCCCGCCCCCAGGGCAGCCCAGGACAAGGAGGAGAGGGGAGAGGGGTTCTGCCTGCAGGGAGGGGGTGCTCCAGAAGGAGGGGCCAGCGCACCTGCCCACCACCATCAGCTCCTGCTCTGTAGCCTTCTTTCGGAGGCGCAGCCACACGTCGATGGCAAACAAGGTGCCGCTGCTGTTGAAGATGGAGGTGAGTGAGCTCATGAGGGCGGCCAGGATCACGGCGATCATCAGGCCCCGCAGACCTGGGGAGAGGCGAGGTCTCCATGGGCAGCCGGCCTGGGAAGGCCAGCTCTGCCAGGGGCCACGGAGGCTACAGAGTCCAGCAGAGCCAGGGCTATGGGGGTGGGGATGCTATTGCATGAGGTTCCCATCTGTGCGGATGAGGAATCCGGGAGACCGGGAGGCCCGCTTCTGGATAAGCGCCGCGGCCCTGAGTGAGTCCCCTGCCCTGCCCCTGTCCAGGCCCAGCCTCCTCATCTGCATCACTAAGAGCAGTGGGCCTAGGTGACCCTGCAGTTTTGACTCCTCAGTCTGGGCTTCAGAGCTTGTAGACACTTGGTTAGGGGCCCCTGGTGGGGAGGAGGGTGCCTGTTAAGAATGGAGTGTTTTCAGTCTGTGTGCCTTTTCATGGACACGGTGGTGCCAGGTTAAGGCCCCAGCCTGGGAGGCAGAAGGCCTGGGTTTGTTTCCTGGTTCTGCAAGCAACTAGCTGTGTGATCTTTAAACTAGTTCCTTCCTTTCTGGACCTATTCTCCCCCTGCATAGCAGGGGAGGATGGAACCCACTGATATCTGAGGTCTCTATGACTCTAATGATCAAGCTTCTAGAAACAACCACTCATGTGTCCCTGGGGAGACCACTCTCTGTCAGCCCTACCTCGGCCCTCTTTCCTCCCAGTCCAAGTATTTAATCACCTCCTGGAGGTCTCCCTGAAAGACTCAAGGCGTTCCAAACAAACCTAGGCCAGCACCTTCCTCCGGGGCCTTCTCTTGCTTCCTTTGTTCCTTGGGATTCAGCTCCATTTCCTCTCCTCTGGGAAACCTTCTCCAATGTTCCCCTGGGCCAGGTCGGGTGTCTCCTTAGGGCTCCCTCACCCCCACTGTGTCCCCACTCTGGTGACGTAGCATTGTGTCCTCAGTGAGCCCAGGTGTCCTGGGGATGGCATGAAGCCCGAGCTCGGGCCTGCCTTTCATCCCTGCATCTCCACAATTAAAGCCAGAGTGGGTGCTTTATAGACACTTGTGAGAATGTGTGTGTGTGCACGCTCGCGTGTGTTGGGGGAAGGAGGTGTGGAGGCGAAGGTTCTTATTCCCTAGTCCTGTCCATGCCCACCGTTAATGCAGCCCCTCCTGGGCAGCGGGGATTGGAGGACGCCGGGGGATGGCGTGAAGGGGGGCGTGGGGAGACAGGACTCACCGACGGGCATGAGGGCTATGACCAGCTTGGGGTAGGCGATGTTGGAGCAGCTCACTCGGGCCCCGCAGATTCTTTGGCAAACGTCAGGGTCGACACAGCCCACCTCATCTATAGAAGAAGTGATGGCCATCAGAGCCGAGTCTTCCTGTGCCTCCTTGGGTTGGCCCAGTATTTGCTTTCCAACAGGAACAAAACTACAGGAAAGTGTATCCTGGTGACTCAGGCAGGAACCAGCATCTCTTGCAGGAGCCAGAGGGTCAAGGGGCAGGCAGATGTCTGGGTACATGATTTAGCCGTCTCCAGTAAATCTCTTGACCACATACTACCCTGCAAAGCCTGACAGACTCCTGGGGGTTTTAGGCCTTGTATCTTGCTAAAAGGTAAAAATCCTTGGAAGGTACCAAGAATGCCTTCTTTGGTCTTTCCCTTATAAAGGGAGCATAGGATTTTAACATGACATTTAGATACAATTTCTTCTTCTGAAATACTTATTGTATGTTTGGCCCACAAAGCCTAACGCATATGTATCTTAATAGAAACAGCACGGGCATCCCCTCCCCACCCCTCACCCCCACTGCCAGTGCAGCATCGTCCAGCTCCTACCTGGGTACAGGGCCCTGCTGATCATGCCGGGCATGACGATGAAGAACATGGGCAGGATCTTCAGGTAGCCCCCCAGCACGGAGCCCCCCTTGGCATGGGACAGATTCTTGGCAGAGAGAGACCTCTGCACAATGACCTGGAAAGGGAGGGGTGGAGGCAGGCCACCCAGGTCAGGTGGGGCTCAGCTCAGTCACAGGCGGGCCCTGAGGTGGTCCTGAAACAAGCCCCGACCCCCTCTGCGTCTAGGTGCATGGTTTTCCCGCAGGGAGCGCCCCCAGGTTGTGACGGGCTGGGCCAAGCCTGGCTGGGGCATCACCTGGTCCGTGCACCAGCACCATGTGGCCAGCACTGTGAGCCCGAAAACGAGGCCTGGCCAAGGAATGTCCCCGCTCACAGGGTCCCGGAGCATATGGAAGGCATCAGACCGGGGGAGATGGCAGGTGGTATTGGGGACTGTGGCATGGGGTATGGCCTGTCTATACCGCTGCTCCAGACCTGGGTACCAGCCTACCTCCTGAAAGCCTGTGGAGAGAGACGGCAGTTAGTGACACAGCCCTGAGACCCACTGGGGGTCTCCTGCCCCTACCCAGGCTTCCAGTCCCATGTGGGGCCCTGGGGCTTGGAACTGGTATGGGACTTGGGAATGGGGGAGATATGTGGGGCTCAGACCCTTAGTTGGTGTAGTGAGAACTCTGCTCTTTGGTAACCCCATCCTGGCGGTGGGGGTGGTGGGATGCTCTGGAAAGTTCCAATCAAACCACAGAGGTGAAAGCCCAAGATAGATCAGAGAGCAATTTCTACATGATGGTGGGGTGTATTCAGGTCTCTTCCTTACCCAGAAACATGAGGACCAGGGCGCCCCCCACCATGATCACCGTCTGCAGAGCATCTGTGTAGATCACGGCCCTGAGGCCCCCTGCAGACCCAAGGAGAGGGCTCATCAGTCGGCACCAACAGGGGGTTCCTCTCTGGGTGTCTGCCCTGTGCTTGGCCACATCAGGGAGCCCTCTTAGCAGGTGGGTTCCGGCCGCCTGCCTTCCCCCGACTAGCCGGTCCCAGCCGCAGGCACTCTGGTCTAGCTCTTTCTCTCCTCAGCGGCCCCTGAGTGTGGCCACTGTGCCTCAGTTAGCTCTTGTTGTTTTTAACATCCCAGGGCTATTCTTCTGCTGTGCTGGTAGCTCCACCGGGAAGCCTCCCTCCCTCCCCTCCCAACACCATGGAAATTCCCCATCTTTGCAGGCTGACTTAGCCACGAGCCAGGGTCCCATGTGCCCAGGCCTGCGAGAGGTGCTCTGGGGGACACAGGGGAAGGAGGGCTGGTGGCTTTGTCTGGAGCAGTCCCTGGTGACTCCAGTCCTATTGACGGTCTCCTAGCTGCACCCCTGCTCACTGTTGCATCCCTAGGCATCCCTCTCTACCTCTCCCTGTCTTTCGGTCTCTGCTCCCGGTGCCCGCACCCCGATGCGACCTGTCCTCGGCCCTACCGGCAATGGTGTAGACGGCTGTCACCACCAGCAGCATCGCCGTGGAGAGGTAAAGGTCCCAGCCCAAGGCCATCTGGATGAAGAGAGCTCCAGAGAAGATGTCAGTCTGCAGAGAGCCGGGACCCAGGAGTCCAGGTCACCTGAGGCCCTCACTGTGGCCACCAGGGTATGTCGCCTCCTGCTCAGCGATATCAAGTGCTGTCAGTCCTCATCACATGATGAGGGTGAGCCTCAAGTGCCGTGCTGAGGAGGATGGGCTTGACCTTGCAGACGCTGAGGAGCCATAGGGATTGTTAAGCAAAGGAGCACCACATGAAACTTTGAAACAGGGAGCAATGTCAGCTGGTGGTGCAGATAGGAGAGTCTATTGCCCTGAAGGCAGGGGTGAAGGAGTGAAGACAGAGGAGGTGAAGCAGGGAGCAGGGGTCAGAGAAGAGAGAGCAGGCACCCAGAGGCTCGCTGCCTGCTCCCCAGCAGAGCAGAGGCCCGTGCAGCTGCAGGTGGGCCCTGGCTGACGGGCCGGGCCAGGAGCCCAGTGAGAGGACTTCTGGACGCTCTGCATGCTCGGGTTTATTAGAGGACTTGGAGAGCGTCCTTTGCCTGAGCTGACTTGGGCTCGTTTTCAAGCATTGGTGGACAAGCCGCTGTACAGTTTTCCCGACTCTTGACCTGGAAGCTCACGGACTTGGCCCCTTTCAGTGCTTGCTTGCTGACCCCACTGCACGGTTGTTTCATGAACCCATCCCAGGGCTACAATGGGACAGTGTGCAAGGACCCCTGGCCCGGGGCACGGGACCCAAACTTCAGTTCCAGTCCTACGGCTACGTTCTGTGTGGACATGGGCAAGCCATTTGCCCTAGGTTTGTTTTCTGGGTGTAGGTCAGTGGAGGAAGAACAAGGACCTTTCTAACTCTAACATTCTAGGTAATCAGTGCATGGTGCTGAATGGAGAATCAATTAACGGAAAGATAAATGAATGAATGTGCTCTAGATGATGAACTCTTTGAATAGAGGGACATCATTTACGCAACAGACATTTCTCATTCATCTGTGATCACTCCACTGCTGAGCGAGGGCTTGCATTGAAGGTATGTGGATTCGTCCCTTCTTCCTCCCTCCCTCCCTGCCTTCCTTCCTTCTTTCTACCTATTATCTATCTATCTATCCATCCATCCATCCATCCCTACATCCAGCAATAAGCCATGATGTAAACTCAGCATTTTTGGGCACCTGGGTGTCTCAGTTGGTTAAGCATCTGCCTTCGGCTCAGGTCATGATCCCAGGGTCCTGGGATCGAGTCCTGCATCAGGTTCCTGGGATCGAGTCCTGCATCAGGTTCCCTGCTCAGCGGGGAGTCTGCTTCTCCCTCTCCCTCTGCCCCTTGCCCTGCTCGTGCTCTCTCTCTCTCTCTAATAAATAAACTCTTAAAAAAAATAAACTCAGCATTTTCAGAGAGACAAGATGGTCACACTGGAGTGGGTACTCACAGAAATCTTGGTGAAGATGTAGAGGATAAGAGACAGGACAGACATGTACACCTGGATCCTCTGGCCCCCGAATCGCTTCTTCAGGTACTGCGGCATTGTGACCACGCCAGCGGCGATGTACACGGGGACGAAGATCCAGCCCAGGGCCAGAAGCAGCCAGGTTGCCTTGGAGAGTGGAGAGAAGTAGGTATCCATGCCTTGATGCAGATGGAGGGGCAGCCCCCTCCCCCACATCATGATGTCGGGGAGCACTGAGCTGGGAAGCAAGGGACCTGGGACCTAATCTTAGTGCTGTGTGACCTCTGATGAGTCCCTCTGCATCCTCCGGGCCTTGATTTCCTCATCTGTAAAATGGGTTCTGTATTTACCATGCAGCCTCCCCAGGCACCTCCGAGGTTCCCCTCAGCACTAAAGCCTGGGATGGGGGGGGCAGGGGGGCTTCAGACCTCCATTATCCCTGAGAAGCCTCCAGGCCAGCTTCCTTACGTTCCATTCGAAGCCGCCCACAGCGAGGCCTCCAGCAGCTCCTGTCCCAGCCAGGCCAATGAACAAGCCACTGCCCACATTGCTGGACATCAGAGAGGCTCCAATCTGCAGGGCACAAGCGGGGTCAAGGGTCAGGGTCAGTTTTAATCCAAATCAGCCTGGAGCCAGGACCACGGGCTTCAGGAGCTGTGGACAGAGCAGGAGCCGGGCTCAGGAAATCTGAGATCAGAGGAAGGAGGGTATGTGAGGGAGCACAGAGAGGAGGGAGGGACCTGACATTTACTCAGTACCTACTGTATGCGGACACTGTGCGAGGCATTTAATATGCACCAACACACTTAATCTGCATAAACATTTCGAGAGATGAGCATTAATCTTTTCAATTTACAGAGGAAGGAGATAATGTTGGGGAAAATAAAGCCACTGCCCTCAGGCCATGCAGTGAGTGGCCAAGTGGGAAAGAGGGAAGGCCATGGAGAGCAGGGTCAGGTAGGAAGGAGAAGGCTCTGCACTGGGGCCGTCCATCTAGGGGCCTCCAGAGACGAGGATGCTGAGGGGAGGAGGGGAAGTCCCCACGAGAGGGATTGGGGAGGTCCCCTTCATTGGGCAGGGAAAGGGGCGGAGGGAGGCGCTCTGGGGCCTGGGCGGAGGCGAGGCCTTGGGGACACGACCGGGGCCAGAGGGGAAGAGCTCGGCTCTGGGCTTGCTCCCTGTATCACCCTAATAAAATCACTTCCTCTTGCAAATCCTCAGATTCTCCACTTGTAAAATGTGGGGACTCACCTGTTCCCACTGCCTGTTCTGGGGGTGCTGGGCGATAGAAAGTGAAAAGAAAGGAAAGGTACTGAGACATTCAGAGAACAGATCGCCTAGAACATAAAGGCCCAGAGATTACAACCAGCCTGATGTTGCTCATTGCTGAAGCCACAGCCTGCTGCCACACACACACACTCACACACACACACACACACACTCACACGCTCACACTCAGGTGGTCCTGGGGATGCTGGCGGGGCTGGGCTGGAGCACCTAGCCAGAGCACAGAGCACTGGGCCCTCCCCGAGGCTGCTCTCGGAGTGGGGAGGGGCCTCGGCCCCGCTCAGCGCAGGGCTCCCAGCTCACGACTCAAGGAGACATCGGCCATTAGGGCTGGCAGGGGGACCAGACAGGCCCCTCTGGAGCAGGGATGCTGTTGCTCCTTCTGCTTTTGGCTTCCCAGCCACACACTCTCTTTGGGGTACAGGGAGGGGAGTGAGGCACTTCTCAGGACTGGCCTAGTAGGGAGGGGCACAAAGCTATGGGACTTCTGTCACAGATACCCGGACACCTAGACATGCAAGCTCCAGGGCTGCAAATGGGACGGAGACCCCCCTAAGCAGGGCTGGTTCTGCTCAGGCTTCAGCAGTGCAGGAGGCCCCAATGCAGGAGGCCCAGCTCACGGCCCCACCCATGGGGGCTGCCCGGCTCCACAGCCACTCATCTTGGGAGCACCCTCCTGCTTCCTCACCCCTACGGGGAGACATAGAGTTTCACACGGAGCAGGGAGATCTGCTCTCTGCAGGACTGGCGGGCACCCAGGCCAGCCCCTGGTCACCCTCCCGGAATGGACCAGAGAGGTACTCCCTCCTGCTTCTTGTCCCTACTGACTCATCTCCAGAGCTGTGGTGGGGGACGGTGGGGAGGGGACGTATCAGCTGAGCAGAATGGCCTCCGAGTGGCTTGCTGTCTCCTGTTGAGGGACCCAGTGTCACCATCCCTGTGAACTGCCAGGCCCTCCGCCCCCTGCACTCCTGGGGATTCTATCATGCTGAAGGCATGAGAGCTCCCTGCCCCTACCTCCTCCTGTCCCAGATACTCGAACCTTCCAGAGAGCTCTGTCAGCGTCCTGGACCTCCTCTTCTCTTCAGGGAGTCTGTCACCAGCGCGGGTGGGGAAAGTGGTGAGAACGAGGACGGGGTGTAGGGGTGGCTAGTGGTGTGTGAGTGCATGCACACACGTGTGTGTGAGCCGGGCGTGACTGGGCGTGTCACAGCCTCAGCACCACAGGGCTGACAATCCCACGATTTGATTTCCAGGCAGGGCGTACCTCCCTCCGTGCTATTTCAGGAAGAGGAGATCAGTTTTGAGGACCAAGAGGAACAAGTGACGTGGGCAGATAGAAGAGACTGGGGTTTGCAAAGGTGTCAGGATCGATTCCCTGAGGTTGCTGGGGATTGATGTCTGTGATCCCCCTCACCTCACTGCTCCACGGTACTAAGCAGATATGTCTCCTTCCTACCTCCCCTGGCTGAGGTCAGAGGCTTCCCAGAGGCACTCACAGCCCCTCTGCTTCCCTCCTGTTGTCTGTGAGTCTGTCTGCCCAGCTAACTTGAGCTTCTCTGGGACAGGAACATTCTAGGTTATTTCTGTAGGTGCAGTGTCCAGCTGAGGGCGCACACTTAGGAGGCACCTACCCGAGGTGTGCATTAGCAAGATCTCTTGGGTTGTGGGGTGCCTGGGGGCCACAGAGAAGGAGCCCAGAGAGCCAGGAAACCCACTCAGGGGGCTGCCACCTTGGTCCAGGCGAGAGAAGACAAGACGAGGATCCAGGGGTGGGAGGGGACAGGGAGGACGATCTACTCACCGGCCACCAGCTCATGGACCTCCCCGCCAGGAAATAGCCACCAATGGTGCCTCGGCTTGCACGAATCGATGACTGGCAAGGAAGGGGAGAGAGGTGAGGGTCTCCCGAGCTCCCCCACCTCTGCCCCGCCTCAGCTCCCTGTTCCTGGGCTCAGGTGCTGGGGGGTACCCATACCATGAGAACCAGATGGGCAGTTTCACTGGTTTTACTCTACCCGCCTTTGGGAGGGACACAGCCTCTCTCTGGGCCTCACTGTTCGTCCCCTGGGGCTGGTGTGAAGAGCCAAGGGGCCAACAGAGGTTAAAGCCTTCGCGAACAGCACTGTGCTGGACGTGTGTGCAAGATACGGTTATTGTCCCCCTAGCCCTCCCTCTGTCCAAACTTCGTTTCAGGAAATGATTTGTATCTGATTCTCGGGCTTGCATAGAGGCTGCCCCCTCCCTCCTTTCTGCAGGACTCCTGCACTGGGGCCCAGACGGCAGAAAGCCCCGCAGCCCCAGGCAGAGGGAGGGCTCCGTCTGGGGCTTCTCCTGCCCGGGTCTGAAGTGGGACCACGCTGTGAAGCCTGTTCAGGAGCCCGCACAGACCCCTCCTCTGAAGAACAAGAGGAAAGTGGACGTGAATGAACTTCCTCTGGGGCCTCAAGGGCTGGGAGCCGGGGCAGTGAGCCAGGAAGCAGAAACTTGAAGACTTTATTAAGATGCTAACGCTCAGGATGCCCGGGTGGCTCAGTTGGTTAAGCGTCTGCCTTGGGCTCAGGTCATGATCCCAGAGTCTTGGAATCGAGTCCCGCATCGGGTTCCTTGCTCAGTGCGGAGCCTGCTTCTCCCTCTGCCTGCCGCTCCCCCTCCTTGTGTGCTCGCTCTCTCTGTCTCTCTCTGACAAATAAATAAATAAAATCTTAAAAAAAAAAAAAGATGCTGAAGCCAACAGGTCTCTGATTGGGTCTAGAGATGGGAGAGATACCTGAAGGAGAAGGGAAAAGAGAAATGTACAAGGGGCTTCTTTGCCCCTCAGGAAATGTCCCTAGTCACTAGGGTGTGTTGAGGGGGAGGGGCTGGTGCTTCTGAAGCCTTTGCTTGAACTTCACCTGTCACCTCCAGCTCTCAGGCAGGCCAGATGAGCAGAAGGAATTCTTCTCACACATGAGGAAATTGAGGCCTGAGTCAGGGAGCAACTTGTCCAAAGTAACTGAGGAGCTGGTGCCTTTCCTGCCAGGAGTTGGTGATCAGCTGTGTGCCCATTTCTTCCTCACACCAGCCTTGGGAGGCAGGGACTATTCACCCCACTGAACGGCTGAGGGAACTGAGGCCCAGTGAGGGTTCATGACCCTGCCACCGTAACAGGGTCATGACGGGCTGGGACTCAAATCACTGCTGCCCAGCAGCATCTGAGGGGGCTGGCCCGTCTCCCGAAGGGGCCGTGATGACACCTGCTGGGTATTGTTGCCCGCAATGCAGGGCACTGGGCCAGGTGCTTCGATGTGTCCTGTTACTCAGGGCCATGACCTCTCTGTGGGGCAGTCTTTATCGTTCTCACTGTCCACACGAGAAAACGGAGGCTCACCGAGCATTTGCATGTTCCCAGGGCTCCATGGCTCTGTCAGAGCCGGGATCTGAACTCAGGGCTCCCTGACTTCAGAGCCTGGCCCCTTGCCCCAGGGCTGAGGCTCTGGTGAACAATGGAGAGCAGAAGGACCTTTGGACTCGCCTAGCTTCCTTCCCATGAGCACACGAACCCCAGCTCCATTAGAAAGCACTACTCCTTGCCAAGACACCAACCTGTGGAGGGTGGGGTGGGCCAAGAGTGGAGCATTCACAGAGTTGGCAATCTTGGTACGGGAAGGAGGGCAGGGTTGGGGATTGGGCTGCCAGGGACGGGTGGGGCCCAAGGCAGCAGATGCATAGAAACAAGGAGTTGGGAGATAGGGGTTCCTGCCTGGGCCAGCCTCAGCTTGCTGTGTGCCCTCAGGCAAGTCACACCCCTCTCTGGGCCTCAGTCTGCCCATCTATAAAAGAGATGGAGAGATGGATTTCTGAAGGCCTCTGCATCTTAGCCCTGTGCTTCCCTGATCTGCCTTCCTTCTGCCCACCCTGCCCCCAGCTCCACCACCAGCCAGAGATGAGAGCCTGCCCCACCTGCCCTGCCAGGCCCCAACCTCTGGAACTACTCACCCAGACCCCCACACAGATGACAAAGACGAAGTAGACAACCAGGACCGTGATGTCGTAGGCGTGCAGGGTGACGCTGGAGCCCAGGGCTGAGCGTGGAGCTATCACAGTCCTGACCCCATTTCCTGACTCTCCAGGCCCCATTGTTGCCAGCTCCATGCTCCTCCGTTAGAGTCACTCACCACCGGCTGGACTTTGAGGCGCTCCTGGCTTCGTTCCTTCCCTTTAATGATTAAACAGCCCCAAGTGCCATTAGCTGCTGAGAAAGCTCTGAGCTCCACTGGCTCGGGAAGTCCTGGTCCCCTTTTCTCCTAACTGCCACCCCATCTTCTGCAGGACTCTCCCTTTCCCTGCCCCCAGTACACACACACACACACACACGTACATGCACACACACGTGCATACACATGCACACACATACACACACACGGGCACACTCCCACCTCTGAGAGGAGCAGGAGGAGGAAGAGGAGGAGGAAAGAAGGAGAATGCTGGAATTCTGGAGCTGGGAGGGACCTCAGAAGTCGAGCTGTTCAAGCTCCTGCTTATGTGGAGGGGAAACTGAGGCCCAGGGAGGGAAAGGTCACACGGGGAAGTAAGGTGGAGCTGGGACTAGAGTCCAGGTTTCTCAGTAGTGAGTTCAATGCAATTTTCCTTATTCCCGGAAGGAAGACAAGGGAGGAGAGGGGGAAAGAGTGCCATGACCCTTGCAAAGCCTCTACCACGTTGCGTGCTCCTGCCTCCACTCCCCCACCCCCAGGTGTCACTTTTCCTTTTTTTTTACAGCATAGGACACTGAGGCCCGGGAAGAGACCTGTTTATTCCAAGCCACAGTGGGGGGCCAGAATTCACACCTGCCTGGTGCTGGGATAAATGAATGGTCCAGGAAAGGACAGACAGCACGCTAGGTCCAGGCAAGACCAGCCACCCCAGGACCAGGGCGGCCTGCTTTCCCGAGCCAGCAGCACATCTCACTGAACTGCAGAGTGACCGTGGACAGACCGCCTGGCCCCCCAGCCCCATCGTCCCAGATGCCCGACGCTGAGCCCCTCCCCACACATTTTACCTGGCCCTAAGCCAGCTGCCTGGGCCCGCCGCAGCCCCTCCTCTGATGCACCTGAGACCCATCGGTTAGCCAGCCGGGCATTTTAGCAGCCCAGAGTCCAGAGAGGGCCAGGAAGGGAGCAAGAGGAATTTTGAAACCTTCAAAATAGAGACTGTGAAGCTTGTAACACAAAGCCCAATGTTTGACCTATCAGTGAGTGATCCCCCCTCAGGGCCTGTCTAGTTTTGCTCTGCCCAGAGCTGCGTTATTTGTGCTCACAACAAATTAGAAACAACTTAACGGCGGGAGTGGGGCTGCCAGAGACGGGCAGGGCCCTGCAGGGCCGCGGGGGAGCCCGGCCGCCGATGGCCGCACAGCGCATGCGCGTCCTGCCAACCAGGTAACGTAGAAGGATGAGGAGAAAAGACCGGCCAACCCGGAGCGAACAAACCGACAAATTAGGCTCCATCAGCTCTCAACCGAGGGCGTTCTTGCACAGCAGCTGGGGATTCGTGTGCATACTGATGGCCCAGAGTCACTGAGGAAAGATTGCATTGCGACCCTTATGGCTTTTCTATTAGCGTGGATTATGAAATCCAGACAGGAAGAGTTGCATCCAAAATGGTTTAACAGTGTAGGCAGGTGTTGGCATTCAAGGACGAGGCCGCACATATGCAGGAAATCCTCTCGGAGAGCTCCCAAGACGGAGGATGTGGTCACGCTGTCGCTCTTGCAGGAGGCGCGCACCTGCGCTGCACCTGGCTGGGGGGGGCGGGGGGGGGGACACCGGTGCGCGTGCTGTGGCTCCCAGGCTGGCGGGAAGACAGCCGCTCACGCAGGATTCGCCCACGCCCTTCCTTCTAGCCGAGGAGCTCACGGAAGGAGCAACAGAGACCAGTCCGGGAGGCTGAGCGGGCTTACAGGGAAAGGCCTTCACACCAAGTGCAGCAGAGGTGTGGCGGGCGGGGAGATGGAGAGACACGGGACCGGCTGACAATAGCCCCTTCCCCCTCCCCCAGACACGCAGGTCCTGCAGCCCGCCCTGGAAGGTGGGGGACCTGCAAGGAGAGTGGTTAACTTTCAATGAAGATACAGGTGAATAACATACGGTTGCGGGACATTATAATTTCTGAGTAATATCTGCAGGGAGACTGTGTTCTCGGAGTTACAGCCAGAGCGGGGATGGCTATGGCTCACTGGTCATGGGAACACACATGGAACTGGGCGCGTTCCAGTCTAGGGCGGACAGAAGAACCATACTTGAGAAGGCTGCTTTTGGGCTCCCCCTTCCTGCATCCTCTTTATTCCGTGTGTAGTTCGCAGTAACTAGAAGCCCAGGAGCCTGACTTCTGGTGTTCACCGCCCATGTCTCCCTTAGGCTTTAGGCTGTGCCATCATTGAAGATTCTGGAAACCAGAGTTCTTCTTGGAATCCCGGGGCCAGCGACTTCGTCCAGACTTATGGCCTTGTCTTGGGAGGTCACCACCCAAAATATCAGTCCCCTTGGACAGCCCAGCTGCCCCCTCCCTATCCTCCCGAGGCTGTGTTTGCCCTGCCCCTCCCCCACCCTCCTGCTGGCTGCTCATACCCAGCCATGCCCAGGGCCCAGGGCCTATGGCCTCTCCATCCTCCTGCTCCTCACTGGCAGGCTGTCCACAGCTGTCACAGTGTCCAGGTTGTCCCCCAGGCAGCCTGCTCATGTGAGGCTCCTCCTTCCCTCGTGTCCTCAGAGTTCGGGTCAGAATCCTTGCACTTCTTTGCTGCTGCGTGCCTGGAAGGGCCACACACCCCCTCACCTCCAGTTCTCCTCTGTGCTGTGTCCTCCTCCACCAACCCTTCCCAGAAAACTTCTCTCCTCCTCTAGCCTGGGGAAGGCCCCCAACCCCCCCCCACTCTGCCCCCCCATTTATCTCACTGCTGTGGCCTTACTAGATGTGAGCCCCTCCAGGGACCTAAGTAGCTCATTCCCGTTCCTGTCCCCGGCAACTGGAGCCAGGTGGGCACTTAAAGAGTGGAGGGCGTTTCTGACCGACTGTGCTGGGCTGAGAGAGGCAGTCGGCGGTGGCAGGAGCAGACAGGGGCTCTGCAGGAGTGTAAGCAGGTGTGGTGTGTTCAGGGAATGACTGGTGGAAGGGGCGGGGGCTGCAGCCTAGGGTCTGGAGGGAGAATGTGGGGGCAGAAGGCATGAGAAGAAGGGGGTGGTGAGACTGGCATTCTAGAAAATCCCCCTGGGGGCCGAGATGGGGGTTGGATGAGGATGAGGAAGTGGCACAACAGGTTTGGTGAGATTGGCGCCTAGTAGAAAGGATGGAGAGGAGAGGGTCCTGGCTGTTCTTACTGAGCTGGAAGTGTGTCTATCTTTGCGGCTTCCTCTCCCCTGGGGTCCCTGCTCTGACCGTGGTGCCAGGGCCAGGATCCTCCATGGCAGGTGCCCCACCCCTTGGTGGTCCTTCCTTTCAACTCCCAGGGCCTACAAGCGCTCATCCCCTCCACAGAGCCACGAGTGAGCAGCGTTGGGATTGTTCCATTCCCAAAAGGACCGAACCTGTAGCCTTTGGCCACGGGAATGAGTCACTATTGGCAAGATCTTGAACACGAGGCATGAAATGCTGATGATACAAAGTAGGCTAGGGCCCCCCGAATCCACAGTGGAATTGATGTTTTCCACATGGAAGGAAACCGCCTGTCACGCTGCTGCCTGGGTATCCCCGTATCCTCCAGCACCCCGCACCCCAGCCTGAGGAAGAACCCCGAGCAGGCTCAGTTGTAGCTCTGGCTGGCCTCGCCCTGCCTTCTCACAAGTTCTTCCTGAAAAACCACTCGAAGCCAACCTTCCTGCTATGAACCTCCTCTTCCAGAACAATGAGGGGTAAGGACTAAGTTTGCCAGCACTTGCCAGAAGTATTGGGTAGGTCACAGCCCACATGTGATCGAAATTGTGACATTAACTGTAGGGTTGGCTTCATGATTCCCATTTTGTTAGGCGAGGAGAGGAGCTCATTGGTGATGTCCCACGGTTCCGGTTTATTTGGATTTTGAATTCAGGCTTGGTTCACTCTAATAGCTGTGCTATACCACCCGTCCTTTTTCTCCTAATCCTATGTCTCTGGGGAGAGAACACAGAAGGTGGATTGGTCTAAGGAGGGGGAGCAATCAGCTCCACTTGGCTTCCTCTGGTGGGAACCCTGAGCAGGGCGCAAAGATGGCTGGGCTGGGGTCTGGATCTGGTTCCAGAGACCTCGGCCCCTCTCCTGCCTCCCCAGCCCTCAGCCACCCTTCCTTCCCTGGCCACCTCTGCCCTGCCCCCACCACTGCTCTAGCTCTCAGCTCCCATGGCTGATGATTCTCCCCGCCCCCCCCCGCCCCCCCGCACCAGGTGCCTTATCATCAGATCAATTCAAACCCAAATGCAATTCCATTTGATTGATCCCAGCCACTCCCTGAGCACACTGCACTAGGCTTTGTCAGGGCTGTGCCATCGCACAACTCCGGGGGCGCCTTTCCCCAAGAACGTGTCAGTGGTGCCCTGGCAGAGCAGAAGGCTGTGCTCTCTGCAGTGGGGAGAGAGAGGTGCGCACGGCCTGGTCCCGGAGAAGCTCCGCAGAGGAGGGAACCACGGCGTCTGTGGAGGCCAGTGGGGGCACTGGCTTCTTCATGGCGCCGCCTCACCCCCAGCCCCCAAAGGGCCAAGGCTTCTGTAGTACTCCCAGGTCAGGAGTGCACAGTGGGGAAGGGGGGAGGCCTCAGGGGGGCAGGCTAGATGCTAAGTTCCAAAAAAGAAAGGATTATTACATAGGAGGAGCAGACTGAGAAAGACAGTGACAGAGCCCCAGGGGTGGGGACAAGAGAGGAAAGGAAAAGAAGAGGGTTATGAGCTCTAGTCACTACAAACACATCCCCGTCAGACCCGCCGACCCCTACCTGTGCGGCCCGGCCTGGACAGAACCTCCTGCGGCCGCTGTCAGCCTCGGGCTCCCGGTCCGGCGGCTCTGGCCTGGCCTCCGAGAGTTCACGCTGCGGCGGATGAGCCCTGGAGGAGGGTGTGGGGAGCCCTGAAAGCTCCCTCCAGCCCGCGGGGCCCGGTTCTGAGGGGCCACACCTGTCCTTGCTTCGTGACCTTGTCTTGGGGAAAAGAGAATTTATTCTGTGCTCAGGGTTCTCCAGGACCCCAGGGTCAGGCCGGGAAGACCGCAGCTCCCAGTCAGCTGCAGTGACTGTGGGGACAGCCCGTCCCCATCTGGGCAGACGGGTTTCCCAAGGCATTGTTTGGAGCTTAGGAGAAGGTCTGGGGTTGGGCCACAGCTCGGGCACAGGTGTGACTGGCACGTGCGCACACACATGCATGTGTACATACACTTAACCAGTAGCTTTTCTAAGCAACGCTGTGAAGTCATCATGAATACACAGAATCTCAAGTCAGATGAGCGCAAGTTCATTTAGGGGCCTACATGCACCAGCTGGGTGGTGGGGGCAAAGCCCTTCACCTTTCTTAGTCCTCTTTTCTCTTCTCTTCTCTAAAATGGAGATAGTAACTATCTCACAAGTGGTTGGAAGAATGAGTTTGAGTTAACACAGTGGATTTGGAAACGTTTTATAAATTGCCAAGTACAGTGTCTGTGGGCGGCATGGTCATTAGCTGAGCCCCTGCAGGATTTCAACCTCCATCTTGAGTCCCTGTGGCCAGATTGGGATGGCTGATTGGTAAAGTAGGAGAGCTACAGATGGGGTAGGAATTTGAGTCCTGGTTCTGCTGCTCACTAGCTACACTGTGATGGAAGAATTATTTAACCCACTAAGCACAAAATTTTGCATCTGTAAAATGAGGTAATAATACATTGGAAAAATAGAGAGTTGGGAAAATGAAATAAGATAACGTGTGTATAATGAGATGCTGAACTATGAGATGCCAGACTATTTCTGTTTTGGGTTTGACTGACGTCCAAAGGGTGAGAATGATCTAACAGGTGCCTGGCCCAGCACCCCCCCCCCACACACACACATACCTAAATGTGAGGCGGAACTCCTAGCGAGCCTTGCCGAGGTGGCCTTGGCAGTGGTGTGCTCAGCGTGCCCGTGCCCACCCCCCCACCCCTCAGCATTGAACACTGTGCTCACCCTGAAGTCCACTGGCCCCAGCCTATCTTGGCGACAGAGGCTGAGTGTGGCTGACACCATGCATGCCATGCATGCCCTTTCCTGCAGGAAGTGTGGCTCATTGAATGGGCATCTCTGGCTGGAGGACTCTCCCCAGGCCAGCAGAAACCTCCTTAGAACTGCCTAGAATCTCTCTGTCCTTCCCTCCTTTCCTCCCGGTTATCCCTGCTTCCTCCCTTTTGTCCTCTAGTTGTTTCCCCCAGCTAATCTCTTGCCTGTCTGATGTAGTCTCTGTGAGAGCTGTGAGGAGCTGTGTGTGTACCATCCCTCTCCTGAATTCTGGGTTATGTGACACCCCGTGGCTGCCTGTGTGTGCCCCACTATAACTCTCATCAGTTGTGTTATAACTGCTCTTAGGGGTGGGTGAATTCCTGGAAGGCACAGGTTTGTTGGATTCATTTCCGGCCCTAGCGCACAGCCCAGGGCCTGGTACACCATGCATCACTGTTACATTTTCATCAAATAAATGAACGAATACATAAGGCATCAGTTTCCTCCTTTCCCCTGAGAGCTCTTTATAAAGTATAAAACTCAAAACCATGCAAACTAACATCCATCAGCTGGGACTAAGTTTGTCTGTAACACATACCCAAGTGAAAAGCAGCTTAAACAAGAAAGATCTTTTTTCACATAAAAGTCTGGAGATGGACAGAACAAGACTGGTAAGATAGCCCCAAATTTCTTAAGCGAACCGAACTTCTTTTATCTTGTCGCCCTCCCATTTTCCATCTCATTGTATAAAACGGCTGCTCCAAGTCCAGCCATTGCCTCGACATTCCTGTGTACGTTTCCTAGAACTGCACACACCACTTCCACTACTGTCCTGTTGTGCAGAACTCAGTCACGTCGCCACATCTAGGCTGCAGGGAAGGATGGGAAATGCCGTCATGACTCTGGGTGGTCTGTGCCCCAGCAAGAATCTGCATTACTTATTTACTCATGAACAGAGAGGAATGGATGCTGGGGAATACCAGGAGTCCCGCACTTTAGAGTCTAAACAGCACACCATTTTCTTATTATCACCGTCCACTGGCCCTGATTTAAAATGTGTACCCCAAGATGAAAAGCTATACATTTGCAATGATTGGATTATTATTACTTTTTTTTTTTTAAAGATTTTATTTATTTATTTGACAGAGACACAGCGAGAGAGGGAATACAAGCAGGGGGAGCGGGAGAGGGAGAAGCAGGCTTCCCGCCGAGCAGGGAGCCCGATGCGGGGCTCGATCCCAGGACTCTGGGATCATGACCTGAGCCGAAGGCAGACGCTTAATGACTGAGCCACCCAGGCGCCCCGGATTATTATTACTTTTTAATTCCACACAATGCCAGCCACAAATTTTTCATTTTCTAATTTCTACATAATAGACAAAGAAATGAAGATAACGTTACTACATATAAACCCGTAAGAGCCAGGACTTTGACATGCTGGTTCAGAAACCATCCCTATGGAAAGGAGACGCTCACGAGTAAAGCCTAAATGGTTCTGTCCAATTAAATGTCCTTACTCTGAAGTATCATTTTTCGATTTTACCACATAAAATAAGGAGTAGGTGCATTGTCCTCACTTGACAGTGGAAGGAACGAAGGCCCTCAGAAGTCAGCACGTTTCCCAGGACCACAGGGTCTTGGGCAGAGTTTACAACAAGACAGAGATGGACACCCAAAGCCACCAGCTACAGGGGCAGTGCTCTGTCCTCTTTGTCACCCTGGTCTAGGGCTTCTTGGAAAGGGTGGTGGTTGGGCTCCTTCCTCCCAATTCCCCCAAGAAGCTGTGCGTTCAGTCAGCACTGGGGAGGAAGCTGGTGAGCACTAAGCTGAGAGACACGCGACACACCATTTTAGGCTTATTGCAGACCCGGGAGTAGTCCCTCTGGGACGGAGATGGGGCTGGAGAACTCGCGCTGAGCTCCAGACCACAGGCGAAGGACACGGATGCTGATATTTGGGGCCGTGTCGCAACACAGCTGCTCCGGGATCCAGAAATGTTCGTTCTCTTTTGAAGGCAAGTTATGACCTTCAGTTTTCTGGTGGGAAAACGGAAGCTCAGAGAGTTCCGGTCGCTCGTCCAAGGCCCAGAGGCAGGTGCATGGCAGAGCAAGAGTTGAGCACAGGTCTCCCGAGGGCTCTGCTGGACCCCCTCCCTCCCCAGGCCGCTCCCACTGCTCTGACCCCTGGCCGGCACTCCCAGCCCACCAGGCCAGACCAGGCTCGCCACCCGGATTATTCTGCAGCTAGAAGCCTGATAGCCTGTGAGGACCTGTCGGACTCAGGTCCCATCAACTGGAAAGAGGAAAGCTCGCCAGGGAGAGACTTGCCCCTTGTCAGGCTTGTGGTGCCTGCTCGGCTAGACTCCACTGCATGTCCTTTGCCTTCCCTGCAGGAATGGTCTGAGGACGTTCCCTCATTTTGTTGGGCTCCTGGCTCCCCTGCATCCCAATGTGGCAAATGTGATGGGCAGAATACGGCTTCTGTCGCGTGCAGCAAATAGGGTGTACTCTAGCTCACTGACCTCAGCAAACCTAGTAGGGCTTGAGGAGAATCATCTGGCATGTCCTGGGATGGCTTTCTAGCCAGTCGCTGGCTCCAGTTAGGCACTGATCCCTAATGATCAATAAATGGTCAATCAGTAACTCAACAATCAATCATCAATTAGTTTGTACTCATCAGCATTCACAGCTTCTACTGTGTATCCAATCCTGTGCTTGGCCTGTGACTAGAGAAAATAAAGTGGAGAATGACCCTTCTTTTAAAGAGACCGAGCTGGAGAGCTTAGAGGTAGGAACAGAGAAAGGAATAGGGTATTTGAGGTAAGACGAACGACACCAGCTTATTAACTGTGTGACCCTAGGCACATGGCCTCACCTCTTGTAGCCTCCCTCTTCTGAGACCTGGCTTGGCTGGTGTGAATGCGAAAGGAGAGGCTATAAAACCCTTTGCCCATAGTTTGCCCTGAGTTGGTGATGGCTGGCAAATGCAGGATGAAGGCGCACAACTATAATTATTTACAGTCATATCAGAATTCAGAGAAGGGAGAGAGTCATCTGTGGGTTCTCTTAAAAGACCCTGGCTTGCAGAGCAGGTCATTCTGACCCCTGTGGGTCTGAGGCCACGGGAAAAGTTGCCCTTTTCAGAACATGCAGTACAAGACATGGCCACTGGGAGGAAGACTAGGACAAATTTTGGCCTCTTCCAGCTGGCTGTCCCAGGGCGCAGGGAAACCACTAGGTGACTGCCCTTACCTCACTCCCCCTCCCCCACCTTTCACCTTGTATTTGAAACTCAACTTCCACATACAATATCCGTAGATAGCTGGGGACTCACTGGGCTTTTCGTGTTGCAGTAAGATGTCAAAAGTTCCCAAGAGACATTCCTGGCATGTGGGAGCCAGCGTGGCAGAAAAATCTCTTGATTCCATTTTCTCTACTCTCAATCTTGCTCTAATACTTTTTCCCAGTTGTCTGTGTCGTTCTCCCGATATAACTCTGAAAATATGCAAATATCTGCAGTTTTCTGTATTTCTCTGAACTTTTGGAAACTTTCTCTGGAATGCTATGGCTATCTCTCTGAAATATTCTGAAGCTCCTCGAAATACTTTCTGTAAGTCTCTGAGATCCAAAATCTCTACGTGGATGTCTTTTTCTGGATTTCTCTAGTCTTTGAAACTACACATTCTCTCTGAATCTCAGTGACTCTCAGTCCATCTGTCTACCATAGCTCATTATCATCTCGCAAATGGATGTTGGGCAAAACAAGGGCTGTTTGTGACAAACCCTCCTCACTCACCAGCTTTGGAAGCTGCTTGCCCCCTAGCTCAGGGCTACACCTTCACTAGTTCGGAGGAAGGTGGAGATCAGATGCCTTCCCACCAGGGAAGTTTCAGCAAGCATCAGAGCCAGAGAAAAGAACCAGGCACTTGGAGTCCGTCAAAAGAGGCTCAATTCCCTGGTCCTTATCGTACTATTTGTGTGACCTTGAGAATGTTGCTTCTGCCTCTCCAACTCTCTCCTAATCCAGTGAAAATAAGTGTGCAGACTGCAAGGTAGAGACTGTAAGAGGTAGTCAGGCATAAATGCCTGGTGAACGCCTGCTACTGTCAGGACTTCAAGTAAGTAGGAGTTCAGAGGATGGAGAGGTTTGCGTGTGTGTTTCCTAAACCCTTGGCAGGGAGAGGAAGTGTTCAGAGTCCCTTGCGCTTCAGAAATTGCTTCGTGTTAGCCCATGATGTTGCCTTCTCTGCAGATTTGGTGGGACTGTGGACCTGCAAGAGTTACTCTTTTTTTTTTTTTTTCCAGCTTTGAGGTATAATTGTTAAATAAACTTGTAATATATTGAAAGTATACAACGTGATGATTTCATATATATTTACATTGTGAAATGAGTTCCACAATCAGGTTAATTAACACATCTATCACTTCACATAGTTCCCTTTTTTTGTTGAGAATGCTTAATATCTATTCTCTTAACAAATTTCAAGTATACAGTATTATTGACTATAGTCACCAAGCTGTATGTCAGACATTCAGAACTCATTCATTATACAACTGTAAATTTGTACCTTTAGCAGACAGACCTCTCCCCATTTCCTCTATCCCCCAGCCCCTGGCAACCACCGTTCTATTCTCTGTTTCTATGAGTTTGAGTTCTTTTGGGGTCCACATACAAGTGACACCATACAGTATTTTTCATTCTCTGTCTGGCTTATTACACTTAGCAAAATGCCCTTTGGTTCATGCCTGTTGTCACAAATGCCAAGATTTCCTTCTATTTTTAAGGCTGAATAATATTACCATATATATTTTTATATAATATATATTTATAAATTATGTAATATATAGTGTTAACACAATATAGTGATATTAATATTACATTAATATTTATATAATGTATAATAAATATATAAGTCACTTTGGGTGGCATGGACATTTTAACAATATTAATTCTTCCAGTCCATAAATACAGCGTATCTTCCCATTTGCTTGTGTCTTTTTCAATTTCTTTCATCAATGTTTTACAATTTTCTTTGTACAGATCTTTCACCTCGTTGGTTAAATTTATTCCTAAGTATTTTATTCTTTTTGATACTGTTGTAAATGGGATCATTTTCATAGTTTATTTTTCAGATAGTTCATTTTTAATGTATAAAAACGTGGCTAATTTTTATATGTTGATGTTGTATCCTAAAACTTTACTGAATTTGCTTATTAGTTTTAACGGTTTTTTGGTAGAATCTTTAGGGTTTTCTTTATATAAGATCACATCATTTGCAGAGATATTTTGCTTCCTCCTCTCTGATTTGGATATCTTTTATTTCTTTTTTTACCTACTTGCTCTGGCTAGGACTTCCAGTGCTATATGAATAGGCATGGTTGGAATGGACAACTGTGTTTTGCTCCTGATCTTAGGGGGAAAAGAGATTTCAGCTTTCCACCATTGAGTATGATATTAGCTGTGTGCTAAGTTCAAGATCTTTACTATGTTGAGATGCATTTCATCTATACCTAATTTGTTAAGATATATTCCATTTATAGCTAATTTCTGAAGAATTTTTTTAAAGATTTTATTTATTTATTTGACAGACAGAGACAGAGAGCACAAGCAGGTGGAGTGTCAGGCAGAGGCAGAGGGAGAAGCAGGCTCCCCACCGAGCAGAGAGCCTGACCTGGGTCTTGATCCCAGGACTGCAGGGATCTGAGGTGACCTGAGCTGAAGGCACACTTAATCGACTGAGCCACCCAGGCGTCCCTGAAGAATTTTATCACGAAAGAATGTTGAGGTATATTCCATCTATACTTAATTTGTTCAACTTTTGTTGAACTGTTGATCTGTACAAAGAAAATTGTAAATTTTGTTGTCATAAGATGTTGAATTTGTCAAATGCTTTCTCTACATTTATTGAGATCATATGATTTTAATTCATTTTGTAAAATGTGCATCATATTTATTGATTTGTATTTGTTGGACCATCCTTGCATCCCAAGGGTAAATCCCACTTGATCATGGTGAATGGACCTCTTAATGTGCTGTGCAATTTGGTTTGCTAGTATTTTGTTGTAGATTTTTACATTTATGTTCATCAGGAATATTGGTCTATAATCTTCTGTTCTTGTAGTGTCCTGCCTGACTTCAGTATCAGGGTAATAAAGGCCTCAGAAAATGCCTTTGGAAGTATTCCCTCCTCTTCAATTTCTTGGGAAGAGTTTGAGAAGAATCAGTATTAATTTTTTACATATATTTGGTAGAACTCACCAGTGAAGCCATCTGGTCCAGGGGTTCTTTGTTGGGAGATTTTTGATTATTGATGCAATGTCCTTACCTATTAGTGATTTGTTCATATGTTCTATTTCCCTGCTTCAGTCTCCATGAGTTGTATGTTTTTAGGAATTTACCCATTTCTTCTTGGTTTATCTAATTTGTCGGTATATAATTGTCCATAGTTACCTTTTATAATCACATGTATTTCTGTCCTATCAGGATGAAAATCTGCCTCTTTTGTTACTGATTTAATTTATTTGAGTCTTCTCTCTTTTTTCTCAGTCTAGCAAAAGGTTTGCCAATTTTTGTTTATCTTTTCAAAAAAACCGACTCTTGGTTTGGTTGACTTTTTCTATTATCTTTCTAGTCTCCGTTTTATTTATTTCCATTCTGGTTTTTGTTATCTCCTTTCTTCTAACACCTTTGTGCGTAGTTTGTTCTTCTTTTTCTAGTTACTTGCAGTGCGACTCTAGATTGTTTAGTTGAAATCTTTCTTTTTTTCTTAAGGCAGGCATTTATTTGTTGCTATGAATGGCTTGCTTTGAACATGCACTATCAGGAGTTGGACACCAGGTGAGGCAAGAGAGCAGATCTCAGCCTCCTCCCGGGCTGCTCGCCTTTAGCTACTGGGACCCCATCTGCCTGCAGTGTTCAGCATTGGTGGGGACTGCTTGGGCAGCTGGAAATCTGAGCTGCTGCGGGACGGGATGTCTCTGTGTTTAGCCTTGAGGCTGGTGTGGCCCAATAGAACATTCCGCTGTGATGGAAATATTCCAAACCTGTGCTGTCTAGAATGGTAGCTATTGACTGCATGTGGTTATAGAGCACTTGAAATGTGCAATCGAGGAACAAAAATCTTAATCAAATTAATTTAAATATAAATAGCTACATATATCTTAAATGCCTTGAGATGATTACCTCACGATCCAGCATTCATGAATTCAGGGTCATGGCTCCAGAGGGGCATTACCAAGGAAACTTGGAGAGGACTCCCCTCTGTTCCTACCCTTAGAACCACGGTGGCCTCTTCACGGGTGTTATGCTCTTTAAACAAGCAGTGGCACTGATCAAAAACACTGATGTTGTGAATTTCGAGGGTCATTTTGCCTTCTCCCAGGGTGTCCTTCAGAAAAACGGTGCAATTCATATCATAGTGAGTGCTTTGTCCAGAGAGTTCCCTCCTCTCCTCCTACAAGTAAACCAGTTGGGACTGTGATCTTGGGGTCAGCCCGCTTCCATATCCTCTGCTCGCTGTGGTGGGGAAGCTGGTAGCGGAGCTCGGCCTGTCGGCTCACTGTGACCACCTGGAAACTTCTGGAGTTGCCCACAGCCAACTGCTCTGCAGAGGAAGTCAGAGACCACAGATCTAGTCTGTAGGCCACAGAAAACGCTTTGCCTGGATCCCTCTGCCCTGGTCCCATTAGCCCTCTTTCTGATTCTCGATGCCAAGTCCTTCCCGACTTTGGAACTTTGCTCTCTGACCTCAGCATTATTGTCTTCAGACCCTCCCATCATCACTGCCTCCTCCTTACCTCTCAGGTCCCAGCTTAAATGTCAACTTCTTGGACTTCAGCTTCTTATGACCATCCCATTCAACATTTCCCTGGATCATACTGAACTATCTTCATGACACGTATCACCACCTGATATTTTTAATTCCTGTCCTTATTTTCTCTCATGGCCCACTAATATGTGAGCCCTGCCACAGCAGCGTCTCTGTTTTATTTCCTTTTAAAATTTCTCTTTATTATCCCCAGGGCATAAAACATTGCCGGAACAGAGTACACACTCTGTAAATATTTAACAAAGGAGCAGAGGATACTCCCATTGTCTAGAGGTGGGATGTGGACCACTGAGCTGAACAACGGCCGAGACTTATCAGATATACCAGTTGCTTTTCTCAGTGTCTGTGTTTGGCGGATTAAATACGGCCACAGACTTTTTTTGATGCTCCTTCCAGAAACAGAAGGAATACCCTCTCCTCTTAAAACTCTCTGTTCTGTGATTGCTTTGCTCAGTAAAATATGGCAGAAGATGGGCTGCAAACTTTCCTGGGCCTGTTTTAAGGAATGAGCAGCTTTCATTTCTCAGCTCTTTGTTTTTTGTTGTTGTTGGTGGTGGTGGTGGTGTGTTCTGTTTGTTTGTTTGTTTGTTTTTGTTTCATTTTATTTTTTGTGACATTCTTTCTGGAAGCTCTGAACTGCCATATTTGAAGTCTGACTGCCTTGAGACCACCGCAGCAGAAAGGTTATGTATAGACAATCTAATTGACAGCCCTGGCCGACCCCAGTCTTCCAACGTACTCCCCCAAAGTATGAGACATGTGAGTGAAGCCTCCTTGGGCCCTTTGGGCCACCCCACTAGCTGATGACACCAAGGTACCTCAGTCTTTGTTACGTGGAACAGAAGAATTGCCCCCTGAGCACTGGCAAGAATTCCTGACCCAAAGTTTTGAGATATAGTAGAATGGTTGTCATTTTAAATCACTAACATACGGACAATTTGTTCTGAAGCTGTAAATAACTATGACCCACGTCTCCCAGCCTCTTAATTTTCGCTCCTTTCAACCATGCCACATTCATTCCTGACGCTGCCAAGAATGTTGATCCTTCTCACCATAAGGAACCAGAATTATTAGACGTAAGGCCCGCTGTGCTCAGGAAAATTTGTGGATGGTTCAAGCTCACAACAACTCCTTTATCTGAGGTCCTACTAAACTTATAATTCATATCGTCATGTAAGCGATTGTGGTTTGCTCTTAAGTATAAGGGATATATTCATTATGATTTGCCAGTGAGACTATGAGATTCCCAAGGGAAGATGTTAGACATTCATCTCTCTCTTCTCTCAGGCCCATCGTGGCAGTGCTGGGGCATGGAGCTGGGGCTGAGAAAGACACAGTAATTGAAATGACATTTCTTAATCATAAGTTGTTTTAACACTCGTTTCTATCCTCACAACTAGAACAGAAGGGTAAACTCTGAAGATCAGCAGTGAGAATGCTTTCTCATTTCCCTCAGTGTCATTTACCTCCATTCTTTTTCTTTTTTTTAAAAAAGATTTATTTATTTTAGAGAGAGAGAGAAAATGCAAGTGGAGGGGGGCAGAGGGAGAGAATCTTTAAGCAGACTCCCTGCTGAGCACAGAGCCCAATGATCCCATAACTCATGAGATCAGGACCTGAGCCAAAATCAGGAGTTGGAAGTTTTACCAACTGAACCACCCAGGCACCCCCGTTATTTTTCTTTACAGACATGACACAGGAATAGATACCGAACCTGAAGTGAGTACTATTATCTGTAAGAGAAGAATGGCCACAAAGTATCCAGGTACAGAGGACAATGGGGGCTCCATCGACCTCGAAAATGAAGTCATAATCGTGGCATCAGGCAGCAAGAATCATTGTAACATGGGGGTAAAAAAACAGACAATTTAGAAATCCTGCCTTTTGAGAGAATTCCCTTTGATGTGTCACCAAATGACTTAGTCAAACCACAGGTGTCAGACCCACTGAGATTATCTCTTTTCCTCTTTCCTTCCTGTGCTTTTACTGTGGGGGCTCAGTACCTTCCTCAGATGACTATTCTGAAGGGCAGCTGCGGTGGACAAGAGCATAAAAGGTGTGCAGAACCCAGTTCTGCCCATCCCCGTGCTCACTTGGCCCCATCTGCCCTTGGCCTAGGCCACTTGCCAGACAGAGAGCCTGGTTGCTGCCTCTGATGTTGTCTCATTTCCTAACGGGAACACCTGTGTGCCTTCTCCTTGGCAGGGGCAAATAGGCCAGCTCTCACCAAACCTCCATAACCCCGCTGTCACGGCCAGGGTCTGACCTGCCTGGGTCCATGACCTTCGGGTTCCACTCACTACTTGCACATTCAGATGAAACACCACATCATGGAGGTGGCATCTAGATTCCCCAGGGGCTCCCCAGAGGGCCTGGGTGAAATGACTCCAATGCAAAGGTGTGTTAAATGCTTGTGAGATCATTGTGGATCAATCAGATACAGGAAATAGGAAGAAGCAAGCAGATAAAGGCTTCTCCTTTTCTAATTTCCCCTTCACTTTTGCTGCTTATAATTGCAGCCTCCTTCCAATCAACTGTTAGTAATAAGTTTTGGCATAGGCTTTTTTTCTAGGTATCCTAGACAGAGAAAAAACGATACTGCTAAGATATGGAGTATATATTAGCCTGCTGGATTGGGGAACATATATATATTTGGTTGTGTATACTCAACAGTTAAGCTAGGTCTGATTCATGAAGGATCTCAAGCATGCCAATAAATAGAATTCTACTTGCTAGAAAAAAATGGAATGTTTAAATGGAAAATATAAATGGTATAATCTATGGTGAAGTTTCTGTTTTATAATACAAGACTATCAAATAAGGTATTAAAAAAGAAGTTACAGGTCCCATGTCTCTTGCCAGAGTCTAATTTACCCATTGAAAAGAGAGTGGGGTTGGAGAGACTACAACAGACGAAAGCAGTACCACAGGCGGTGGGGAGTAGATATTTGCAAAGCTTCACCTAATGAAGGACTCTTCCTGAATACATATATTTTAAATTTTAATTATGCAAATTATTTTTAAGGCAGATAAGCCAAAAGAAAAATAAGCCAGGGACCTGAACAGTCTCAGCATAAAAAATATCCAAATAGCAGTAAAGATAAGAAAAAGTGTAGAGCCCAGTAGTAGAATTGTTGGGTTGTAGGCTGTTTATTTTTAACTTTGGGAGAAGATACTCAAGTGCTTTCAAATATCACTACTTATTTCAATAGAAATATACGTACATATGCACAAGAGATACGTACAATAAATTTCATGATTCCGTTACTGGCAATGACTAAACTGGGATCAATACAAACATCCTTAACGATAACCCCAAATAATATCAACATCCATCCAACCATTTCACAAACATAATGTTAATAATTGATTTTTTTAAAGATTTTATTTATTTGAGAGAGAAAGAGAGCACGAACAGGGGCGAAGGGGTACGAGGGGCAGAGGGAGAGGGAGAAGCAGACTCCCTGCTGAGCAGGGAGACCAACCTGGGGCTCGATCCCAGGATCCTGAGATCATGACCTGAGCCAAAGGCAGATGCTAACTGACTAAGCCACCCAGGCGCCCCAATAATTGATTTTTTTATTAATCAATTTGTTAAAATCTCTTATCATTTACAATTGTTTAGCTGCATATTCTTTCAGGTTTTTACACAGAAATTATATCTTTTAAACGATACTTACTTTGTTTTTTTTAATTACAAAGTCACTTGCATTTCTGCCAGCAACAGAGTTAGCACATACAGCTTTTCAAAACCACCGTTTATTAATAATTGCAACAAAAATATAAAGTCTTCAGGAATAAATGTAACAAAAATGCAAAACTTTTATTCAAGAGATCATGAGCTTTCCATTCTTCCCCCCACTATAGACTCCACAGATGAATCTACAGCTTCAGCACAATCCCAATCAAAATCTCAGCCAGCAATTTTGTGGATATTGATAAACTGACTCTAAGGTTTATCTAGCAAGACAGAAGACAGAACTGCCAACAAATACTGAAGAGCAAAGTCAGAGGATTGACACGACCTGACTTCAAGACTTACTATAAAGCGACAGTAATTAAGACCACGTAGTGTTTTTTTAAGACCACACAGTTTAGTGAAAGAAGAGATTCATAGAGATTAATACATCAACTGAAAAGAACAGAGAGCCCAGAAATAGTCTCATACAAATAATCAAGACATCATTGACAAGGAAGTAAAAGCAATTCAATGGGGGGAAGGATTTTTTTTAACAAACGTTGTTTGAACAATTGGATGTCCATATATAAAAAACAAAAACAAAAACAAAAAAATACACACACATGCTCCTCAAAACCAAAACAGACAAACAAAAACCTATACACAGACCTGACACCATTCACAAAATTAACTCAAGATGGATCATAGACCAAATGTAAGATGCAATACTATAAAATTTCTAGAAGAGAAAAATCTATGTGACCTTGAGTTTAGCAAAGAGTTTTTAGATACAATGCCAAAAGCATGACCCATGAAAGAAAATGTGATGAATTGGGATTTATTGAAATTTAAAACATCTTCTTTGCAATAGATGCTGTTAAGAGAATGAATGACAAGTCACAGCATAGGAGAAAATAGTTGAAAAGCACATATCTGATCAAACACTTGTATCTACATATTAAAATTAAAGATAGAAAGCAAACACCCAATCAAAAAATAGGCAAAAGTTCTGGACATCTCATCAAAGAAGACATACAAGTGGCGAATGTGCACAAATTCCTTATTTGTTATTAAGGAATTACAAATTAAAACAATAACGAGATACCATTAATCACCCAAGAGAATGGCTGACGCCTCCCAAACCGACACCATCATAAGCCGGTGAGGATGTGGGAGCCGCGGGAAGTCTCATTCATTGCTCGGGAGAATGTCCAATGGAACATCCACTTTGGAAGACAGGTGGTTTCTTACAAACCTAGATGCAGTCTTAACCATGTAATCCAGCAACTGCACTCCTAGATATTTACCTAACCCATCTGAAAATTTATATCTGCCTAAAACCCTGCACATACATGTTTGTAGCAGCTTTATTCATAATTGCCAAGAACTGGAGTCACCAAGACATTTTTCAATAGGTGAGCGGATAAACAAATGGAATACTATTCAGCGACCAAAGGAAATGAGCTAACAAGCCATGGAAAGACATGAAGAGATCCTAAATGTATATTGTTAAGTGAAAGAAACCACTCTGAAAAAGCTACTGTTTGATGTTAATTATATGACATTCTAGAAAAGGCAGAACTATACTGGCAGTAAAATAATCAGTGGTCACTGAAAGTTCGGGGGGGTCGGGAAGAGAAGAGGGATGTATGAGCAAAGCACCGGGGACTTTTAGGGGAGTATCACTATTCTGTATGATTCTTCAGTGACAGATACATGGCATCATGCATTTGATGAAACTCATAGAACCTTATAACACAAACGAACTGTAATGTATGCAAATATGAAAAAAATTTAGGAGGTCAGATAATCCAAGGAAGGACTGAAGTGTGACAGGGGAATCTAAGTGTATCCCAAATGTATGAAACAAGGGGATGGGTAGGCCAGGGGCTGACCTGAGTAACTTTGCAAATGAATGGAGTCTATAAGCCCAAATGCAAAAGGAACTGCTCCTAAGCATGGTGCTGTCATTGATAAAATTGTTTCCCAGGGGGGTAAGGGTTAAAAATTCTGAATAGTGCTATCCATGTATACTGCAATTGAGCAATTAGGTACACGGGTGGACCATGGTGGGAACCAAGTGCCTCACTGTTGGAGCAGGATTTACAGAGAAGCAAGGGGAGGAGGCTGGAAAGATTCCTGCAGTCATGGATGAGCTTTGGAAGTAGCAGTATGAATTCCTGCTGAGCTTCATATAGATACAGATGGTTATATACAGAAATATTTATAGATAGGAGTCTACCTAGGGTAATACACATACATATATTTCTTTGCCCTATCACTTGAGAGGACCTACAGGAAACATTTCCAGTGGCAGTGAGCTCAGCTAGAGCCCGGCTCTCAGTTTCTAGTACCATCCACCAATAAAGGAACTCAGGTTCTTTGGAGAAATGATCTATCCCAGGACTGCGGCTAGGAATATACCAGATGACCCTGGAGAGTCTTGTAGGGCCAGGAAATCAAGTGTAAATATATATATATATATATTTATATTTATATTTATATTTATATACATACACGTGGCCTTTATCAAAACTTAAAACTTCTCTTCAAAAGACACTTTAAAAACTGAAAAGACAAACTACAGATGGGTAGAAAATATTTACAAAGCATATAGATCATAAAGGACAGACTATGTAAAGAAGTCCCTAAATAATAACTAAATAATGAGAAAACCCAATAAAAAAAATGGACAAAAGAACTGAACAGACACTTCACTAAATGAGCAATGAAGGTATGCTCAACATCACTAGTCGTTTCAGAAATGTCCATTAAAACCACAATGAGATACCACCACAAATGTATTAAAAAGGTTAAAATTAAAAACATTGACCGTACCAAGTTTTGGCAAGAAAGTGGAGGATTCCCACACCGCTGATGGAAAATGTAAACATCAGAAAAGAAGAGAAAATAGCTGGGAATTTTCTAAAACTTTATATAAATGGAATTGTACAATATGCACTCTTCTTTGGTTTGGCTTATTTCACTCAGCATGATTATTCTGAGATCCATCCATGTTTTTTTGTGTATCAATAGTTTATTTCTTTCATTACCCATCTGACCATTGCAGGTGCAAAATTTCAGCTAATCTCCCTGTTTTCTTTCCCACTTTCCATCCCCAATCTTTATCATGCATAACGTCTCAAGCCTTTCTAGCATCTTACGGAGGAGGTCTACTGCCTTTAGCTGCAGCATCCTTGGAATGAAGAATACCGATACAGAGCCGGTTCTTTCTCATTGGTCAGGTTTCAGCTCCAATGTCACCCCAGAAAAGTCTACCATGACCACCTTAGCTGAACAAACCCCAACTCTAATTGCTTCCTCTCCTGTCTCCCAATGTTGTCATCCTCATAGCATTTGTCACCATCTGATCTTGTTATGTATTACTTATTTCCCCTAATTACTAAAATGTCTTCTTCGTAGCTATATCCTCCCTCTACCAATACCTACAACATGAGAGGTGCTCAGGTATTTATGGGATAAAGGCGTAGCCATGGGATACTAGGCAGGTGGGAGAAGGGGAGATGTTTCCATTCCAGCTCAAAGTTCAGCTGGCCCAGGCTGAGCCTTGTTCCCACACTTTCCTCGTCCCAGATCAAAGGCACTCACTGCTTCCCAAGGCTGGTGAGTCAAGGATGACTGGCCCCCCCATCCCCTCCTGTTCCTGTCCAACTAGCTTGTTTGTTATGTCTCTTTGGTGCTTTTCAGATTCACTGTTTCTCACAGCCTCTACAAACACAGGGCTTTTGGTTGTGCTCTTGACCCTGCCTTATCTTCGACCTGTCTGCCTCTCTGTGCAGAGTAGGTAAGAGCAAACACTAGGTGATAAATGTGGAATTGAAGAAGACAAACGTCCTCTGCTTGTCACTTGAGACAAAACATGCACTTTGCCCCGGAACATGGCTAGGCCAGGGTTTTGTCCCCTCATAGACCCGTGGCCCAAGGCCTGACCGTCTGCAAGGATCCAGAGGGGATGGGAGTGACACTGCATCTGAGACAGAAGGACCGTGTCAAGGGAATCTGTGTCATCTGCCTCAGATATGTATGATTCAGGATGCCAGGCTGTTTGGCCTCAAAACTTTCTAGGCTGAGAAGAGGTATACATGGATGAATTAATAATAAATAAGATAAAAACGTGTGTGCCTTCTGGCATTTTATTAACCATAAGTAGACGCCCTGTCCTAGAGGAACATAGTGTTGGACACCAAGTTGGAGAGACTTTGGACAGGGCCACTGCCTGAGTTCCTCGGAAATCTATAAGCTGTAAAAGCGATAAAGGTACACAAGTGCCATCTAGAGGTAAAACGAGTATTGCAGCCTTTCTGAAGGCTGCTCCCACGGAAAGGGTCACGGAAATTTGCTCCGAGATCCCTAATCCTATCACAGCTTGGTGGCGGTCATTACTATAAGCAACGAGGGAAGGAAGCAAGATATTTTCACATGTTGGGTCAAAATCTGCCTCCACCGCAGACCTGACCACGGCAGACCACGGAACCTCCTCTTCCCTGATTGTTCCTAGTGTATTTCCTTTACATTAATTCAGGCCCACAGGAGAGCACTTTCTATCTTTAACAGTATTTTTTAACATTTTTGTGTGTGTGTGCCAGCTTGTGCTTGGCAATGGAACTATCAGCTCCTTCACGACAAGTCAGTCCCTGGGCTGGAAGAGACATAGTGCAGCCCCTCCTATGCTCGGCAGGAACACCCGGTACATCTTTACCTGTTCCCTGCCTTTGTTAAGACAGGATTCCCGGGAAGAGCAGATCCCAGCATCTCCAGGTCAATTAACATTTGCTGGCGGATCCCTATGCAGTGCAAATCGTGGGTTTGGTCGTCAGTAAGGTGGGCCACCAAATCCTAGCTCGGCCACTTGTGGAACGTGCCAAATATGGAACTTCAGGCAAATTACTTCTCTGAGATTTGATTTCATAGTTTGCTAAGTAGAATGATAATACCCACATCATGGTCTTATGATTCGGATTAGCAATAGTATTGATTATTTATACATGACCTAGCATGATTCCTGAAACCAAAAAGGCGCTAAGAAAATATTAGCTTTTACTATCATTCCGATAATAAGAATTCTAACTAGGAGAGTAACTGAGCTACCTTGCAAGATTGTTGAGGGTTGAATTATGTATACACATGTATGATAGACTGCCAAGTGAGACAGAACTTGTTTTTTTTTTTTCAAGAGAAGCTGCCCATGGCTTCTATCTGACAAACACTGCAAGTTTTATCACCTTGAAGTGGATCTTTGGTTTTTCTCTGAACACTTCAGTGGCACCTCTTAGCTCTTGCAAACAAAAGCCCACAAAGTACACACTGAGATATGGAATAGGTGTAATAAGATTCTTTGACACTTACAAAGATTGTCCTTTGTGAAATCTCCTCAAATGTGGCTGCTTTGGAGAAGGGGCTAATTTTGCACAGAGCTGAGGCATCCCCTGGAAGAAAAAGGCTTAAAGCCAATCTCTTCCCTTCTGAGAACCAACAAGGTCACAATCTCTCCGACAGACTGAGTGCACTTGGAAGCCTCACCAAACCCTCTGTACTACATGATGCCTTTGGAAAAGTCAAGGAAGGTAGCCTTAGAGGTGGGTAGGCCTTCAACAATTAAATGAGAAGTAAAAGCCTTGTAACCTTTTTTTTTTTTTTAATGCCTCCAACTGGTGAAGGAGGTCATTCAAGCCCTGCATCTGGAATAGGGTAGCGCTCAGTCAATGGTGGTTCTTATTACTGATATTGTTCCATGTGGTTTCTCGATAATCCAAGCCAGAGCTCATGTCATCTGGCAGCAGCCTCATCTGGGCCCCGTTAGCAACCTTGCCGTGAATGCTTTCTCAGTGGCTAGGCCAGAGCGCTTGGGGATGGAGGGAGAGACTTCAGGGCAGCGGGGGCGGAGCGGGGCGGCCAGACCCAGACGTGGCTCAGAATTCCAACTCTTCTCCACATCCTTCTCTCTTTGGGTGCATGGTTTTCCCTAGGAGGGAGACATTCGAGGAATGCCCTCAAATAATGCCTGCCCTTCGGATATTTCTGAAAAGAACTAGTTGCTCTTAGTGGTGTACCTGAGCCTAATTGTGCACCCTGCAGATTGTTTTTCCTTGTCCTTCTTGCTCACCAGTGTAATGTTTCTTGCCCTGTTCAGCACAGGATCCAGGGAGAACAAACAGAGGGAGGGATGAAGTAATAGTTCCCTTGGATGTGATGAAGTCCAGAGGCATCAGACCATCTCTTGAGCGAGTTGCACTTTCTCTCCCGGAGGACTTCCTGTGTTTGCTACATGAATAATGCACTTTTAAGCACTTTTAAGCAAACCCACAATGCACTTTTAAGCACTTTTAAGCAAACCCACGATGGTAACCTCGACAAAATGGCAATCCCAAGGTAAACTGCCATTACGAATTTGCATCTCAATAGTGCAACTTTCTTTGTAATGCATACTTAATTACATTAGAGGCGTGGGGAATAAATCATATTCCTGCTGCTGATTGTTGGGATTACCTTATGGATACAAGCTTCGAGATCCATCTTTAGGTTTATTGGTGACAAATATCAGCCCATTGTCCTAATGGTTCAATAACATCATTTGCTACCACAGGATACAAATTCAATTTAGGGAAATTTCTCAAAAACAATCTCTGAATCACCAGCAACGGGAGCTGGAGGAAATGGGAAAAATAACCCGCGCCTTCCTCAGCCTTGGCGGCAACACCTGGGAGAGATTTCAAAAACAGCACTGCGCAGGCCCCACCTCAGACCTATTAAGCCAGAGTCTCTAGGGATCGGGCCCCCTTAGCAGGATGTTTTAAAACTTCCCTGGTGATTAATAAGTGCAGCCTAGAATGAACACCAGGAACACCACTGATATAAATCAGCCCCGCATTTGCACCAGCAGAGGTTTGAGGCCCCGCAGCAGAGGGTGCTGTGTGCAGGACTCCCAGGGGGAGTCCTGTGCCCTGCCCGATCGCCCTTCCCACCCAGCTGCCAGGCCTTCCCACCTCTTTGCTCTGGTTCCCTCCTCTGCTTCCGGGTGTCTGTTCCACTGGGGTTGACCAGCAGACCTGTATGCAGTGCCTACTGTGTGCCCAGAACCCCATTCCTCTGAGGTCGGCCAAACCTTGTTCTTCGCGGTGCTTTTCTCAGCATCCCTGAAAGGCATGGCCTCCCGCGATCAGCGTCTCCTGACTAATGCAACCACAAGAGGAAGCCCAGTGCCCCCACTCTTTTTGGTGTAGACTCGCAGGCTGGCCGAAGCAAGGGAGGGCGCCTGGATGGCAGGAGGTAGGCCCTCCAGGGAGGGGGTGAGGGCTTCAGGAAATGACCTCTGATGACCTTCAGGTGCCAGGTGCTGCTTCCCACCCTGAAGAAGGCACTGGGCTACCCAGAATAGAGCAGGCTTTGCAGCCGGGGGTCTTGGGGCCTTACTGGCTGGTGGCACACCGAAGGCGGTCCTCCGAAAACCAGTCAGAGGAGGTTGTGTGAGAATCGAGTGGGACCACTATGTGAGGGTGCCCGGTAAAGAGTGGATTCGATCTTCTGATATCCCTTCTGCCTTCTCCCACCTCTTCCTTTCATCCTCATCTGCTGGACACCGAATGTCTGCGTTTGAGATTCCTATGTTGGGATTCTTACCTCCCGTGTGACGGTATTAGAAGGTGGGGCTCTGGGAGGTGATGGGGTCAGGGGGTGGGGCTCTCAGGAGTGGGATTAGTGCCCTCATCAAAAAGACCCCAGAGAAACGCCTTCCCCCATCAGCTGCGTGAGGACCCAGCGAGAAGGCGGCTGCCCACCAACCAGGAAGCGGGTTCTCATGGAATCTGCTGCCACCGTGATCTGGGACTTCCAGACTCCAGAACTGTGAGAAATGCATTTCGGTTGTTTATAAGCTAGCCAGTCTGTGATGTTTGGTTAGAGCATCTGGAAGGGGCTAAGACACCATCCTTTTCTCCTTTTCCTGAAAGCCTGTCAGAGAATCCACATCTCACCGTGGATTAGAATTCATTTTGTGGCCTCTCCTGAAGGACTGTCCTATAAACTGTAAACTTTCCATCTTCCAATTATGAGAGGAATAAGGCCTCGGATGGCCCTGTTTGTCACCAATCCTTCCAGCATATAACTCCTCAGTCAGGGGATCTGTGACATCACAGCTCTGCCCTCCCCATCCCTCCCTGGCTGCCAGCCCCACTGATGAGCAGTCCTCGGCCTCTGGTCTCTGTTGAACACTCCCAGCTTTGGAACTCACGGCCTCACAAGGCAGTCCTGTCAGAACAGCGGCCCCTGTTTTTTTTTTTTTTTTTTTAAAGACTTTATTTATTTATCTGAGAGAGAGAGAACACGCGAGGAGAGAGGGTCAGAGGCAGAAGCAGACTCCCCGCTGAGCGGGGAGCCTGATGCGGGACTCGATCCTGGGACTCCAGGATCATGACCTGAGCCGAAGGCAGTCGCCCAACCAACTGAGCCACCCAGGCACCCCACAGCGGCCTCTGTTTTAAGCTAAAGCTTGGCTTTCCACCAAAGCTTCTGCACTGGGCCCTTCAGGGATCTGGAGTCAGGGTTACAGTCCCAAGAATCTTCTTCAGACTTTAACCAACAAATCCCTCCCTCCCCAATCTGGTAAAATCTCCCCCAGTTTGTGGATGGCTGGTTCAGTGTGTTCTGACCAGGGCTGATGGCCTGCATACTACACAATACCCTTGTCGCTGGCGGCCAGGCTCGAACCTGAGAGCAGCCGGTCAGCCGGCTACTTCCGGTTCACCTGGTGGCCGCCTCAGGGTCTCAGCTTGCTCTCTTGCATGTGAACAACGGTACAAGACTGGGCTCCCGAAGACCAGATATTTATAGCTGGGGATTTGGACATGATGCAGGGCCAATTCCTCCAGGCCCTTCTTCCTGGTCCCCTTTCCTTCTCCCTGTTCCCTATCTTTCTCCCCAGCACATAGTGGGTGTCTGTCTGTTAACCCACACCCACAGAGCTCAGCTCTCTCCATCTCAAAGACCTCAATCTCCACTCTTAGATTCGTTTCTGGGCAAATACAAACCAGTTCCCAAATGAAAAGTTATCTGCCCCCTCTCAGCCCAGTGCTACCAGAGCTGGTTCTGACCAGCAGGAGTGACTCGTTCCTCCTAGAGTTGTAAATATGAACGCGCCTCTTATGCAGATGCATGAGGCCTTCTCCTTCTTTCTCCCTTACTCCCAACACACACATACACACACACACACACACACACTCACGCACTCACACATGCTGTCTTTCCACCTAGCTGCAGAGAGCTGAAAATCTTAAACAAGGGACTGTGCCTGTTGCATCCCTGTAGCCCCAGAAAGTGCCATGCCACCCAGTACACTCTCAATAAATTAGAGCTGGATTGAAGATAGCCCCTGGGGGGCCACTCCCTGCTTGCCGCCCAGAGCAGTGTTGAGAAAAATGAGTCCTGTCTGGATTTCTTGCTGATTCAATCGTGCATCCAAAGTTCTAACTGGAAGATTTTAAACTGCAAAAATATTTGTGAGACCCTCCTCCTTTCCTTTCCCACACAACTCAGGCTCTATCTCGGAGTCCAGAGATGTAGCCCCTTAGCTCTTGGCTGCAGCCTCTCAGATGCAATTGGCCCGGGGGTTTCAAGCTCCTTCTTGGCCAACTGCACATCCTAAGAAACCTGGGATCTTAGGGAACCCCATCATCAGTAGCTGTTTCACCAAGAGTCCTAGAGACCAAGGGTTTCCTGAACAATACCGTACCCCAGGCTTGTTCAACTCCCACACCTGCTAGAAGCCACTGAGCTGCCCGGCCTCCAGCGCTGTCTGTCTGCAGGTAGTGGTGCCCTTGGTGAAGGCCACGTTCACCAGCCAGGCCAGCAGCTTCGTGCCCTGCAGCAGGAAGTCATGGGGGGGGGATAAACCTAGCCTCAAGAAAAGGCTATTATCATTGTCAGAAAACCTCAGAGGCTGCAGGACTCTCTGTAAGCACATTCATTCATTCCTTCACTCATTCCTTCACTCATTCATTCCTAGAAAAGAAGCATTATGGAATGTTGTCAAAACAAAGGTTTTTTTTGTTTGTTTTTTTTTTTAAACAAAGTTTCTAAAATCAGATACAACTGGGTTTAAATCTCAGCTTTGCCACTAAAAACCTATGTCACCTCGAGCAAACCACCGGAACCCCTCACACACTCAATCGTAAATCTGAGAATAATGACACCCTTATTTCAAAGGTTGTTGGCAAAGGTTAAAGGAGGTAATGTGCACACCGTAGTGATTTAATCCTCCTGGCAGCCTGGTCAGAGAGATACTGTTATCCTCGTTTTACAGATAAGGAAGCTGAGGCACTGGGACGGGACGGCAATCTTCCAAGTTCGCATAGCTTATGAGTGGGACACAGCACACGGTTCTGTCTGCCTGGTTGGAATGTGTGGGGTCTCCCGCCATCTGGGTATCCACCCCAGGCCTCATCATGGCCCAGAAAAACCATCCTTGATGCCCTCAGATTCCACAGTAGCTTTCTTCCCCAGAGACCCATGCAGCACCCAAACTGGGCTTGTCCCTGCCCCTGCTCCTTGCTGGTTTGGAGGTCAGAGTCCCACAGCCTGCCGACAGCACGTATGTCAATAAAGGCTGCCGTGCTCCCCGTCGGTGGTGGGTAGAAGGTGCTGCCTCCCTGCTAAAGCTCTCTCCAACTTCAAGAAACCCCCTCTCCATCTCTCCTCGGTTCCAGAAGCCCCCTGTTCAGGGGCTGTGTAAGGGGAGAGGCCTAGTGCTCAAAGCAGGTGCCAATCCGTCTCTGCCTCTGGGCCCGGAGACACTCATCCCAGCATGAGCTCATCAGGCCACTTTCAAGGGGTCCTGGCCCACCTCACTTTCTCTTTCTGTCTCTCACATCTCAGGACAAGAGGGCTCCTTGGTTCCACAGTTCTCTTGTCCCCTTATCTAGAGGACAGCTTCCCCACCCTAAGCCCCTTGTCTGGGAACAGTCATCTCAATGTCCAGAACGAAAGGTAGATTCGTATGAGTCTAACAGATGGTGAGAGCCTAACAGTCATCTTAGATGGTTGTTCAAAATGATCCCCCTGCAAGAGATTTTAATTTGGAAGAGTCTGAGGGGAAGCCTAAGAAGCTGCAGTTTTCACTGTGTGGGGACTCCTGACACCAGCCCTGGGGAGCACGCTGCTTTAATGCCCCTGACTCGGGGTCCCCGGGCAGGACACCAGCCATTAAAACTCAGCCAGGACCTCTGAGGTGAAGCTGACAAAAGACAGGCTTCTGCGTCCGACAAGCCCCGTTCATATCCCAGCTGCAGCGCTTGCCAGCTATGCAGTGTGGGTCTAATGACTTAACATCTGTGAGCCTCCATCCCTCTGTCGCTGGGTCCCCCTCCCTCATGCCTATTTTTAGAGTTATCATGAGGATTAAGTGAGGCATTAGACGTCAACTGAATGGCCCAGAGCACGTGAAATCAGATTTCCTTCAGTCTCTGCTTGCACCTCCACCAGGGGGATCTCACTCCAGTGTCCCAGCTTAGCATTTGTTAGAACAGATTGAGAACGTCTGGGGATCTCTCTCCCCCCAGTAATCTGTGGGCTCTGTGAGCACAGGGGCTGTGATCCAACCCTCCTTCGATTTCTAGGACCTAGTGCAAAGCCTTGCACACAACAGGGTCTCTGTGAGGTAGAAACTATTAAACTAGAGAGAAGACCGTCAGTGTGTTCTTCTACCCTGGGCCCTCAGTTGGTTCATGCAAGAATAACAGAAACTACCAGCATTCATTTTACTTTATTTTTTAGTAGGGAGGGGCAGAGGGAGAGGGAAATAGAGAATCTCAAGCAGACTTCACGCCCAGCATGGAGCCTGATGCAGGGCTTGATCTCACAACCTTGAGATCCTGACCTGAGCCGAAATCAAGAGTTGGAGGCTTAACTGACTGAGCCACCAGGTGCCCCCCTACCAACATTTATTGACTAACTACTTGGTGCCCGGTGTGCTAGGGGCTTGGTACACCTCACTCCTGATCCTTATGAAATCCTCGAGGATATGGATTACTAACCCTGATCCACTCCTTTTTTTTTTTTTAAACTTAGGAGGTGACTGTGGTTTGAAAAGATAAGGCATCTCATCCAAGGTTACGTAGCTAGAGGATGCCAGAGCCAGGACTAGACTCTAAATCCATCTAAGCCCAAAGCTTCTGCCCTTCTCAGGCAGCAACAACCTCTCCTCCACAATCAAGAATCAACCCCTTTGCCTACAGCTGCCTTCCCATCCCCAAGACTCGTGGAGGTCATGGTGAAAGGCACAACAGAAGCCAAGCGAACCCTGGGGTCCACGGCGTGCCTTAATGCCCATCTAATACGTACTCATCTAAAATCCTCGGCAGACTGAAACCATAAAATCACAGCCTTATTTAGTGTGTCTCCAAGGCTAGCTCAGAGGCAGCTTCATAACTCTTGGCCAGGAATATTATTTCAAATAACTCATATGGACAGCTGTGTAACCAAGAGGAGAGATAGATGGGTCCCAGAATGCCCCTTTGCTGTAGATCATAGCCCCCCACTCCCGTACCCTCCCCCAAGCTGCCTGGACAGAAAGGGTCAATGATTCATTATGCTAAGATAAACAGAGTTAATTTTCTTCCTGGATAAAACTAATTACAACTGTGTTTGTTTTGGTAGGACAAGGAATTACTGTCCCCGGTGACAAATCTTCCTAATTGAAAAGAGTGTTTATTTTAAAGGGGTGGGGGTTGGGGTCACTAAACAACAGTTAGCTAGTGTTTTCCCCATTTTTCATTTGAAGAGGGACAGTGATTAGGTGTTGGCCTCAAAAGAACATGCAAAATCTCTTTCTCTGGGTCCATCTCCCTCAGGCTTGCCGAGAGCCTCAGCAACAGCCGGGGCGGGGGGGGGGGGCTGGGGGGGGGGGAAGCAATGTTTAGCAGTGTGGAGGAAGTTTCCTAGGATTCATGTCTTGTGGTTGATTAGCTCTTAGTGGTGGGCAGAAGCAGGGTGACACCCTCTTTGGCAACCCAGTGAGGAGTGTTTTGAATCCCACCACCCGCCAACCTCAACTATGGGAGAATATGTGACCAAACTCAAATAAATTCTTACAGCATTTTGCTAGGTCAGATGTGGTGCTAAGGCACTGGGGAGATAGAAAAGAGAAAAACAGAGTCCCTGCTCTCGAAGAGTCCATGAAGAAGAGGTGGTGGGCGGGGAGGGGGAGGAGCCTCCTTCCTGCAGAGGGGCAGTGGGATAGAAGGTGTGCACTTGCGTGGTATGTTTGGAGAGCCATAAACAACCCACTGAGGCTGCGCTAGCAAGGTGAATTGAGGCCCGTGATTGCGGATGAGGCTGGAAAAATGGCTGGTATTTGGATCATGATAGGTCGTATTATTTTGCGAAGGCCGTCCAAAGAAAGTATCACAAACTTGGTGGCTAAGACAACAGATGTTGTCATCTTACAGTTCTGGAGGGTGGAGGTTTGAAATCAAGGTGTTGGCAGAGCCAGGTTCCCTCCAGAACCTCCAGGGGAAGGTCCCTCCCTGCCTTTTCCCATTTCCTGTGGCACCAGGCATTCCTTGGCTCGGATGCATAATGCCAATCTCTGCTTCCGTCTTTAGGTGGCCATCCTCCCTCTGTGTTTGCGTCTGCGCCCACATTCCCCCTTTTTATAAGGACACCAGTCATATTGGATTAAGGGCCCACCCTCCTCTAGTATGACCTCATCTTAACTAATTACATCTCAACAACCCCATTCCCGAATAAGGTCCTATTCAGAGGTACAGGGGTTAGAACTTCAACTCAACTCATAACACAGGTTACAGAAGGTACCGTCAGGAGCACGAAGTTTACTCTGCAGGCAGAGGGGAGACACTGAGGGCTGTAAGTGATGGGGTGGTTTTCTTTCTTGGGCAGTTTGTTTTGTTCAAGGAGTCCTCTGGATCCAGTGTGAAGGACGGACTGTGAGCAGACCAAAGCTTGGAAGCCCCATTAGGTCAAAGTTGTTACAATAATCCAGGTGAGTCTTGACCACACCGGAAGTTTGGCAGTAGCAGGAAAGAGTCAGTGGTAGGGCTAGTTAGAGCTCTAAAAGTCTCTGATTCAAACAATGTCATGACTGTGGGGGTTGTCGGAGGAACAAGGGGGAGGGAGGGGTCAAGAACTCCTTCCACGTTTCTGCCGGCTGGCAGGGAAGTGTGTTGTTTGGGACAAGTGGCATTGGAGTGGTCTGGTCAGAGATGTTCAAGGGGGTGGATGTGAGGGTCTAAAATTCACCGAGGTGCTTCCCCCCAGGAGATGTGGGTTTAGAAGCCACAAAGATGTAGATGCTCACAGAAGCAGGGAAATGGATGACATAGCAGGAAGCCCATATAGAGTGGGAAGAGCAGAGGGTCCATGACAGAAGCCTGACAAACCTGGCACATAAGGGGTTGAAAGAGGAAGAGTGTCTGGGATTGGCTCGAGAAAGCACCATCACCCATGGGTGCAACAAACAGCAGCTGCAGTCTGATTTCTCCGCCTTCCCAGCCCCAAACCTAACTTGCCTCAAACCACTACCGATGGGGCCCCTACACCTTTGCTGGGCACTCAGCATGCTCACGGGGGGCACACGCACACGCGCGTGTGTGTGTGTGTGTGTGGACTCTCTTCCCCCACACTCAGCCGCCTCCTTGAGGGCTTTACGGATCATGTCCTCTTGGATCTCTCACAGCTTCCCTGAAAAGAATTTCACACAAAGCAAGTGCTTATTGCTAAATATGTCATTAACTGTAAGTAGATAAAGCCCCATCAAACCCTTACTTGGTACCTATTATGGATAAAATTCTCTAACAGTGACCTAATACAGGGCCCCAAGTAAAACAGGTACTCACTAAATGTTGACAGAAGGAAAGCAGGAAGAGGTGTGGGAGGAGGCAACCAGCTACATCAGGAATATTTAAAATAGTAACAGGGTGGCTCAGTCGGTTAAGCGTCCGACTCTTGATTTCAGCTCAGGTCATGATCTCAGGGTTGTGGGATCAAGTCCCATGTCAGGCTCTGTGCTCAGCATGGAGTCTGCTTGTCCCTCTCCCTCTGCTCCTCCCCCTGCTCATGCTCACTCTCTAAATAAATAAATAAATAAATAAATAAATAAATAAATAAAATCTTTTAAAAATAAAAATAAACTTAAAAACATAAAATAGTAACAGTAAGAGGCTCCGCGGGAGGCTGCAGGCTCTGAGAGCGAGGACAGCTAGATCCTAACCCACCTCGCAGTACCTCATGGTGCACATAACATCTTCTGAGCCCCATTTGCCCTTCTATAAAGTGGGGAGTTTAGGCTATTGACTTTCTGGGGTTCTCGGCCTCCAGCTGGAGTCCAGCTTGACACTGTTGAAAGTTCAGAGTGGGTAGAGTTTTCTACAACGACACATAGCAATGCCTACATTTTCCCATGCAAATGTTACTGCTGTCTCACAGAGGAGGAAACTGAGGCCCAGAGAAGCTCGAATTGCCCAAAGGGTTCTGAGAAGAGGGCGGCACCCGAGTGGGAGGTAGAGGGGGTCCAGGACCATGGCAGAGGGGCCATGTTGCCATGTAATTCAGCACACGGCCTCTGGAACCCTCTGCTGCCAGGGTGTGAACCCTGATTCAGGCAAAAACACGTCCACACGTTTTTGAATTATTTGGGACTTGGAGTTGTTCCCAAAGCAGCTAAAGGCATCAACTCAGGGGAGGGTCCTTCCTGTAGCCCCCCAAAAAGTGTTCTCAGATCCCAGGACAAGGGAGGCAATGAGAGTGTCCTGGCCACAGTGAGCTGCTGTGGGGGGGACCCCAACCACGGACACGTCCTCCCTGGCCTTACTCTCCTTATTAGTACTTTGTCAGGGAGCCCCAAGGTCCCTACCAACTCTGACATGCTGTGAAGTCTCTTACCCTCTGAGCTCCAGGAGTGCAGGAGGGTGACCCGTCCTGCACGTGGATGCACTTCATGCTTGCGTGTGGCTGCCCTTCTCTGGAATTCGCTAAACCAGTGGCTTCCAGAGGGAGGTTCCTGCCACAAGCTGAATCATAATCACCTGCGGAGGTTTCAGAAAACACATGTGCCCAGGCCTCACACCAAACCCAAAGCACCGGGATCTCCAGGACAGTCCCCAGGCATCTGGGTGGTTAGAAATCTGCCAGGGGATTCTCGTGCCACCTGCAGGATGGGTTGTGTGCCTGCCTCACACGCATTTCAGACCAAGCACCTGCCGCCTGGGGAACAGGTCAGGTACCACAGGGACCCTACAGGTCATGAAGCGCATTGCGGAAGCTGAGCTAGGACTCAAGATTTCTAATCTGGGTAACTGGCCATCAGACAGAACTGGGCTTGACTACTTGCCCTGATACCCTCCAGCCATGTATCCAGAGGTGTACCTCCAAACAATGGGCAGGAATCCAGTGTCAAATGTGGGTTCTCTCCAGGAATAGCAAAAAAATGTTCCCCCTCTTTCTCCTGTGAATAGGAAAAGTGGTGTAAAAAGTAAAGATATGTTTCTTGGGAGTGGTGATGGAGATAGGTAACGAGTGAGGAGGCAGTAAGGATGTGGAGAAAAAAGAAATGCATGTATTTGGGTTCATTCAGGCTTATTTTTCAGTAGCAGAAGGGAACTACCAAGTAATAGAGGGTGGACAAGAATATGGCAGACTCCTGATAGAGTAGACCATGTGCCAATACTGATAGAGGGCTTTATATTAACACTTGGTTCCTCACAACAGCCCTATGGAGTAGGTACTATTATTGCTATGGTCTAATGTTTGTGTCCCCCCAAAATCCATATGTGGAAATACTAACCCCCAAAGGCGATGGTATTAGTAGGTGGGGCCTTTGGGAAGTGATTAGGTCATAAGGGTGAAGCCCTCATAAATGAACCGTAGAGCTTTCTGCCACGTGAGGAGACAGCAAGAAGTCTACCACCCAGACGGGGGTCCTCACCCGACAGTGCTGCACCCTGGTCTCAGAATTCCAGCCTCCAGAACTGTGAGCAATGCATTTCTCTTGTTTATAGGCCATCAAGCCTGTGGCATTTCATTAGAGAAGTCCGAACAGACTAAGACCTTTGCTAGCCCCATTTTACATAAGGGAGGAAAGCACCAAGAGGTCAAGTGGGCTTGTCCAAGGCCACCCACCTGTTTGATGCCTCTCACTTAGACATGGTTCCGTGAGCCTGGATCAACATTTCACCTGTTGATGATTAATGTTTTCCCATGACTCTTTCTTCATCCACTCCATCCAGCAGGTAAGCTGTCCTAGTCGCACCAGGAGATGGGTTGACAGAAAATAGCCTCGGGAGATGGAAGAAACCCTGAACATAGGTAAAATGTTTGGAAAACATCATGACTAGAACGGTGAAATGAAGTAGAATGGGTTTTCCCTAGACTGGAGTGATGCATGAAATTGCTCAATCAGTATTTCAGATCTGAAATTTCCAGACGCTGTATTTAGGCAAGTCAATTGTGCCTCAGTGTACCTCCTCTGCAAAGGAATCTGCTTTCTGTTACTGTAGAATTAGTTTGTATTTTCTAGAGTTTTATTTAAATCGAATCATCTAGTATGCACTCTTTTATGTCTGGCTTCTCTCACTCAGCATCAATATGTTGCGATTCATCCACAAGGCTGTGCCTGTCACTAGTTCATTCTTTTTTTACTGCCAAGCGGCTTTCCGTTACATGTGTACGCAGCAATTTCTGTATCCATTTACCAGCTGATGGATTTTGGGGTTGTTTCCAGCTTTTAGCTATTACAAAGAAAGCTGTGCTGTCCATTTGTATGGACATACGCTTTCATCTATCTTCAGTGGAATGGTTAGATTGTACGGAAGCTGTACATTTTAAGAACCTGCCGGAGTGTTTTCTGAAGCAGTTCTGCCATTTTACGTTCCCCCCAGCAGTGTGTGAGAGCTTCCTTTTCTCCACATCCCGGCCAACCCTTGGCATGATCAGTCTTTTCATAGGTGGGTAGTAAGTAGTAGCACACCGAGGTTTTAAAATCGCTAATGATGATCACCTTTCCGTGTCTATTCACCGTCTATCTATCTTCTTTGGTGAAATGTCTTTTCAAACACTTTGTCCATTTTTTATTGGGTTGCTTGTTTTCTTTTTATTGAGTTTTGAGAGTTCTTTATAGATTTTGGACTTAAGTGTCAAATATATGCTCTGCAAATACTTTCACCTAGTCTGTTGCTGGTCTTTTCACTCCCTTAAGAGTTTTCTTTTGAGGTGCAGAAATTTTAAGTTTTGAAAAGTCTAATTTATCAGAATTTTCTGAGTTGTACTTTGATGTTGAATCTCAGAAATTTGGGGGCTAATGGACCCATTCACTATCTTCATTGTGGTGATGGTTTCATGCTTATGAGTATTCCTATGTCAACACTTGTGAAACTACACTGTAGTTATGTGCAGTAGGTCAATTATACCTCAATAAGGCTGTTGAAGAACAAGAAGAAGCAAGTGTCAATCTTCTGAGCTCATGTGTACCCTCAAATTCCAGGCAGCAGACCTGAAGCTCCTCCTTGAACTTTCCCTCTAAGCTCCCTGCGCTCTGACAACCGGTCTGGGATGGCCCTCCATGTTCAGGACCTCGGCAGGCATTGAACCAAGGAGTGAACCTCCAGTCCCCTCTTCCCATAGACATTCTCAGTCTCCAGGGGTCTCTCTTGGAAACTCCTCTCTCAATTAAATTAAGTTAGGGGAGAAGTAGCGTGGAGGGAGTATCCTTTCTATGAACGTTGCACTTCCCACGATGGTTATGGCAAATTTCCCCCTCTCTTTTGACCTATCTTCTTGTGCAAACTTGAGGGATGGGGCGCTTCAAAGGGTAGGGGCGGCTACGGGCCCAGAAAGCTTCAGGCTGTATATTGAGCTAAGTCAACAAGTCTTTAATGACATCTCTCTTGGGGGAATTAAGATCTGGGTCAGCCAGATCTTGAAGTCAGCAGAGTTTTGTCCCAGACTCTCCTCCCACATTCTTCTTCCCTCTTTCGCTCCTTCCAGCTTTCAGCATTGCTGACTAGGGAGAATAGACAATTCTTTTATGTCTGATGTTTTTCCACCATGTATTCTTTGTAACACATAATTATTTAGCTTTCCAAAAAACAATTTAAATATTCAAATCATGTACATGTCATGGCAATGCAAATAGGTTTTAATGATGCCTGCTGTGTGCCGAGTCCTGTTCCAGACATCCTGAGAGAGATGAAGAATGAAGAAAAATTTTTGTAAAGATCCCATAAGAAACTCTAGTAAGTGTTCTCTGTGAACCCTACCTTGAGTTTATCCTTTATTCTCCATGCCCACAGACTGACCTCTCACTTCTCACCTGATCTGAAATTCTCTGCCTCTTCTTTGAGACTCTTCAGCAAGCCTTGCATAGATATCTGAGACCTGGCTTCCAGCCAGGCTGGGGTGAATGTAAAACTTGACAAACAAATCTGCCAGAGAGCATTCTTTTGGGCTCCCAACTTTGCCCAAATGGGGCACGACAATCACGACAGAGACCTTCTTCTGAGGAAGTGAAGCTATGAGCCCGGTTATTTATGACAAACTCCTGAGGACTTCCCTCTGCCAACTGGACTCCCCAGGAGGGGAGATGGTCATTAAGCTCCCCACTTCTGCTGTGCCCTTCCTTTATAAACAAAATCCCATTCTTCAAGTGCGTATTGATGCCAAGAAAGTGGTCAGCTTGGTGGGGTAAGGAGTCTGGGAGAGGGAAATACAAGGGGCAGATAAGCTCACATTAAACCTGATAGCTAGAAGGAAAGTCACCTGGCTCACTTCATACCAAAAACACGAAGGCCCAGAAAGGGAATATGTCTAAAACTACACCGAATGGGGGGCGGGACTGAAATGAGGAGTCAAGTGTCCCACCTCCAGGTCGAGGTCTTGTCCCACAGTCATTTTCATTTTCAAAGAACATTTTTTAGAAACTAGGAGATTTCTTAGAATTCTGCTATTGGTAACCATGGATATTGAGACTTCTTGCAAGCTTCCTCCTTCTCCTCTCCTGTAGAACTGAGTTCTGTGATCAGGGTGAAATTTCATTTTCTGGAATGGGGTACATTCAGAACTTGCTTCTGAGTGGAAGAAGGAAGGGTCACTTCTCAGACTCCAGGTAAAGTAGAGCAGGAGGAACCCTCATGACAACCCCCTGAGGTCAATTTTATTACCTCCATGTTGTGGGTTAGCAACCAGAGGACCAAAGAGTTAAGATAGCTTGCCCTAGTCATCATTGAACGCATGGTTGATTCAATCTGAAGGATTTCAGAGGTAAAAGAGACTGCAGATAAAGACTAAAATAGTACCTTTATTGGTTAGAATTGGAGACAAATGTGCCTTATGGCAGATACTAGATAGATGCCCAGCAAACCTGCTTCCTCTTCCTCGGGCCATCAGCTAGACTACTAGACTCCCAGCCTCATTCACTTCCCAGTGTGATCAGGTGACCTACTTCTAGCCAGTGGACTGTGAGCAGAGAGGTACTCCACTTTCATGCAAGACCATAAAATCTTTCCACATATAATTCTCTGTTTTCCCTCTCCTTCATCTGTTGGTTGAATGCCCGCAGAAGGCCCTAGAACATACTTTTTTATCCTCAACACTACTGGCATTTTGGGCCAGATAATTCTGTTGTGGGGGCTGTCCTGTGCATTGTAGGATATTGAGACACACCCCTGGTCTCTACCTACTAGATGCCAATAGGGTCCTACTCCCCAGCTTGACAACCAAAATGTCCTCAGATACTTCCAAATATCCCTTGAGGGGCAAAATCATCTCTGGTTGAGAACCACTGGTCTAGAAGATGCCAAAGGCACAGAATGGAAGGAACTTGGGTCCAAAATGTCTACACAGAGCAGAGTACCCTTCCCACATTTGTTAATAACATGCAAGAAATTAACTTTTACTTCATAGAGCCACTGTGATTTGGGAGCTGTTGGTTCAAAAGTTAGCTTACCCTGGCTGATACAGTGCTGCCGGATAATTCCCATAAAGACACAGACTTACCAAATCAGGCCGAACATTATTAGCCCAGGGACCACCCATGCCTACAAGTACCAGGTCCAAGAGGAACATCAGACAGTCACTTCCTGTGAGCAGATAGCTTTCAAGATAAGGAAAAGTGTAGGGCTGAGTTCTGCATGAGACTTGCACGAGCTTCTACAAAAGCTTCTACCCAAATTCACCCAACAGTAAGTCACTTCTCATCCACAGGGGCAGAGAAATCTGAAATATGCTTGGTGGCAGAGTCTTTTTCTTAAAAACCCCTTACTCATGAAACCAGGAGGCTCTGCTCTGGGAAACTCCAGAGCCTACCGCCTTTTCTCTACATCAGAAGATCTAGCTCAGTACAGAAAATGGCCTATATTCTGCTCAGCACAAAACATGGCTTATGTTCTCATTTTCTCACTAAGTGCTTTATCTTATTTTGCTATTGCAGTCAAGGCTCAGTCTTTGGCCAAGGTCAAGGGTTGATCTGAGGCCTCATTTTGTGACCAAGTCCAGGTTCAGCCCATGAAGGACAGGACTTGGTCTGTGACCGAAAGACAGAATGGGCCATAGAAGGTTAAAACCAACAGCCTTGCCCTGGATTAGCTGGTAAATTTTGTCTACAGCCCCATCATACAATCCATGTCCTTTCTTCATTGTTCTTTATATTCCCATTTACTAACCAGCTCAGTGAGATACTAACTGCTTCCCATAAAGCTGTCAAAGGAGTGAAATGAGTGACTTCAGTCCAGGAGACCAGTAGAAGGGAAGTAACTGGCTGCAAGTGAAAAAAAAGCCCCACAAATTCATGTCCAGATCTGATCTGTCACTCACTGATTGTTCCAAACTGGACAAATCGCTTTCCTTCTGGAGACCTCTATTTCCTTACCATAAAGTAAGAACACTGGGCATCTCTTAATTGTAATGTTCCCTGCACTGAGCAGAATTAGCTGGAGATCCTGTTTATACATCTACTGTTAATGGTAACCATGTCCTGCTGCTTTTCCCTTGCTCATGTCACTATGCCTGGCCCAGGCCCTGGATGTGAAACTCCACAAACGTCACACCGGCCTCCAACAGGTCTTCACTAGCCCAGACTCTCCCCAAAGCTCCACTCTATTCCACTACGGAAGAGACTGAATCAGATGCATTCTTAGGCCCTTTCAAACTATGCCATGCTGGAATTCTAGGATTCTAAGACTCTAATAATCTGTAACACTAATAGTCCAGATTCTAGTCTAAATATTTGAGAGCCTAAAATTCTTGACTCCTTGGAGTTTTAAATTCTAAAGCCATGAGAGCCTAGAATTCTAAGTATAACTTGAATTTCTCCGGGAAATAAATGAAGCTGTACAACAGGACTAATTCAGATTTGCCCTGGTTCCTGCCCCCATGTGCCCCAGTTTCCTAGTAGTATCTCCTGTGCCCTGTTTGTGAACACATGTGGAACTACTAGAAGGCAGGACCTTCGGGGCCTCTCACTGGGCCTTTAGTCAATGGAAACATAAAGGACAACCAAGAAAGGAAATGGATTGGCCCGCCCTGCCCTCCTGCCAGGTCTGCCTGATTACTACTGGACATCTCTGGGTCACCCCCACTCCTGTCTCTCTCCCCCCACCACACACACACCAATTAGCTAGACATGTCCAACTTTGTCTAAACCTCAGTGGTAGACAGAGGCCTAGACTCAAACTGAGCTAAGTTCTTAATATTCCTATTATTCAATATTTTATATCCTTTAGTACTTCAATACTTTTGTATTTTAGTAGTTCCAAGTAGTTTAGAATTTCATGTTTCTCACAATTTACAGCCTCAATATTCTTGGATCTTAATAGACTAGGATTTAAAAACTTTTAGATTTCTGGAATACTGATTCGAAGATAGTGGAAGATGCTAGAGTATCTCCTACCTGCTCTTGGAGGCTCTGGGATGAAGACAGGCAGGGAGGCCTTAGCCGGCTCTGAGTGCGGCTGTGGGAGGCAGTCATGGGCCTCAGGTGTGAGCACAAGCATATGGAAAGTGTTGCAGGCCCAGGATGGAAGGAAGAGCAATCAAGCTTCTTTGTAGAATGCCCAGAGTCATACCCTAGAGGGCTTCCCAGGCCCTTGGCAGGCAGTGAGAACCAATTTAACAGCCTCCAATCAAATGTGTTATTTATTTTACAAGTAACTATAAATAGCAAAATAAAACTGAGAGTTTATGTCCACGAGTGGGCCCCGAGTTATTAAAGCTGCTCGAGGCCGTGCATTTGGGAAGCTCTTCTCCCCTGGCCTTCCTCAGGCCTAGTCCTAGCCCCCTGTCTCCTGGGGCTGGGAGTTCTGGAGGTCTGATCCCTCCCAGCTTGGCCGCAGACCCCTCTGGCTGTGGTGAGTGGGGGCGGAGGGGGAGGCTTCGGAGAGGTGGAAGTGATTTAGGCATGTGTCAGGAAACTGGGGCCCGGCCCGAATCTCAGATTTCATAAGAAGCCCAGGGGGCTGGCAGAAATTCTTGGCCCAACACATCCCAGAGCCAGGGGCACAATCTGCGGCCAGAAGCAACAAAGTCCCCACGTGGAGGAAATTGAGGGCCGAAAGAGAATTTTCTCTGCTGTGGCAGGGCCGGGCCTTCAGGAGAAATGACTCCAATCAATATGCGGTCTGGTGCTGTGGAGAAGTTCTGGCAAATGCTTTAATCAGCCAGTCAGCTGGTTTTACTAAGCACCTACTAAGTGCCAGTCAACGGGGGGAACAGGAGAGGCTCTTGTTCTCGTACGCCAGGGCCTCAAGTTAAAGCCCCAGTGCTTCACCTGGCCTTCAAGTCTTCTGCCACCTGACCACGTCACTTGCCAGCCCCCCATCTGGCCCACTGGTCCCTCCTGTATCTCTTCCTCTCTGAATCCTGCTCTGCGCACGCTCGGGTTGCACTTCTCTGGAATGTTGAAAGCACATTCTTATCAGGTTCCAGTCAAATGTCAGTCTCCCCATTAGAGCGCACCTTTACTCCTATCTGTATCCCCAGCCCCTAGCTGAGGGTCTGGCACAATATTTATTTAGGATATTTGCTGACACAGATGAGTGGGCGGCAGGGTCAAAGCATGTCTGGATAAAGTGGAAGGATCTGTGTAGATTCAGTGAAAGCAAAGAGCCATCTTTGGACAGCAGGAGCAAGGCGAGACAGACACGGGGACAGGTGGTGCCAAGTTTTCATGCCGGCAGGATGTCTGGGCTTTTACGGCTGGTTCCTCCCTTTTCTAACGATGTGGCTCTAAATAGATGACTTAACCTCATTGTCCTCCTCTGTCAAATGGGGGCAGTTGTGAGGACTAACTGAGTTAATACATATGAACTACTTAGAACAGAGCCTAACACCTGGTAAGCATCCCCCAAATACCAACTTTTGTAGCAGTCATGGTAACAGTAGGAAGAGAAATGGTGGTGGTGGCAGCATCATTGTGGGGGGCATGAAGAAAACCCAAGGACCTGCCAGCCAGCTCAAAATAGGCAATGGGTTGGCTTCTAGGGGAAGTTGAAGCTTCCCCACCTCCGCCAGTTAGACTCTGTCCTGTGTCCCCCTTGGACAAAGGTCAAGGGCACTGCTGAGCCAGAGTGAAGGTGGAGCTCTCTGTGCTGAAGAAGCATCAGGCTGTCTGTCCTGTGACATGGTCTGTTTGGGATTTAATTCCTTGTCCATCCCAGCCCTGAGCCTCTCTCTCTCTCTCTCTCTCTCTCTCTCTCTCTCTCTCTCTGTCTCTCGATGTGAGCAGGAATGCTTTCTTTCTCTTAGCTCCTCCTTTTCTTAAGCTTGCCTTTTCCTTGCTTCTCTACCTCTCGCTTCTCTTCTACTTTCCAAAGCTGACTAGCAGCATAGCATACCACAAAGAACCCCAGCTGGGGACTCAGAAGGCCTGGGGGCCAGCCCCAGCTCCACCGGAACTTCTGGCCAGTCCTGGGCAAGTCTCCTCTCCTTCCTGAACTGAAGGGCTTCTCAATAGCAAAAACATCAAGCTGCATGCTGTCCTAAGCTCCTTTTGTTCTACACCTCGGTGTGTCTCTGTGGCAATATTCTCTTCTATGCAAACGGCTTTGTACCCACAGGGATTGTACAGAGAACTTGTTTGTTTGTTTGTTTTATCATTAGGCAATATTTATTGAGCACAGAGACACAGGTGATATGTGAGGCATTATACCAGGTGCTGTGGATCATGAGGCACCGAACCAGACAGAATTCTTGCCTGCAAAGGGCTCACATTAAAATGGGTCTAGAGAAAGATCAGATAATAAACTCACTACCTCCCAATCATGGACCACTGAAGAAAAGAGAGAATTCATCGGTTCTGGATGCTTCATGGGGACCAGGCAGTGTGCCAGGTATTTTGGCCTAGGTCATTTTAGTTGGTCCTCACAATCACTTTGTGAACTAGGTATTGTCATTCCCATTTTAAACGAGAGGGGCACAAGGCTAAGAGACATTCAGCAGCTTTTGGTCAACGTCACCCAGCTACGTCCACCACCACGCTGAGTGTCCTCTCCACACGAGCATGCCCCTCGGTCCATCATGTTCCTGAACTGTGAGGCTGGGGCACACCAGGAGAACGAACCCCAGGTCCCACTTCCTAGGACCAGCGCCCGAGAAGGTCCTCCAGCCTGGCTCAAGCTTCTTGGGGCATCTGGGCTTCAGACCCCAGCCGCTCACTCTCCCGTCCATTCTCTCAGCAGGGAGAGCCGTGAGATTTGTAGCTGCATCCTACCCTCTTGGCTCATAACCCTATAAAATAGCAAGCAGCCTCAAAGGTAGAAAAAAAGGGGGACAGAACTAAAAAGTAAACACTGATGAAGATTAAAAATGACCAGTGAGTCTTGGGGATTTATGTCTCATAAAGGGAGATGGCCAAGGAGGCCAGACAGGGAGCAGACAGCCCTGATGCCTCTGCCTTGTGGATAATTTATTCCAGAAAGTAGAGGCCTCTTGTGCGACTCACACAGGCCAGGGTGGTTCTCCGGGTCCTCACAGTCCACTGTCTGCAGAGCCCGCCTGGCAGGCTGAGTCAGTTTTGTTTTCACAGACCAAACCCACACGTTTGATACTTTTTCATTCCTTTTCACGTCTATGATGTTGTCTGAGGTTCATCTTACACTCCCGGTGAGGCTGACAGGACGGGGACCTTTATCCCCATCGGTCAGATGAGAAAATTGAAGCTGACAGAGGATGACTCATCCGGGGTCTCCCAGGGGGTCAGGACTCCGAGCCGAGCTATTGAGCTATCGTTGGCTGATGTGACAGCCCCCATTGGGCACACATTTCCTTTCATTCCCATCCTCCTTCCTCAACGCCTCACCCCTCACATAAACTGTGCTCGGCCAATAAATTAATTGAACGAACCTCTATTGAATAGTGGCAAACACAGAGATGAGCAAGCTGAAAACAGATGCTAAAAACAACTTAGTACTTTTTAAATACGTGGTGTTGGTGATGATAAAGGTCATGTTAATAGAGGGCTTCTCTCCGAAGTCATAGTCAGAAGACAAAAATAAATAAAAATAAATAAATAAATAAATAAAATAAAAGCTTTGGAGAGAAGTCGAGAAGAAGGAATCGATGTTAGGGTGAAGCCCAGGAGAGCCTGTCTATTTGCCAGCATCTTCCAAAGCAATTCCCTGGGCATCAGGAAGACTTTTGTCCCGGTTGACTTCCCATCAGATGAATTTGTGGGTAAGAATGTGTTTCAGGATTAAGAAGTAGCTGACAGCCACCCTGGACTTTGATGCCAATGCCCCCGCTCACATTCTTGCTGTCGGTATGATGGGCTAGCAAGCATTATGCTGGCCCCCACCTGCTGCGAGGCAAAGAATCAGTCTTCGTGGTCCAGTGGAAAGAACTCAGGTTTGGGGATCTGATTAACCCGGTTTTCAATCCTAACTAGTTGTATAGTTTCTCAGCCTCTCTGAACCTGTTTTCTCCACCATTATATGGAGATAGCAATATCTACCTCAAAGTTTTGTTTAAAAAAAAAAAGTGGAAAGAGAATCTTAAAATTTAACCCTGGTAGTTCAGCCTTCATGTGAGGCCCCAAGATAATGGATAACACATCCCCAAGTGAAACGCAAGACCACCACGCAAGGGCTGTCAAAGGTGGTGTTGAAAACTGCTTTTGTGGCTCTTTGCTGACCACCCACCTCTAGCACATAAAAAAAAAAAAAAAAAAAAAAAAGGTGGGAGAGGCCAAGAACAGAGCCAGGGATTAGATAGGAGATTTCTGGAAAGAGCTATAAGTGCATTGAGCATCTTTGTCTACTCCCTCCCTTAACTTAAGCCTGGGAAAAGTGGTTTCAATGGGCTAGTTGGAGAGTTTGTGTTTTCCTCTATTTGGGGGATCCAGTGGACTGGAATCTGACTCCCACTGCTCAGTGTAAAGGGCAAGAGGCTGGCTGACCAGCTCTTCTAATAGGAGAGTCACGGGTGCTTGCTGTACTGTGGCAAGCTGATTTCTCAGAGTTCATCAAGCAGAGCTTACGAAGCTGTTTCTCTGAACCCGATCTGGACCACATGAGAGGGAGAAAGTCTAGATCATCCTAGACTCTGTCCGAGGGCCCTGTAGAGAGAGGAAACACCTTAGCAGAAAGAGGCTGATGGTCCTGGCAGAGGCCTACGGGCTGGCCCGGAGTCACAGTCAGCCAGGCTGGAATAGAAATGCATTTACCCCCATCAAGGCATCGACTATATGGGGAGGGGGATGGATTTCCTCCAAAGAACCCACAAAAATGCCTCATGAGAAAACAAGCACGGTTCAACGCCTGCCAGGCCCAGAGAATATTGACCCTGATTCTTCAAGTCTATACTAGTCAAGTAAGAACTTTCCTGTCCCCTTTTCCTTCTCTCTCTCCCTCTATCCCTGACAATGGAGAGATAAAAAAATCTACAATGGTTAGCAAGATGAAGAAGGAGAAGTGATGTTCCAGGTAGAACAAGAAAGAAGAAACTGACCTCATTCTCACTGAAGGAGACTGGCCAACAGCAGTTCCAGGTCCAAGTGGGTGGTGAGAAAAGCTTTTCCTTTGAATGAAGTTTGAAGTTTATTACCACTGTTGTTGCTAATAGTAGTAATAGTAGGACACTGGATAGGATATGTTAATTATTGAGCCGAAATGACGTTTTGTGAGTTAAAATAAATGGGAAACTTCTTATTACCCAAGAGAAAACAGAAGAGTCATGGATCAATTTCAAGTTTTCATCAAAAAGGGTGGAGGAGATTTAGCCCTGCAGAAAGGCTGGTGAAAGTCATTTCTTGGGTATACCCCCATGAGTCTCACTTGTTCAATATCATACTTACAAGACCTGACATATGTCATCCCTTGCACACAGCTGGACTTGAGTACATCTGGGTTTGCTTCCACCATTTCTCTGGGCCTGGTTGACCAGGGCAATGGGCAGTGTTAATCAGCTAAGTTATCTTTAACCAGCTACTGTATATCTGACCTATGTTCCCCATCTGACCCAGAAGTAGGAATAGGAAGAGAAGGTCCAGTCTTAAGCCTTGGTGAACACACAGTTCACAAGACTGGAAACCTCTTAGGGATATCCAGATGGGATGACAGAGACCCAGAGAGGGGCAAGAGCTTCCCAAATCCATTGTAGAACTAGATGTGGAACCTTGCTCTCTTTCTTTCCTCTTTCATACATGTACCATTACTTCAGACAGTTTCCTCCTAGAAATCTAAGACAGAGGGGAGTCAAGTACTAGATTGCATCATCTGATGGTTTCTACCATTCATCAGAGTCAGCAGACATGTGTCAGGTCCCTTATGAATGTTAATCCTGATTCTTACAATAACCCACCAAGGTGGCAACATCAATAGCCTTTGTAGAGATGAGAAAACTGAGATCCATGAGGTTAAGTGACTTGTCCATAGTCATATGGTCATTAAGGAGTGGAATGGGAATTCAAACAGGTCAGTCTGACTTCCAAGTTAGTGGTCTTGTCATACAACATTACCAACTCTCTTGAGGGCTGCTGGAGTCAGAAAAGAGAAGGATCATCAGGGTTATGGTCAGGTCTGGGTCCCCAAATGGGGCCCCAGCCATCCCACAGTGTCCTCTTTATGGGAAAGAACCAGTCCAGACTGACCCACAAACTCACCAACCATCCCGGAAGCCAAGACCACTGGCATAGGTTTACACTTCACCAGTTCCCTCCAAAGAACAAAAAGTAATGCAAATTTAAGAAATCATAAAGCAAGGGTGCCTGGGTGGCACAGTTGGTTGGACATCTGGCTCAGGTCTGGTCTCAGTGTCGGGGGATCGAGCCCCACGGTGGGCTCCGTGCTGTGTGCGGAATCCGCTTGGGCTTCTTTCTCCCTCTCTGCCCCTCCCTCTCATGTTCTCTCTCTCTCAAATAAATAAAAGAATCTTTTTTAAAAAATCATAAAGCGGTGTGAATAATTTTTTAATTAGTTGGCAAATCATGTGCCTGAGGGTGCTTCAGTCTCTGAAGTGGGTATTAACTTTATTAACATTTATTCTTTTGCAAGTTAAATTGGTTCTTTGTGAAGGTGGATGCGTGAGAGTGTGCTAAGTTTCATTTCATTTGCCAGGAATCTTGGCTGAGGGCTACAAGGAAAGTTACTTTTAGATTTTTCTTCTGACGGTGAACTTGGCCTCCCTCACTCCCTGCTGAAACCCAACATTTTGCAGGCGGAAACAGGGGATAAAAAAAAAAAAAAAAGATAAAGAGAGAAATAAATTAGAGGGGGGAAAACAACTGAAGAATAAATAATCCTCTTAAAACAGTCACTGAGAGAGGCGATGGAGAGGGTCCTGGACAGGGGCAGCATGGTTCTGGTTGGGTGAGTCACGTACTAGCTGGCTTTCTGACCTTGCGCAGATGGCCTACACTCTCTCAGTCTCTGTCTCCCTGGCTGTGACATGGGGAGATAATCCCTGCTCTGAGGCCCCACTCAGGTCCGCTGAGGGTTCACGAGGGATATCATCTGATAAAGTGATTTGACTTTTCAAAGCACTGTCCATATTAAAACTATAGAGTATCCCTGACACCTGGACCAAGGTCCTTGGGGATCTATCCCTGGAGCCAAGCTGACATCAACAAGGGAACCTTCAGGGTGACATATGAGAAAGGGCTCTCTCCTAGCTGAGCTCCTGGAAGGGCCCCCGAGGAGACCTATGGTGTGGGAATGTGGGTAGGAGTGAGTGTGCTGGGTGGGTCTAACACAGGTCAGCACGCACCAGTGCCCCTGCGTGGCACATCTGACTGCTCGTGTATATGGGCGAATGTGAATCCCTGCATCGGTATTGGGGGGATAGGAATATCTGTTCATTCTGTCGGTGAGTTTTGAGGATTCAGTAGGTGCTCTGCTCTAAGCACTGGGGATTCAAATGAGAACAAGATACACCAGTTTCTGCATGTGGCTCAGAATGTATATTAGGCAGTGTGAGTCCCTAAGTGTATGAGGGAGTATTTATGTATGTGTGAGGATATGTGCGTGAACACACACGTCCATGTATATGAGGGAGTATGTATTTGTGTGAGAGTCTGCATGTGAGTGAGTGGGAGTCTGTTTGTGTATGTATGTGTGTGTGGTGGGAAAAAGAGAGAAAGAATTCTTGGCCACTCTAGAGGGTATCAAATTTTGTTAAAACACCAGAAGGTTTGAAAGGCCCTATGATTTCATCTCGTCCAGTCCTTGATGTCTAAGATAGAGAATCAAGGCCCAGAGAAAGGAAGTATGTGTAGAAGGCCAGCCAGCAGCAAAACAAAGACCAGAATACACATCTGCTGACTCTGAGCCCAAGGGTCTTCCCCACTGAAGATGTGTGAAAATGCAAATGTAAATTAATCGAGGGGCTGGGAGAAGAATCTGGGGGACTGAGCAGAAATGTAGATCGGGCCAGAGAATGGAGAGGAGGGATGGTAAGGAGGCAGGTGTACCTGTCCAGGCGAGGGGGGATGAGGCCTGCTTTAGGGAGGGGCGAAGAAAGGAGAGAACGGAAGGCAGGAGGCTTCTCGCCTAGAATCAGTGGCCTTTACACCCAATAGGATGTGGAGGGTAGGTTTTCATTTTTTGGATGGTTTTCATGATGAGACAGTTTCCCCTTAACCTGGGAACTAGCAGGAACCTGGGAGTTTATACAAGCACCTCATTAAAACCTCCCAACAGCCCTGTGAAGTGGGCCTCATTTTCTCCCTGCTGACGATGACACAACTGTGGCTCAGAATGGGGAGGAAACTGCTCAAAGACCCCCCAGCCTGGCCCCAGCAGATCTGAGACCAGAACTCACATCTTAATTGCTTCAAGCTGAATATTGAGTAAGTCGATAATCACTTAGTGGGCATCTACATTGTGCTAGGAACTGGATTTGTCACCTTATGCACCTTACTTCATTCAGCCTTCCAGTGGCCACTTTTCCATCTTCCAGCTGAGCGGAATGAGACTCAGGGGTGGTAAATAAATGGCCAAGGGTACGGAGCTACTTCAACCCACACCTGAACTCAAGGCATCTGATTCGGATGCCCAGAGTCTTTCAACAGTCTTCCATTTCCCTTCAAAATCAGGGCAAATATGTTTGCAACATAGTTTAGGAAGAAGTGAATTTAGGACCTTCTATCCCTAGAGAATATATAAGCTTAGAATAACGGCCGGTTCATAAAAGTTTTGTCAAATGCCTCGTGGCAGGCCCACGCTGGAGATTAAAGGGTCCCACCCCTGATCATCAAGAACCACATAAAGGAAGTCAGATGGGGCCTCCAAAGTTCTGTTCCTTGCCTCCTTCAGATATTGAGCAAATGTGATCTTTACTGGGTTCCCAAAGATAATCACGTGGGGCTGGGGACTGGAAGTTAGGACACTTGGGACACATGGCCCCAGTAATCTCATCGTGAAGCTCAGGCCAAACCTTGTTGGTACAGGTCCTTCCAGCCATATGGGTTTCTATGTCCTTGCACCCATCAGAGATGCTGTGCTTTTCCTTCAGCAACAGGAATGTTGGACCTCCGCATCAGTGCCAACTGGGGCTCCATGACCCTGAATGAGTGCTGGCACCGAGAGCCTTCCCATGGCACACCCAGACCTGCTCCATCACTAAGTCCGTCCTGTCCAGTGCAGAGAGGATGATGACTCCCCCCCACCTAAGAGTAAAATAGAGAATTTGTCTTGTTTTCCTAAGCCTGGTGTCAGATTTATCTGTCCTGAGACTCCCTGGCCCTGCCACTCTTTCTAGATATTTCCTTCCCTCACCTTTATTCCCATTTCCTCAAACTGCTGACTGAAGTCAGGACACCAGAATCTGACTTCCAGAACTGCTGTATGCTTTCCTGAGATTCCCACTGCCAGCCCCAGCTGTGGCCCTGGATGAAGCATCAGAACAACTGGAACTTGGACACCCCACCCCCTCCTGAACTTGGAGTTCCCAAACTGGTCACTCTGATGGCCTGGGCTACGCCAGCTCCAACACTCACCTTGCCTTCCTCACCAGCTTGGTTGCCAAGACCCCAACGTGCCTTTGCTCAAGCTGACCCAATTTACCGCACTAGAGCTGATTTATCCTGGCTTTTTGTTCCGAGAGTCTAACCTCACTCCACCTTCATCCCTGAAACTAATTCCTGGCCCCACTTGAGAGGCCTATCCAACTGAGGGAAAATAGCCTTCTGGCCCAAGTGCGTTGACATCTAGACACCACGGGTACTTCCTTCCTGACCAGAAATGCCGTCAGAGAGCCCAGTAAGGGCTTGGCTCGCTGCTCTCATCAAGGTTCCTCCAACATCCTCTCCAAAAACATAGTTGGCAGAAAACACACCCAAGAAAGTTGTCAGGAAGTAACCAGTCGTCCGAATTATTTACTGTCCCCTGGAACATAGCCAACTAGATGCTGGCCATGCAGACGCTGGGAAAATATTTATGTGGGTCCTGATGGATGCTTGGCCAGTGAAGACTGCCCACTGTCATCTTTCTTTCTGCTGATAAGGCAAAACTACACATGTCAGACGGCTCTTAGCGGGGCCTGGCGGCGGGGGCCTGGCATCTGATCAGAGTGAGGTTAATGGCTGCAACCGAAGGACTTGGTTTCAGTCCTCTCTGCCACCAACGAGTTCTTCCCCTCCCTGGGCCTTAGCTCCTCCATCTGTAACATCATGGAGTAGACCAGATGACCTCAATGTCTCTGGGATCCTAGAAGACTGCGACTCAGGAAGAATCAGATCTATTTTCCAGATCTGCCATCATGATGCCATTGGCTCATCACAGAGCTATTTTTCTTGGCATCCTGGAAACGTTCCTGAAATTCCAACATCCAAGAATTTCTCTTTCCACTGATCCAGTTTCTATAACCATATGGGAGAACTCCATCTGGAGGAGGAAGATCTGAGCTTAAAATAAAAGGGTAAAATGGAAGAGGGGAAATTGAGTTCAAGCAGTGTTTATCATGCATCCAATACTTGCAAAGCTTGATGCTGGGCCCACGAGGACAGAGAAGTGCCCCCATGTCCTGTCCTTTAAGTGAAGACCTCACAATAAGTCAGTGGGGAGGGTGGTCCACAGACTCATCTTTTTCCCAAATTGACCCTCATGTTTCTTCCTCCCCATAAACTTCAGTACCTCTGCCTGCAACCCTCCTCAGCTCTGCAATTCTGTCCTTGTCTGTGATCATCATGGGCTCCTTGCTTCAAGGAGTTTCAGCCTCCCCAGCTCCCCTCTCCCTGTGGACGACCTGACCTCATGGGTCCTTCTCTATTTCAGAGTCTATAGCTACCCCCTTCGAAGACCTACCTGAGATAACAAGATCATGGATAGAGACCCCGGACAAAGGTTCAAGAACCCCCAGAGTTCCTTAAACGCTGTCTCTACTCAGGGCCTCCTGTGACTTCTCTAAGATGCTTGATTACATCTTAGGACTGCCTGCCCACGTCGGTTTCCCTAAATGGGAAACTCAAGAGTAAAGGGGTGAAGAGCTCAGACATGCCAAGCCAATGGGGTGTCAAAGGTCAGTTTTCTGTGTCTGGGAGGCAGTTGATGGGTAGGGAGAAGCAGGAGAGGCAGCTGAGGAGGGGATGGTGGCTACTACTTGAAGGGCCTTAGGTGCAAGGCAAGGGAGTCCTGACTTTATATTTCAGGCCCCAGGGATATAAAAGTTTTCAAGCAGAGAAGCAAACTGTTGTCATTGAGGAAGACTCTGGGGATAAAGAATCCATCCCAGAAACAAGAGCTCATAACAACAATGATAATGACAGCTCACATGTGCATATCGTTTCTATAAATCTCAAAACAAAACTTCCAAGCAAACTGATTTATTCCTAACATCAGTCCTGTGAATGAGGTGGCCTCATCCCACTTTTACAGAAGGGGAAAGCAAGGCCCAAAGTCGCACAGATCTTTCCTTTCCAGGTCCAGGACTGTTCATGACGCACCTCTCCAACTGTCAGTGGTGAGCGTCTACACTGAGCCTGGGTTTCTGCCCCAGGTGGGGGTCTGGACTAGCTGCTCTCTGTGTCATCTAGCTTTGAGACTGGAAAATGCTGAGATTCAGAGGCCAGCAGGCTGCCTCGTGGGGCTGCCTGGCTGAGCCGTGGGTGGTCAGGAATGTTTCAGGACTTCCTGGGACCAGTGTTCCAGCTCGGAGTGTCTGGATTAATGATCCGTCTCCAGGCAGAGCCAGCCGAGGCTCCGACACCAGGCACAAGGCATCGATTAGACTTTACACTCTGAGCTTGCTTTCATCTGGGGCTCTCCGGGTGGGCTGGGCCTAATAATTAACATTCTCTCAGCCGCACAACATGAGTGAGCTGGAGCGGGGGAGAAAGAGTCTCTGACCAGGTCCCCATCAGTGGTGGGAGTGGAGCAACCCCCCCCCAAAAAAAAGCCTAGGCGTGGCTGCTTGGCAGGGGACCACGTCTTCCAGCTGACACTTCAGTACTACCTGAAGCTTGTATAGTAAGTGGCTTTGGTCTCATCTTTGAGCTTCACAACATATCTATGGCGAGTTGTCACATGGGGAAGTAGCACTAGGACCTGTGCACATGGGGAAACTGAGGCCCAGAGAAGGACAGGGGATTGCCCAAGGGCAGAGGGATCAGGATGAGAACTCAGCCCTCCTGCTTGCATGCCTGGCATCTTCCCAGTGCAGGAGGCTGTCTCTTGCAGGGCTGTTTAGAGCCTCCTTGCACCTTGAGGTGAGGGAGGGTAGGGGTGTGATATGATTTTCTGTTTTATAAGAGGAAATTATTACAGAGGTACTCTGTCATTCATTCACGCACTGATTCAGCCAGTACTTACTGAATACCTAGTATGTCCCAGCGTCTGTGCCAGGTGCTAAGGATAGCAGGAAATAGTCCCTGACATTGGAGAGCTTATATAGCCTGGGGCAAGGGGGGCAGTGGGGAGTGTGGCAGGGGAGAGGCAGATATGCAAATTCTGAGTCCAGTGAGGTGCCATGGTGCCTTTACGAGTAAATCGATTTGAGAGTACAGAGCATTTTGGCCACAAAGCCCCAGGGAAGACATGATCAGGTCTACCCTGAGGAGCAAAGCATACGTAGTAGTGGGATGTGATCAGAAAAGGCTTCAGAAGGAAAAAAAACAAAAACAAAAATGGAACCTTAAAAGAGGGCTAGATGTTCATCGGGCCAATGGGGGGTAGAAAGAGGGCATCGGGGTAGGATCATCCCAAGGAAAAGGAAAGAGCTGACCCAGGCAAAGAGAGACAGAAAGGCAGGGAGTTGCTCAGTCACTGAGAGCAAGGGAGCTGGCTGAAAAGTAGGCTTTGAGGAAGGGATCGTGGGAGGTGAGATTGGAGACATACATGAGGAACAGATCAAAAAGGCCTCTGGAGCCAATGAGAGGGGCCTGCACTTTATCCTGAGCGATGCGAGTAAGGAGGCGGTGGTCAGAACTGCATGTTTGGAGGCTCGTCCCGCTGTAGTGTTGAAGCTGCGCTGAAGGGAAGAGAGATCAGAGCAGACACACCCGGGAAGCAGAAGTGATGGTGGCCTGCTTTTACTGGTTTGTGGCCACTGAAGACACCCTTGTCTGGTCTGGAAAAGACTAGGTCCTGAGAATTTTCTGACGTAAAAAAAAGGACTCCCCATGGTTGTCAGCTTATGCCCAAGTTCATAGCTCTGGACCCATTCCAGGCTCCTCTGGTCTGAGAAGAAACCACAGCATTCTTTTCTCTCTTCTTTTAGGGTTCCCCATACTACTTTACCCATTCTGCAGGTACACATCTTCCCATAGTGGGTTCCCCACTGCCTCACCACGGCCACCAGCACACAGAGGCAAAGCTCCAAACCTTCACTGCCTCTGCTTCAAGCCTTAGATGATCCCACATTATCTGGCCACCCCCATTCAGTCAACATCAGGTCTGGGTTAACTGAGCATCTGTAGGTACCAGGCACTGCTAGGCTCTGTGGAGGCGGCTTCTGCTCCTCCTTCCATGGGCCCCTGTGGTTAAAAGCCAGACTCCTTAGCCCAGCACTTTAGGACCTTAGACTGACTCCAGCCAAACTCCATGGCCTCATATTTCCCCTCGCTCCCTCCAACACTCCACACTTGTCACACTGAGCACCATTTAATGTTCTTTAAATATCCTCTATAATTCTTTCCAAATACACATATATTTGGAATAGATAGAAGAGAATAAAATGCTAATCTATACACACACTAATTGAAATAACACCAAAGACGGAAAGTAGAAAGTAAAAATTTGTCCCCTACCCCACCCGCCCACTACCCTGAAAATCCCATTCCCCAGAGATGAACACTGTTAACATTTGGGGAAATATCCCTCCAGATTCTTTAAAAATTTTTCATGTCCTAGCATACTACCTTTTGCACTCTTTTCTGTCCTTCAGGATTCATTACGATGCCCTGTTCCCTCCTCTGAACAGTTCTCTATGGTCCCATATGGAGAAGAAGGGACCCAAGGCTTACAACAAACATAGCACTTGCCACCCTATATTGAAATCATCTGTTCCCATGGTGTGCCTCCATCAGGCTGAGTGTGAGACTGTAATCCAGACATGACATCTATGAGCACAGAGTTGTGGCCATCTTGTTCTCTGCTGTATTCACAATTCCTTGCACGTAGTAGGCTTTCAGTAAGAATCTATAGAATACATGGTGGATGGATGGATGGATGGATGAGTAGGTGGATAGTTGGGAGGACAGATGGAATGATGACAGGTGGGAACCCCTATGGCATGCTCTCAAGAATTAGGGGGAAGGATTGGCACTGAGTCGTGAAAAGGACCCCAGCTGGGGGTTATGGACTTGGATTCCTGCTCCGGCCCCACCTTCTACTGCTATGTAGCTTTATATAAGTTCCTTGCCTTCTCTTAAGCTTCAATCTCCCTACCTGGACCTGAATAGTGGGGCTGGGTAGTTCCCCAGAACCCTTCCCAACGGATGATCCAGAATGCTCAGCTGGCCCTGGCCCAGCACTCCTATTTCACACCTCTGTAATTACCCACCTGCATGCCTTTATGATAGAAATTGGGGTGGGGGCGGGGACTCATTAAATAAAGGGCAAAAGGAAATTGCTGGCTTGCCGAAATGACATTGTTGGCGTTAACTAGATTAACTTCTGAAATGAAAAGCCCACAAAAGCAAAACCAAAACAGAGAAGGAGCCATGGCTTCCGCTGGGGGCTCCATGGTTCCCTGCTTCAGCCTGCCTGCCCCCCAGCCCAGGCCTCGCAATCGATCCTCCCTGCTGAGGTCATGGGAGACACTTTCCTACGTTCACACGGACTCCATCTCCATGGTGCCAGGAAAATGGCACTGGGCACTGAGCCCCAGGCCGGGACTTGGGAACTCCTCTCAGAGCTCTCTGTCTGTAGGAGACAGGAGGGCAACTAGACCCCAGGCAGAGCATGAAAGCTGGTGCAGGGAAGCCACGGGCAGAGGGGCCTGGAGTCGAAGGATCAGGGAAGCAACACCAGAGCTGAGGGATACCCCAGGGAGAAGACACCAAGACAGGAAAGAGGAGGGCGTCTTCAGGCAATTGAGGGCAGCCCCACATGCCTGGAGCAGAGAGGGAGGGGATGACCCTGTTCCATTTAGTGGTCTCATCTGGTCATGATGAGACTTCTCAAGATGAATCAGGGAGCAGGCCCTACAGGCTGGGCCGGTGACTGATGGATGGAGTCCCCAAGCCGGGGATGCCAACATGCAAGAGCGCCCGGGAAGCAGCACTGTGGGGAGCTGCTGCCGACCCCAGTGCTGGGACCAATGGGTGCTAAGACAGAAAACCAAAAAAGAAACCAGAGGCAAGAGGCTCCGATGGACTCGGACCGAGGCACTTTCTCAGCTCACAAAATTTACAATCATCAGGAGAGGTAGGCAGACCCAGGGAGAAGAGGGAGGTGACCCCAGCACTGCCTAGTGGTTCCAGTGGCTCCAGGGGAAGGAAAAGACGGAGGCCTGATGCCTGGCTAACTCTCCAGTCTCAGAAGGAGAGAACCAGTTCTTGTAAGCATCCCAGAGCACACAAGAAATATCCTCCTCTGCCGATAAACCTGGAATCCTCCCTACCTTCCTGCAGAGGGCCAGCTAAAGCGAGTCCAAGCAGGGAGAAAATGGGGCAGAAACACTATCCAGTGTGTGCCTCCTCCAGATCAGATACTTTCCATGCACTCCCTCTTTCATCCTCTAAGGATCCTAGAGGGAGGAGTTTCTCTTTCTACTTGTTAGACAAAGAAACTGAGGCCCACGGGCTTACACAAGCTCTCACAACCAGTGACTATCGGAGCTAGACTTTGCACTGAGGTCTTTCCAGCTCCAAGTCTCAGAGCTCTCTCCCCATGTGTCTCTGCTCTCCAGACCCCATCCTTGCCCATAAGAAGCTTATAGTCTGATTTTGCTCTGGATCCTATGCCATCACACTAGCTTTGACTACAGATTGAGAATCCTATAATCCCTCTGAGCTACAGGGCCTCAGAACTGTCAAATCAACAGCCCAATGAGTATTTTAAACATAATTTGTTTCCTAGCTCCCCTGACCAGGGGAGGTCATTTGGGCCATCCTATTTCTAAGGAGCAACATCTAATGATAGAATTCCAGGCACAGGACAGAAGAGATTCTACTAGGTAGGAAGCCATCCCAGCTCCCCTTGAACCTCATCCAGCTGCACAGCAGCCCACATCTGGACCTGGAGGCCACCAGCGCTCTCATGGGTCAGTCCTGGTCAGGATCACCTGAGGCCAGGCTAGGTCACCGGGTATTAATCATTGCCAAAAGAGAAGTTAAACTGAAAGCCAGTTCATTAAAGATTAAGCTTCATCTCCATAGCCCTCAGGGAAAGGGAGCTTTGGGTGGAGAGCGAGGTCCTGTTGCAGGAGGTCACCTCCCATGAAAGCCTTCCGAGTGAGTCTGTGGTGAGGAGCTAGGAAGCCTGGGTTCTGGTCTAGTTCTGCCCTCTGCCTGCTGGGGGGCCTTGGGCATGGCACTTATCCATTCTGAGCTCCCATTTCCTCCTTTGATACACAAAGAAAATCCTGTAGGTTTCCTTGTGATGCTCTAGCATATGTTGCCTTAAGAATAGTTTATACATGCTTACTTTTTCTCAGTCTATGTTTGCTCTGTTCCCCCAGGTTGTCCAGTGCAAGTTCACTTACTGTTCACAATATTTGTGGCCATGGAAAGCTGGTAGTAAATCACAATGTCACCAACACCCGGAGTGCAGGGACTCCCATCTCACTTCCTTGCTCCCACACTAGCCAGATTGTATCTCTGACCCCAGAACATGCTCCCTTGGCTCTCTGGGAACTGGCCCAAGTTGTATGTGGAGGAAGCGCCTCTGAGCCCACTGATATACAAGAACAGAAATTCCCCATTTGGCTCATTCCTGGTACTTTCCTTTGGGTCATCCCATCTCAATGGGATCTGCTCAACCAAAACGTCACAGGCCCTTCAGAGATCTTGATCTAATACCAAAGCAATTCCACAGTATGTAATGAGCAGTGAAAGAACAGATACCTAGTCATTCTGTACCCTACACAAAGCACGGTGATGGTGTTGGGGCTCCAGCCCTGATCCCAAAGGAAAATGGCACCATACGTGTCCCGGGGTGAAACCAGAAATTTCTATTAAGGTGGGACATCTGAAAACTACTGTGGCAAATAATGACAGGTTCAAAATATTAGGGTGATAAGATGAGGAAGGTGGTTGGGATGGGCAGCTATGTCTCTCATCTCTGCTCTTAACCAAGCTCTTCTTAAAACAAACCTAATCACTTTTCTGTCTATAGATGGCAGCACTGGTCCCCTTCACTCCCCGAGGGGGACGGGGATTTCACTAGAGCACAAGCGCTCCAAAGTTCAGGGTAGTGCAAAACAAGGACAAAACAAGAGGAAATAGCTTCAGAACAAATATCCTCGCACACTGAAGAAGTGAGCACCTCTGGTGAATTCACAAAATTTCTAAAACCTCACTTAACTTGTAAAATAGCCCCTTCAGGATCTAACTGGACACCCCAGATCACCAATAACTTTCTAGGGAACTGTTGCAGAGTGCATGAAACCAGAGGAAGGTTCCCCAGAAGTCCACGAGGGTCCACAGGACCCAGGTAGGACAGCCCTGGGTGGGAGAACAGCGGCCAGCCCAGCGGAGGACCACGAACTGCCCCCTCCGCCTGTTCCGCATCAGCCTGGAGTGTCTCAGCGTGGGGGCTGCTCTCCCCGGGCATTGCCCCAAACTCCTGTGTCCAGGGCTCATTACGTGCTGGGCAGGGAGCTGCTGTTTACTCCTACCACCCCCTCTACAGAGGGGAGACAGCGGGTCTGAGAGGTTGACTGCCAGAATAGTCAACGCCCACCACCTAGCACAAACTGAAGGGAGGGGAAGACCAGCCTTCGGTGCCGCGTGGCAGCTGGTGGACAGGCAGGGGAGGACCCTGAGCACACCTTGGAGTGAAAAGCTTACAGAAGCTGCGTGACGATGGGGCCATTGGATAGTGTACCCCACCCTCCTCTGAGAGGTCCTGGAGAGGGAGTCAGGGTGGCCCCTCAGATGCGGTGCCGGCTCTGCTCTCAACGAGCTGTGTGGCCTCAGGCAAGTCCCCCCACCTTTTGGAGCATCTGCACCCTCCTCCAAGCGGGGGGCAACTATCCAGTGAGATAGTGGCAAGAAAAAAAAAGCTTTTAAAAGTATAAAAGCCCTCTTGGAGGTATCATTATTAATTATTATCATCCTCCTCCTCATCTTTCATGGTTATTAATGACCTGTTACCTGCTAGGGATCTGTCATCCAGGAATTTTGGTAAGCCCTCCTGGAATCTGTTTATATTCCCAGTCAGCAGCACCTCTCTTGCTCTTCATCCCCAGCCCCCAGCCCAGGGCACTGCAGGCAGGCTCCTCTGCCAGGGGGGCCTGGGTTTGAATGGCCTGTCTCAGTCTCTTTTGTGGGGTCCCTTACAGCCAATGGAATTCAGTGAAACACAGCCTTCTTCCCCCTGAACCCCATCTGGGCGCTCAGGTCTGTGTCAGGGATTTCAGGAGGAGGGAGAGGAAGGTATAGGCCTTGCCTTCTCAACCATCCTCCTCAAGCCCGGAAGCCCTGTGCAGGACCCCCTCTCAAGTGCCTTGCTAGGGCCAAGAAAACAGGATCCAGGCCCACAGCCCAGAGACCATCCGAGGACCAGGGTGTCCCCTGGCCTCAAAGCCCATTTTCCTATGCACACCAGAGACAAAGTTCTGGGAGTCCTTTCTCAAAGAAATGCACAATCCAAAAACCTAAAGTAAGCCCCACCAACTTTGGTACCTCTTCTGGGATGAGCTCTGCAGATTTCAAGCTGAATCAGACGAGGGATTGTCCTACCCTCAAGAAGTGTACAGTCTGATAGTGAGCCCAAGGCAGGTTAGCTGAAGGCTTGACTAGAGGATTCTAGAACGGCAAAATCTAGGGGAGGGCCTAACTAGCCGTGCCTGGGATAATCAGGAAAGGTTTAATAAACAAGGGTCATTTGAGTTACGCGCTAAGGGATGGATAGGAGTTTGCCTGGTAGAGAAGGCAGTGATCAAAAGCAGAGAATTTCTGGAGCAGGGAGAGCACAAACATGGGAAGGGAGATGGATTGGTCAGGGGACAGAGGGGTCCACCTGGGTGAGAACTGCTGGCTGTACGGGTCTACCTATCACCGAGCCTGACGAATGCCCTCATTTCCTGAGCTTCAGGAAAAAAAACCCTGCTGACAAAGTTTGGGACCCATAGGAAAACAAACTCCCTGACTCCCCTTAAGGGAAGGCCTTTGGATTTCTCAGTTTGTGAAGAACCCATAAGAGTCTGGGCGTCAATATATTCCCAGGCTCGGGCCAGCATTGACTCTACTAACTGTGGGTCTTAGAACGTCTCAGCTGAAAAGGGCTTTTCAGATGTATGTCTCCTCCTTCCCTTAATACCCCTTTCTCTGCAGGTGGGGAAACTGGAGAAAGAAGCCCCTTCCTCAAGAGTCAGGGGCAGGGTGCAAGAGGAACCCGGGCCTCCTGCCCCTCCTCTCCTCCCTGCTCCCATAATGGGGTAAAGCTCACCCAATCCAGCTGGAGGAAAGTGCCAGACAAATTCAAGGTGATTGTAACAGTAGCATTTGCAGGCAAATTATACTCCATGAGCTAATTAGGAAGGGATTGGGGCCCTTAGCCTTAATTAATATCTAGTCCCTAACAACTTAATCCTGGGTGAGATCATAGCAGGGATTGCCCCTGAATGCCGAAATTCTTTCCTTCAACAAATCACCTATATAAATACATATTTTTTAATAGCAGCAATTATAAAGTTCTCTGCCAACTTATGGGGCTGTTTAACATTCCTGGATCGAGGCCACCGTTTTTTCTCCTGGGCTCCTCCCTCCGCACAACCAAAGCCTAATGAATAGTAATGCTTTTGTGGCTCTGCATTCCACTTAACCAGTATCTCCTACCCAGTGGGTCTTCACAGGGAGTTAATAAGCAGTCAGGGAGGACTGCCTGAGGAGGTCCACGAACCTAATCGTTAACTGCAAGGTCTAATCAGCATCTGCTTCCCACCCAGAGGCCCCCACAGCTACACAGCCCTGGTCCCTCCAGTAATGGATGGAAAATCGGCGATTTCCTGACAGTTAGCAACCAATTTTCCACCAATTAGAAGAGAGATGGTGGTCTCTGGAGGCAGCTGGATGGTTGCGTCGCACGGAACTGGAAGGAAGAGAGATGATCCTCAAAGCACCAGGGAACCCAACTCTGGAACCAAACCCCTTGGCCCCCAGGTCAGCTGTGGCTTGTGTCTGTGGGAGGCAACTGCAGGGGCCAGAGGCTGGCCAGCAGCTCCCAGGGAGCTCTTCTCTCTACGTGAGCCGTCCTCCTTCACCCCTCCTCGGCCAGCTGACATGGGGTTCTCCTGCTGGGTCTCTCCTCCGTGCCCAGGAAGGTGGAGAAGTTCCTCCAAGGCAGTTGGTGTGGAGGTTTAATGACAGTAAACACTCTGGAGTTGGACCATTGTGCCTCCAAATCCTGGATTTGTCGCTTTTCAGTTGTGTGTGACTTTGGACAAAACATCTAAATTCTCAGGGCCTCCATTTCCTCCTTTGTGAAACGGGGCTGGTCATAGCACCTACTTGTTAGGATTTGAGGATTAAAGGGAAAAAAATGTGGATAAAATGCACATCACACATCATGATGCTCAGCAAATGAGTGCTAGTATTATTCTTACTACTATTTTCATAACGAATGATGCTATTATTACTGCGCACGAATAACGAATGTGTGTCAGGCATCGTGCTCAGCACCGTGAGGACCACCACCCTACATCTGGAGATGTGAGTTTGCTGGCCCCGCCCCTCCTCATCCCCACCCACCCTGGGTTAGCGCTACAGTCCTCTCCGCTCCCGGCCGGCCTCACTCCCCTCCAGGCCCCCCACACCAGGGCCAACATGATCTTTCTAAAATATGGATTCGACTGCATCCATGTCACCAGCTGCATTAAAAGGCTCTAGTGGTTTTTACAGCTTGGATTCCCTCCCGTGCCTCACTGTTTCCTCCTCCTCCTCCACTCCCAACCCTGCTCCTGAGGGTCCTGAAACAGAACCACTCCGTAAGGGCCACAGGCCTTTAGCGTCCACCACCTCCCGGATGCGTGTGAGGATTCTGTGGCAGAAACAGAAAGCTCCGCACGTAGTAGGCGCCCAGGAAACGTGGCTCCCCTGTTCCCGGCCACAGCACAGGGACAAAAGGAGGTGAGTGACGACCTCGCTGACAGGCTTTTGAGTCATGAAAGGCAGAGTCAACCTGAACATCATTTCAGCATTTATTAGACTTGATTGTACTCTAAATTCTTGGATAATTGGCCATTCTCGTCTGGGAATTATAGCCGCATCAGAAATCAGACAGTCTCCCTCAAGGAGCTCAGTGTGGGAGGGAGCAGCAGTGACTGTCTCGTGAGTACTCCCGGGCTCCAGGCTCTGCTAGGGACCTCGCGTGGACTGTCTGGCCGAGCACCTCACCTCATCTTCACAAGAGCGTCCAGCGTAGGGCACGCATGTACTGTGTCAACAGACCGAGACCCTCCGGGAGAGAAAGGGGGCACTATTAGTCAGTAGCCCAGGACGACAGGCACACCCTGAGGCCGTCGCAGGCTCGCCGGCCCAGATGGATGGCCTGTCTCAAAGGCATGTATCCTTATTTTAGGAATGAGGCAGGGAGGCTTCAGGAGGTTAAGGACGGTGCCCACATTTGCACCGCTCTCAAGAGCAGGGATTCAAACCGGGCCCTCAGACTCCTATCACGTGGGCACAGATAATGAAGATTCAGGGCGAAACAGAGTGTCTCCTAAGTAAGGAAGGGAGACATGGTTCCAGGCTTTAGTTGAAGCGGGAAGAGGGGCTTCAGAGGGGGAAAGGGCTGCCGGCCAGGGGAGGCGCGTGAGCTGGAGGCGGGTGGGCATTCCGAAGCAGATGGGGAAAGACGCGAGGGAGGGAATGTGGGATGAGCGAACAGGTGCAGGCAGAGAGGGAGGGAGGTGTTTGGAGAAGAGTAAGGAGCTGGAGTTGAGGCTGGGGTGGGGAAGGGGAAGCTATGTCAGAGTCGTGGTCACAGACACTGGTGAGGATGATCAAGGAGCACTGAGAATGCCAAGCTGCAGGAATAAGGAAGACAGAATGGCTGCATGGCCTCAGCCCCTGCCTCCTTCACACACCTGCTGCCCCCTCCTCGATCCTGGGACACGTCCACCCAGAAGCCCGCCTTGTGCTTCAGATACCTGTCTTTTTCCAAACATACCTTCCACCCACCTGCCCCTTCCAAAGCAGGCTGCACAGCCCTGCACCTCAAGTCCTCATCAGGGAAGTGAAAGGGCTGCAGAGCTTCTTGCTCTCTTGCCTTGGACTGCTGTCCTCTAAGCTCTCCAGATTTGGGCAGGTTGGGGGTGGTGACCTGGTCACGGTCACTTGGCAGACCTGGGGTTCAAACATCATCTTCTTCTCTCAGGCTTTGCTTCTCTTGGATTCCCAGTGCCCATCCCTGCTTTCTACCACTGCCAGTCTTGCCTAGCTGAGCCTCCAGCTCCTCTTCCATAGAACCCAGCCACCAGGACGCTGCTTTCCAGAAGTTCCTGTGGGAGGAGGCAGGTGTTATGGTGCAGAGCTGCTGACTTGGCAACTCAAGAGGTCCCTGGATTCCAAGCTCTGGAATCAGGAGGGAGCTTATCTCACATCCATATTGGGAGAGACTCCAGCTGCTGCTTCGGACCCGCGGGCTCGGGTCTGGGCAGGTAAGGGTCTTGCCAGTGGAGAAGAAGGCCCACATCCACAAGGGCCAGACTTGAGGAGCACCCAGGGGTGTCTCTGCCTCTGGCACCTCCTCTAGCCACACAGGCAGCTCGGCCCTGTGTCCAGCTCTGCCTTCAAGCCTCACCCGCACCATGGTCTGCCCAGTCCCATCCACTTAGCTCCCAGCTCAAGGCTTGCCACAGGGTGGTCACAACACATGTGGCTGATGGTCACCCTGCTCCAGTCTCACCCTCAGAGCCCCATCCTCACCTCTGCCACAGGGATCATTCACCAAATCTGGTCATATCCCTCAATAGCTTTCCATCACCAACAAGAGAAACTTCTGAGCATCTTCACATAGAGGCCGCGGGGACCCTCCAAATCCAGGCCCTGCCCACCTCCCTCCAGTCCCCCACCATCACCCATGCACCTTCATCCAACCACTTATTCATTCGTCAAATACGCGTGCAAGGCCTTCTTCATGCTAAGCCCTGTGCTGGAAGCTAAATCACTCCTCAAATGATTCCCACACCCAATTCCAACCTTGTGTTGGGGGCAAGGGCTAAGGGGGAGTTCCCCACAGCCCCAAACAATTCTCCAACACAGGGTAGGGGGGAGCGCTACAGCTCAACTCAATTCTGACCCTATCGACCTGGAGGCAGCATCCGATTCCACAGGTTAAGGGCTCAGTCCCACAGGACTGCCTCCATTTCAGAGGCTGATCCCATGTCCAGATTGTCTCTGGACTTCTGACCGGCCTGCCATAAACCGGAGGATCCCACCACTCCGTCCTTGGGTTGAATTGATGTGCTAGGGCGGCTCACAAAACTCGGGAAGCCCATTTACTCACTAGATTACTGGTTTATTACAAAGGATATTAAAGGATACGAACCAAGAGCCAGATGAAGAGAGATGTAGGGCAAGGTCTAGAACAGAGGAGCTTCTGTCCTCATGGGGTTTGGGGCATAGCATGGCGGCACGTGGAAGAGTTCTGCTTCCCCAACCTGGAAGCTCTCTGGAACCTAACCTTTTGGGGTATTTATGGAGGCTTCATTTCATACGAAGGCTTGATTAATCCTCGGCAGTTGGCAGTTGATTCAGCCAGGGGTGGGACTGAAAGTTCCAACCCTCTCTTCTCTGTTGGTTCCCCTGGCAACCATCCCCCATCCTTAAGTGCTGTCCAAAAGTCACCTCATTAACATGAAGCCAGTTGTGGTGGGAAGGGGCTTGTTATGAATAACAAGACACCCATTCACTTTGATGGCTCTGAAGGGATTTCAGAAACTGAGGACAAGACGCCAAATGTTATGATAAAAGAAGCTCCTCTTGCTCTTATCATTCAGGAAATTCCAAGGGTTTTGAGAGCTGTGGCTGAAGACCAAAATTACAAGAGGAATATCTTTTGGCCATCTGAATGACCAGATATATATTTCTTACTAATCACAATATCGCGTTCCCTGTTCCCCAACATCACATGTTGCTGAGGCTTCCCCTCCGGGCCTCTCCTATCTGCTGTGCTCTGATCCTCCAGCACCCAGAGTTGGAGGCCCCATCCCGACCTCCTCGGGGCTCCTGTGGCGGCTCATCACCATCTGTTGAGATGTTTCCTGAATTCGACTGGAGCTTCTCAAGGAGAGGGGTTGACTTTGAGTCAGTCCTGTAACTCTCACAGCAAAAGAAACTTGTCTCCCTTCCCAGTTCCTATATTCCTGGGCCTACATTTTTTATGATTTCTTCACCCACGCCACCGCCCCCTCGCCTGCTGCTAGGCCTTAAGATGCCTGTGTGTGCCTTAGAAAAAGATGCCCCTTCCTCTGGTTAGCTGCACGCCAGGGAGGGTGTCTGGTGAGCAGAGCACTGGCTGGATCTTGGCCCCAACTTGCCCCTTGGCCAGGCACCATGGTGGACAGCACGCCCATACCGTCCTGTGCATTGTTCCCAACCCCCACCAAGATGCCGCAGGTGTGTTTGGGAGAAATATCTTCAGCTCAGTCACACTAGCATCAGGGGCTCATGGGCCTCCACCAGCTGACTGTTTGCTTCTTTTAAAAAGAAATGGGAGTGGGAAAACTGACACAGTCATGGGAATTGTGGATGTTCTGCAGGTGGAAGGCATGTGAGTCAGGACCTTCCCAGCCTGCTGCCGGGCAGTCACTTCAGTGACGGCGAGGGCTGGGCTGGTCTCCCTTTGGAAGGACTTTCAGCTGCCTCATTTCCTCTCTTGTTCTTAACTTCTGAGATCCAGCCTCAAAACTCCCTTCCCCACCTCTACACATCTGCACACAGAAGGGCACACGCACACGCACGCGCTCACTCCTGTAATCATTCACGGGAATGGGCTCCAGGAAGTGAGCCTCAGAGAAGCTCACCTGCTGGAAAGACCGTGGTCTTGGACCAAGTTAAAAGATAATCAAGGGTGACAGCAGTCTCACTGGGCCCGCCATGGTCAGAGGCACCAAGGCAGCGTATCTGTGCCACGAGGGAAAGCCTGGGTCTGAGAGAAAGCAGCTCAGAGAAGAGCAGGCTTTGGGTGGACCTGGATGTCCCCACCTCTCCCAATCTCTCAAGGCTCTCATGGGATGAGGGAGCAGATACACCCAGAGAGAACTAGGACCACCAGGGGCTGACAAGAGGCAGATCTCTATTCAACATTAACTTCCCTGGGTGCCTGGGTGACTCAGTCGGTTAAGCAAGCATCTGCCTTCGGCTCAGGTCATGATCCCAGGATCCTGGGATCGAGCCCCGCATTGGGCTCCCTGCTCAGCAGGAAGCCTGCTTCTCCCTCTCCCTCTGCCCCTACCCCCTGCTCATTCTCTCTCTCTCACTCACTCACTTTCTCTCTCTCTCAAATAAATAAATAAAACCTTAAAAAAGAAAAAAAAAAAAAGAACAACTTCCCAGGAGCCAAACTTCAGAGGTAGTGGACTCACAGTCATGGAGATATGGGGGCAAAGGTTAGACAGCCAGTGTTGGGCCGACCTTTAAGACCTTAAGATGTGAGTACTATCTTGTGTCATAGACTGGAATGCTGTGAATCAGACTCCACATTGCTAATTAGTATATGATTCCATTAGTACCTTAAGGCTTTTCACCCAGTCACTTGACTATGCTAAGATTTTATTATTCCCTGACTCTAGAACCTGGGAAACTTAGATTTGTAAAATTACCTATGAGACAGCCATTTGTGTCGATTTCTTTTAAAGATGTGCTGAGCACATGCTTTGTGCTTAGGCCCTTTGTATATATTATCTTATTTAAGCCTCACAGTGTTCCTGTAAATTCTGTACTATTATTATCCTATATTTTAGACAAGGAAACTGAGGCACAAGAGGTTAAGGGACCTTCCCAACCTCACACAAGTGGTCTGTAGTGGTCCTACAATTGAAACTGAGAGTCCCTATTCTTAGCCACCGTCCTAGGCTGCCTCTCTGTGTTGTAAAAGGGATACACTCAGGAGGATAGAAGTGCCCGGGTAGCCCGAGCTGAGTCATGGGTCCTTCTGAGATTCCTGCTCGGCCTGACTCCAGTGGCCCATCTGAGTTCCAGCCCCGGGGCTGGGGGAGCTGTGGCTCTCCTTTCCCCTCCCCACCTTTCCAGGGAGTGTTCACTCCATGATCTCAGGTCTTGAATTCCCCAGGCAAAGCCAGATATTCTTCGGGCTGGGGTCCAAGTTTATTTAAGAGGAGGAAAATGTTATTATGGAAATTACAACAGCTTTACAAAACAGAACGTCCCTGTATCAATCCAGGACCACAAGAATGCTCATCAACTTAATAGCTTCCTGTTGGGAGTCTTTCAAGCTCCGCCTGAAGCTGGCAGGCAGCGGGGCCCAGGATTGAGTCCAAGCAGCTGGGTGACACTGCCCTCAGGATGAGTGGCAGAGCCCACGGAGGGCACCACAGGGGACGCCTCCCTGTCTCCTCGGGCCATGCAACCCTGAACAAGACATCAGCTTTAGGTTGCCCCTTCTCAAAAGGGGAGCCGTGGCGGTGGTGTGGTGGTGATGGTGTGCGCGCGCGTGCGTGTGTGTGCATGTGTGTGTGTGCGTGTGTGTGTGCGTGTGTACCTGTATGTGTGTCTGCCGGAGAGGAGCAGGGAGGACAGGGCTGGGGCTCCTCCTCCCGCCCACCCCATTCCACAACCTCAGCCTAACTCAAGTAGGAACACGGTTGCTGATCCAATCCTCAGACCTTCTCCCCAGACCCAGTGTGGATGGTCTGGATCTCGGCTCCTGGTAAGGAGAGGGCTTTAAGAAAGGGACTGCTTTCTTTACCTCCTAAGGCTAAGGAGAGAGAGGACCAGGCCTTAACTCTTATCTTTTTTTTTTTTTTTTTTAAGGAAGAAAAGAAAACCATTAAAGTCAAATTCCTGGGGCTGGGAGCAGCCAGGAGTCTGGCGCGTGTCTCCTCCTGGATAATTATCTGGCATTTAGCACCCCTCTTCCCAGCGCTTGTAATTAGCAGGGAAATTAAGGTGCTGTCATCCTACCTCCCAGCTTCTCTCTGTTATGCCCAGAGGCCTGTGCAGAGGCCCTGAGAAGGGAGGAGGGTATCAGTGTAGCAAGAATAACTGCAATTAGATATCAGGAAGGACTTTCAGCTGAGAAGGGACACTGGGCAGGAGAGCACTGGAGGGTCCTCTGGGGAACACTTCCTGTCACCTCCAGCCACAGACATCTCTCTTGTCTCCAGATTCCTGGACCACATGCATGCTGGACCATGCTTCTCTCCATGGGAGATGTCCTGGCTTGGATGAGCCAGCAGTGTTCCAGTGGGGTCTCATTCCCCCAGATCTTCACAGAGAGAGGCTTCTTCAGTGCCTGCCTCTGTGCCGAACCCTGACAACAGAGTCAGACCCACCCAGGATTGCAAGTGCTTCCCAGGGAAAAGACAAGGCATTTGGGGAGTATAAACATAACCCAAGGTTGAAAGTGACAAGAGCTGAGGGAGAAGAGACCAGCTACATAATTTGGAAGGACCTAGTGAAAAATGAAAATTATTGAGGCACCTGGGTGGCTCAGTCGGTTAAGCGTCTGCCTTCGGCTCAGGTCATGATCCCAGGGTCCTGGGATGAAGCCCGGCATCAGGCTCCCTGCTCAGCCGGGAGTCTGCTTCTCCCTCTCCCTGCCCCTCCCCCTCCTCCTGCTCATGCACACGTGTTCTCTCTCTCTCTCTCTCTCTCTCTGACAAATAAGTAAAATCTTTTAAAAAATTGAAAATTATTGAAATTATAAATAATTTCAAACTAGCACCAGCAGAGAATTAAACCAAGTGTGGGGCTCTTCTAAGTGTGGGGCCTTATGTGCCGCAATGGCTGTGTGCCCAGGGAGCTGGAGGGAGGGAAGTATAGGTCTTGCAAATTAAGGAAAAACTCTTGGAGGAAGCAGCATTTGAAATGGTCTGGTTCAAGAAGTCAGTATTGTTTAATACTGTCAGTTTTGCTTATCTGGCCAGTCTTCTCTTCCTCCAGGACCCCACTCTGCCGCCTCCTCCAGGAAGCCTTCCCTACTAACCCCAGGGTGGGTTAAGACCTCTGAGACTTCCCCACCCCATCCATCTCATTCCATTACAGGTGGCCTGTTTATGGATCTGCCTCTCCCACCAGCATGGGTTCCCTAAGGACAAGGTCTGTGCCTTATTCCTGTCCACCTTCTTAGTGTGCCATGGGAGGCCTGGACAAGGCAGGTGCCCAACTGTGGTTGACGGAACGAATGAGTGAATGAATGAACACACCCACAGGGAGCAGCTTGGGCGAAGGCCTCCTTTGACTGCGCTTCGGGAACATGAGGGTGAATTGCTACCAGCCAGGCTGAATAGTTAAATTGGGATTTGATCAGGAAGGCCCTACATGACAAGTCAAGGTCAGGGTGCTCTCTAGGAAGCTTCAAGTTACAGAGTGGTCTGGCTGCTCTGTAGAGTCTGGCTGGGAGTGGATGATGTGGGGTGGGGAGGGGAGAGGAGCAAGAAGCTTGGCAGGGAGCGCCGTCAGAAAGCTGTAACCACGATCCGTGCAAAAGGTTAGGGTGGCTGGGACCAGACAAGAGCCACGGGAATGGAGAGAGGAAAAGCTGGTTGTGAGCTCTGAAGCTCCAGCCACCCTGGTGGCAGCAACATCGGGTCACCAGCCAGCTATTCCAATTGTTCATAGAAATCAATCTCCGTCCATGGAAGCTCAGATAATACTCGTGCCCAGTAATGGATGGGGAGCTTAGAGAGAGGAGATAAGAGGAGGCCCACAGCATGCGGTGATCGGGTGGTTTTGCAGGGAGGGGAGGAGTCATCAGAGGTTATCAAAACATCCCTCAAATAGCAAAGGCTCCAAGGATATCTGCCCAGCGGTGACTGTGGAAGGGCATATCGGCTCATCCCCTGCCTGGGAGACCCAGACTTAGTGGCCCTTCGACATTTCCCCAGCATCAGCGGCAGACAGATTAGTCTGGCTGCCCTGAGATTCATACTGGAGGTCGGGTGCTTTCTGTTGCAGGGTAGGGAGCAAGAGGTAAGGGCATGGAGGAGGTGGGGTGCCTTCTGAGGCCCCTTTCTGCCCTGACTTTGTGGGATCCCAAGTCTATCCCAAGGGGCATTTTGTCTGTAGGATGAAGAAAAGGATGGTCTGGGCAGGTGGGTGGGGGACAGAGTGGCATTACCTACTGGCTCTGAGCTAGGCCAGAAAGGCTGTGTGTCTGGCAGCCTTAAATCCCTCCACACACACTGGGAAGGGATCCACTGAGCACCCTCTCCCGAGACGGGAGCAGGAATGTGGGTGGGCGCCAGCTTTGCCCAGGAAGAACAAGAGAGCAAGAGACACTGGAGCTTCCCAGAGCAGGGAGGGTCTAGGAGGGGGAGGCTGGGACACCCCGATCAGCCATCAGAGGGGGAATTCGAGAGTAATGCTACAAATCAATAACTGGGGGGGGACCTGGGTGGCTCAGTCAGTTAGGCGTCTGCCTTGCGCTCAGGTCATGATCCCAGGGTCTTGGGATCCAGCCCCACATCGGGCTCCCTGCTCAGCAGGGAGTTTACTTCTCCCTCTCCCTCTCCCCCTGCTTGTGCTCTCTGGTTCTCTCTCTCTCTCTCAAATAAATAAATAAAATCTTTAAAAAAAATCAATAACTGGTACTAACGGGCCCCTGCCGCTGTGCCAGGCATTGTCTTAGGAGCTTTATTGGAACTAACCTGGGTCATCCTCACAAACCTCATTTTATAAAAGAAGAAAAGACACTGAGTAGAAGTAAACTTTCCCGAAGTCATAGAAGCTGGAGCGGGACATGTGAACCCGAGCAACCCGGCTCTGTTTCATCACTACCTTGAAATGGTGGTCCACTGGCAATGGGCTTGCTGTGTGCCAGACGCCAACTTCCCTTGGCCCCTAGGTGAGGTTAGCACTCCCATTCTACAGATGAAGAAGCTGAGGCTCAGAGAAGTGATTTGTTCACCCTCCCATTTTGGGAAAGTGGCCGAGTTGGGACCTGAATCCATACCTGTCTCAGGTCTCCCATACTCTAGGCTTTACTGGTCAGGGGTTGTGCAGGTGAACTCTTAGAAAGCAAGGGATGGGGCATCTCCAGGGAGGGCAGGACCTAAGGGACCCGGCCCTCCCACCCTCTCCAGACAGTGGGTGGAGGCAGCCGGAGGTTGGCCCGAAAGGCCCCATCTGCCGACACTCAGGGCTGGGAGGAGATAGCACCTTTTATCTCTGCAGAGAGTTCAAGAGTTTATTCCCACCCAGGGCAGCAGGAAGGCTGGTGCCCATTCTTGGAGGGTGTCCAGTGACAGGACAGATGGGGAGCACTTCCTTCCCTCTTCTCCAACACTCAGTGCCCTCTACACCCCACCAACACCAGAGGCCAGTGCTCAGAGAGACCCTGGGTCTAGTGGAAAGTCCCCAACTCTGAGCACGGGGCTGGGGACGGGGCAGTGGCCGGCAGCAAGGACACAGCTCTGGAGCGGGCACACTGGGGGTGGGGGGTGGCCCTGGTTCTATCACCTTCTGACTGTGTGACCTCAGGCATGATGCGCCCCAGTTTCCTCCTGTGAAAAGCTGAATTATCATTCCTGTCTTGGGGGCTCGATTCAGGGTTAAAACAGGAAAGATCATGTATTTCGGTCACCTGGCTCACAGCCTGGCCTATAGCTGGGGCTCTAGAACCACCCCTTTCCAGTATTACCACACGATTTTGACTTTGGCCAATGAAACAAAGTCCAGTCCAGCGTCCCAAAAACAGAGAGAATGAGCTCACCCCCTCCTCGGGACTCTTCTGCGCTCCCCATGCCCTGCAGGGGTGGGCACACCCTCAGCCTGGCATTCGGGGCTCCCGGGGTCTGCCGGCTACCTGTCTCCAGGCCTCTTTTGCTACCTCCAGCCTTCCCCAGGTGACTCATTCTTCCTGAACAAAGCAGGCCCTATCTTTGTCTCCCAGCACATCCTTCGAGGCCCGGATCATCTGCTGCCTCCTCTCTGAAGCCACCCCCAGATCCCTGAGGGAGGATGAATCACTGCTCTGCTGTGCTCCCACAGCTCCGAGCTCGTTCCGCTTTGTGTCGTGTGTATCTGCCTCCCGGACAGACTGTGAGCTCCTGCAGGGCAGCAGTGGGGATCCCCATCTTCTTGGAAAATGCCTGACACAAAATCTGTGCCCAGTAAATGTTGTTTAGTCGAGTCATTAATCGAATAGACTATTCTAGATTCGGAGATCTCGGAGCTAGCAGAGACTTAAAGGTCACCTAGTCCCAATGCCTCATGTTCTAGATGAAGAGGCCTGGTCATGGGGGGAGGGGTGGGATGTGGGCTGGAGAAGGACAGGCCCAAGGTCACACAGCAAGAGAAGGGAGGAGGCATTAGAATACGGTTCTTTACAGCTGAATGAAGGCACGGGTTGTTGATTTGTTCGCAGTTGGATAGACAGAGACCTATCAGTGTCTCCTGTTGTCTTGTGGATGAAGTTCAAATTCGTTATCCTGACTCCCTAAGTCCTTTGTGATGTGGCCCCAGCCAAGCTCTCTACCCTTACTTCTAGATGCTTCACACTCAGTTCACACTGTGCAGCTCCAGGACCTGGGGCGGGTCCTTCTCTTGCTTCCAGGCCTGCTTTGCTCTTGAAGACCCGCTCCTTTGCGCGGGACACTCCCTGCCCCTTTGCCTGCCAAGTCCTATCATCCTACAGGCGTAAGTGTAGATAGCACATCCTCTGAAAAAGCCCCCTTATCCCCTCTTCTTCAGCCCCTGTGATCCCCTCTGTGACATGAACCTGCAATTGTCTGTCTACATGTCTCTCTCCAGAGACTGACAGTCTTGTACCCCCAGTGACCAGCCCAAAGGGAATAATATATGAATGAATTAATCAAGCGTAAGGACTTGAACGCTGGACCTCAGGCAGAGATCCTATTGATCCCAAATTAACTCCAGGAACCTGTGGCAGGGGAAAGGCACGGAGTTGAGAGGGCAGAAGGAAGGGTGGGCTTTAGGACAACCAGCAGAGGTGGGGCTCGGAGAATGTTCACAGTGGAGAGAGTGGAGTTCCCCACAACCCAGAGAAACAATATCCACTTTATTGACCTGAGCCTTCTTTCGTTTTCTTTGGTCCAGTGACCTTTATTATTCATGGCAAACCTCTGAGTCACCGAGGGAGCATTTGGGACAAAGAAAGCCCTGGAAACAACCAGTCAGCCCTGCAGCCCTAATGAGCCTTCACTGCCCAGCGTTCCTGTCCTCAGGCCCCGTCCGCTGGACTGGAAGGGCATCTGGACTTCGTGAAGGGGGAGGACAGCCATGGTGGAAGGCACCGCATATGGAAAGGCTTGGAGGCCAGAGGGAGTGTAGCTCCTCCAGCTAATGCTGGAGAATTTGGGGAGAGGAAGAGAATAGCCCAAATGAGGAGTGGGAGTTGTGGTAGACCTGGAATGCAGGGCTAAGGATCTCAGACATTTACCAGGAGTTCAGTCCCTCTGCCCCACGTTCACTGCCCTCTCCCTACCCAGTCCCCACCCAGACGGACAGCTTACAGTCTGCAGGGGGTGGGGTGGGGGGCACTCGGAGTTCAGTTATGAGGGGGATGCCTGACAGCGGGGAGCACAGGGAGGGCTCTAACCCAGCGTGTCTGTCTAGGAAGCCTTTCCTGGGACAGTGGCGACTTAGCTGGAATTTGGACAGGAGATAGAACCCCCCTTTCTTCCTTTTTCTCTCTTTCTCTCAGTTCTTTCTCTTTTCTTCTTCCATCCTTTCTCTTTTTTTCTCCCTCCCTCTCTCCCACCCTCCCTCCCTACTTCCTTCCTCTCTTTTTCCTCTGCCCCCCATCCCCCATTCCCTTTCTTTCTTTCCCCCAGTTTCCAAAGACTTCACTGGCAAATAGATAGTAGAAAAGAAAGGTTGATCCTACAGCTTCCAAGTCCATGGAATGAAGAGCTGTGTTAGGGGACACTCCAAGCACTGGGCAGAGGGGACTGCTGCTTTGTCCCCCCATTATTCATAGATCTGGTTGAAAGCACAAGACTGGGAGTCACCAGTTCTTTGGGCGACATAAGCTGTAGGCTGATTTCTTTTCAGCACTGTTTCCTGAATCACCACTAAGAACGATGTTCTTCCAACACGAGTGCAGAAGTCCCCGTGAATGGTGCCCAGATTGCATCCCCCTGGACTGGTCTCCCCGGGCATGTGTCTGAGCACCTGCAGCCCTTCCCAGACCATGGCCGCAACCGGCCCTGTGTTCATGTTTGTCTCTAGCCCCACACACAATGGACGGTCCTTCAGGTCAGTGTAGGGTTGCTTCAGGTGTTCCTCGGAGGCCTAAGGAACTTCAGGGCCACAAGGCAGAATCCTTCTGCTCCAAGTGCTTGATGACCTCCCCCAGCAGGCCGCGCTGCAGGCCCTCCAGCGTGCTGGCAATGGACGTGTGCTTGAAGTTGGCCATGGCCCTAGAAGCTGCTGGGGGTGGGCAATGGGTGTGCTGTTGGGCCAGAGCCGAAGGCTATTTCTTCCTTATTCGCTGCTACTTCTCGGGGCCCAGCACAAAGCCTGGCATGTTCACAGTATGTTTGCTAATAAGTAAAGGGTTCTTGGGAGACCTTAGATGGGAAAATTTTTGGAATATTTGGGCCAATCTCAATGAGAGTCAGAGAGAGCCATCCTTTCCCAAATCCTCTCATGGAGTCTGCCAGCAAAAGGAAGACAGACAGGAGTGAGCTTCAAACCCCAGTCCCATCCCCAGGGCAGAGCTTGGCACCAGGCAGCACAAAGATGCAGACAGATGCTCCCCATTCTTCCCCACCCCCATACAGAGGCCGCACGGCCCCATGCCCCTGCCATCCTGGCTCTTCCCAGGCTGGGGAGGCCAGGCCCTGCCTGGCTGGGCCACAACAGCAGGATGCTGAGAGCTTGTTCCACTTTCTCCGCAGGCCAGAGGAGGGTCTGGGGTGCTCCTTCCCTGTCTGCTACAGCCAGACGGAGCCCCAACTGGGCCTGGAGCCAGAGAGATAAGAAGACCCAGTCATTCTCAACTGGCCACAAACTTGACACTCAGTTCCAATTGCAGAAAAAACAAATCACCTTCCACTCTTGAGATACCAGAAAATCACCGTGGCTCAGAGCAATCAGGACCCTAAAAGAGCACTCTGACCTCCCTGTCCTGGGCTCTGCACCCATTGTGCAAGTGGGGAAACTGAGGCACTGAGACAGACGGGGACATGGCCAGGCCCACACTGTCAGTAAGAGAGCTGGGGCTGAAAATCCAAGTCTCCTGCTTTCTGGCTTCATACCCTTTCCAACCCCCACATTGTATAAATACCTGAGAATTCACATCCGCACCTACAAGGAGCTTTTGTGATCTCACTCTGCTAGCACACCTCCTATGACAGGGAGCTCAGCACCTCTGAGCAATCTAGATAGTGCTCAGTGTTAGAAAGGGCTTCTCTACCCATAGTCTGAACCTGACTCACTACCCTCTGGGACCTTGTCTGGGAATTCACAGGGCCCAGAGAGATTAACATGGAAGGGAAAAAACAGAAAATTTTGTATTACTTGGAATTCCCTGAAAGAGGGGAAAGCAGACCAGCAGCCCTCTTCCTGCGAGAAAAGCCTTGGATTGGGTCAGGAAGGGGTTGGGGGTGGATGCTCTCTAGACCATGTTTTCCAGAAGGCTGGGGAGGGGCACAGGTCAGGAGCTCGGAGTTGGGATGGTGGGGATTTAGTTCTATGGGGCAGCTTGTAAAAGTTGGCAAACCTGGGAATCCTCCCCTGGGACACCCTCAGAGCATTGCCAAACTGACAAAACATGGCAAAATTCCCAGGGCAATTACATTTTTCTAGAAAAAGGAAAAGGCAAAGTTTTGTGTGTGGGACTGATGGTTTGATGTGGCATGGAGTTCACTCTCTCATGAGCAGGGACAGAGAAGCATGACAAACAACTGTGGGACAGCTGAGCCGTCTGAGGTTAGACCAAGCTTTCTCCAATCTCCTAGGAGCATGGGAATCCCAAGGGGCAGATGGATAACATACAAGGATTATCTGTGCCACTCATTCATCTCTTTATGCCTTCATTTGACGGGTATTTATTGACTGCTGACAATGTGCATTAGGCCCTGGAGTCGCTATTATGAACAGACCCAGACCTGGTATCTTGGACGCTCTGCCCTATATTTGTAGTTAATATTTCTTATATGGGTGTCCCGCCTCCCCAGAGAGTTTGCACATTCCTCAAGGGCTGGAGCTTCTATCTGCCTCCTCTCCATCACCCACCCTTCGCACTGAGCCTGTAGTGATCTGTTAAGGGCTCCACGGGTAAGAATGGTTTTATCAGCACATTCGCTGCTCACTCACTGAATCAGGTAAACATAGCAAGGGCTCAGTTCTCACGTGCTCCCCAGTCCCTGGAGCTGAATCAGGCAGACCTGGGGGGCTGAGAAACTTGAGGTCATCAAATCTCTCCCTCAGCCTCCAGACCAGGCTAAAACCTAGGCTTGGTCAATATGAGGGGATAGGAAAGAGTAAGGACAAATGTCTGGGAGTCAGGAGACCTGGATTGAGCTGGATTCTGCCACCAGCCTGCTGTGTGGTTGGCGACAATGGTAATGCCCACTGACAGCAACTTGAAAACCCTCTTTCCCTTTGATCCTCTCAACAACCCATTAGGTAGACGGGGGGGGGGGGGGGGGGGGATTCTCTTATCCCCATTTTACAGAGGAGGACACTGAGGCTCTGAGAAGTCAAGTCGCTTGCCAGAGGTCACAGAGCTGGTGAGTGGGGGCACCAGGGCTTGAGGCCAGCTCTTCTGGTCCCAGAGGCCCCCTTCTCTCCTCCATAGCTGCCACTGTGTCATGACCAACTGACAGGAGCACCAGAGCTGAGCTGACTCATGAACTGGTGGCCTGAGCTTCCCTGCTTCCCCTCCCTGTTGGATCTGCTGGCTCTTCTGCCCTCAGCACCACTGGCCCATGACTGAGGGGAGAGCAAGGAGGCAGGATTGAAGCTGGAGGGTGAGCAGGGGAGATGGAGCAGACAGCAAGGGATCAGAGCATCCATCACTGGGGCTAGTCCTCCCCAAAATCCGTCGCCGGGGTCTCAGCAGCTGTGTGGTCTGCCCGAGAACCAAGCTCCCACCCAGAGTCGGCCCCCCGACGATCTGTCCATCATTTCCCTGGGTAGCTCCCTTCCCAGGCTCCCGTGGCCTCGAGGCCTGCTGGGATCCCAGCAAACAGGCCATGTGTAGCTGTCCTCTGACAGGGAAGAGAAGCAGCCACTTAGATGCCAACAATAGCCAGATCCATGTCTGAGGAACCGGCCAGATCTGCCTCCTGCTTTTTGGACCGATTCTCTGAGGCCTTTTTTCCAGCCCTAAGTTCTTTAAGCTCCTTTCCAAAGCTTCCCTGGGTTTCACTGGGTTTATGAACTGTGACGTCTTGTCAGGTGTGTCTCCCTCCCCTGGCCTTCATCCTCACCTCAGCGTAAGTCAGGAGCTCACGGCCTCACCTCCTGGGTTGGACTCCTTGGCTGGACACAGGTGGCCACCCCACATCCTGCTTGTCACATCCTACTGGCCCCAGAGCACCTGGAACCAGGAAGAAAGGAGGAAGGGAGAGACCCAGGCCAACAAGGTGGGGTCACGCTGCCAAGGCAGAATCCATTGAGAAGGGCAGCTTTCCAAGCACAGACTGCCCGGGTGAGCTGTGCTTCTGAACAACAAGACGTTCACTCGTTCTTCTTCCATGCCAGACCTGCGCTGGAGCCTGGTCACACACAGGGACCCGATACGGTCCAGCTCCCGAAGGGTTTTTCTAGGCCCGTGGAAACAACAGTTCATAAACAATAAAGAACCAGGTGATAATTGCTCTGAGAGGGGCTGAGGGGAGCCCAGCGTAGATGGAGGGCCTAAGGAAGAGGCAAATTCATTTTGTGGAAAGAGCTTGGACCCTGCACTTGGAGCTGAATTCAGATGACATCCTGCCATTGTTCACTGACTTCTCGAAGTCCCACTGCCTAATCTGTAACCTGGGGTGATGATATTACCCACCCCACAGCGTTGTTCCAAGGACGGGGCAGTAAAGTGCTTAGTACAATGGCTTACGGGAGGCCACGTGGAAGCCTGAATAGCTTTCTGGAGGAGGCAGTGCTTGGGGGACAAATGGAAGCTGCCCAACCAGTTGCTCAGGAAGCAGGAGGGCATCTGACCACAAGGAATGTCAGCTGAGGGGACTTTAGAGAAGGTACAGGCAATACATCCCCAGAAGCCGTCCCTGGGTCCACTTTCTGTGTGGCATTGTCCTTGTCTGTCCACCCCTGCTATGAGGCCGTAAGTTGTTGGAGAGCCCGGGTCCCACTTCATTCACCCCAGCATCCCCAGCACCGGCCACTAATGGCATTCAGTGAATACACATCAGAATAATCAACGGATGGCTCTGCAGAGCGAGGAACAAGAGAAAAGGGATAGCAGGAGAAGAGATGGAAGGAACTGACATTTTTAGCCTCCACTGTGTGTCAGGCATTGGGCTGGTTACTTATGTGTATGGGCAGTTTAGTGCCCCCAAGACAGCTATGTATATTATTTCTCCATTTACAGATAAGGAGATGGAGGCTCACAGAGGCCCAGAGACTTGCTAGAGGTAAGGCAGCTGAGAAGTCTCCCCCCAAAACTCTATGTCCCATTCATAGATCTGCAGGGCCTTTTCAGCATTCTGGGCTCCTTCCAATTGGCATAAGGATATTTGGCCAGAGCCGCAGGACCCAGAGAGCAGCCTCTCCCCACCCATGCTCTACACTCACCCCAGCCGTGCAAACTGACCCCAGCTGGGGGGTTCCAAGAAGGGCGGGGAGGAGGGTCTGGCAGGTCTGACAGGTCAGGATGAGCTGGGCTTTCCTGAGAAGAGCTCCCATCCCAAGGTGGCCTAGCATACATCCTTCCACAGGCTCGCTCAGGACAGGGGCTGAGAGCCTGGCTGGCTGCCTCTAGGTGCTGTGATCTCAGCCAGGAGGATGACTTTAAAAATCATTCCAGGGCAATAGGACCCCTCCCTGGTCAGCCCTGCACGGCCTGAACTCGGTGCACATCCGAGGTCATGCGCCTCCCACTGCACCACCCCACCACTGGGAGCCATGCAAGGGATAGAATGCACGGAAGCCCCGCTGGCTTGCTCCCCCTGCCTGCCTGCGCCCTTTCTCTTTATCCTCTCTGCTCCAGAGTCTTCTCTTTCAGGCACTCGCTTCATCCACCCCTTCTCTCCCTCCGAGGCCCACGCAAGGCCAGAGGTTGTTATCCTAAGGGTCCTGTCACTAGTTCTGCAGAAACCCTTGGCCGGGAGTGGGTGCTAAAAGAAAGACGTGCTGCGAAGAGTAGGTGCAGCATGCTCCCTGTCTGACACCACGTCGGAACTTCCCTGCCGGCCATTGCAGAGGACGAGGTCCCAGAGTTGAGTGATTTTGTTTCTGAAGGACCAGGAGGACATGGGCACGAAGATTGATTCGTTCACACTAAGACAGACGCAGGCTGCACCTACACCCAGTGGTGGGAGGCACGTGCGCTTCCCATCCGCACTCGGCTCTCAGACGGCACACGCCGCCTAGAGACCTGGGGATCCACCCTGCCCGAGGGCTGACACGGGCAAAAAGGGAAGCAGAACCTGGTCCGGGGATCCCTGCCACGCCTCCCCAGAGGCTGCCGGCCAACTCTCCCCCTTTGAGATCAGGCCACTAGGAGTCGGGAAAGCAGTGTCTGCAGGAGGGAACGTCCTGGCTCAAAAAAGCCACACCCCATCCCTCCCACGGTTGAGGGGCAGGCAGGCAGCCAGGCCAAAGAGGACCCTGGAACGCACGAAGACTTTATCAACCCTCAACAGACATCCGATGCTCACCTACTATGTGCTAGACCCTCAGGATGGGAGATAGGGTGGCAGAGGAACCCCAGAGTCCAGGGTCAGAAAACATGGGCCTTGCCACTTCATTACTCCTGTCCCACTAAAGTTCAACCACGAACATTTCTCGCACACCAAGAGTGTGTTGGCCATGTTCACGGGAGTTATTCTATCTTGCTCACTTCTCTATATGATAGATGTAAGAACTGGGATCCAGCGAACATGCCATCGGTCCACAGTGCACAGGACGGCCTCCATTTGCTCATACGTAAAGTGGGTTCATAGGGAGTGGTACCCATCTCACAGGGCTGTTGGGAGGATGTAAAGTTCTTAGAACAGTCCCCGGCACCAAGTAAGCAATCAATACATGTTAGCTGAGAGTTTACATCCTTGTCATAAATTCTGTTCCCAGGAACAGCAGAACCTGAATTCACATAACTCAAACCTTCCCCCACCCCCACTGCCATTCTGAGCTTCTTTCGCATTTTGTTGGTTTATACACATCTCCAACAAATAGCCCCTGGGTGTCAACCGTACAGCAGGGGTAGTGGGGAGTATGAGCAGCTTGAGGTGTGCTGTTCAAAGTCCCCGAAAACTGGGCCAATCTCCCTCCGTACCCCAACTCCTCCTCCTCCCTGCCCTCATGCTGAACAGTAACTACATCTCCACTGAGCTGACCCCTGGTTCTCCTGCTTCCAGGTCTTTGTTCAGACTTCAGACTTTCATCTCTGTTTCTACAGGGTCTGGAGTTGCAGGAGTTGTATCCAGGGGTCCTTCTGCTGATACAAATTTTAAGATCCATGTGAGGTAAGAGAGATCTGCGGACTTTCAAGTCAGAGCAATGGCACCGAATCCCAGCTCTGCCACTTTGTCTTTGGGCCTTGAATGAGTTACTTAACCTTCATGAACCCAAGTGTTCTTACATGAGTAGTGTGTATGATAATCCTCACATGGATTGTATTAAATAAAAGACCATAGAGAGTACTCTTCGCCTTCAAGTTTTCAATTCACACGCACACAAACTACATTAAGAGATACAGTTTTCTCAATTTTTAATTTTTTTATAGCTTCTCATGAACTTTTATGCCCACTCTATCTTAACCATACTGAAACCCAATTTAAGAAGGCATGAATTCAACACCAACCAAGATATTCAATCATTTTGAATTTTATCTCAAGGTGGCTCATGACATGCTCAGAGCATCTCAGACCTGAACCGCATTGAGAATTCTGCTCAATCTTGTCCTCGGCATGTAGCCACAACCCCCTCCATCTTTCAATGCCCATCCCCAAGTTGAATTACCACTGTGACATCCCAGCCTGTGTACTGCGAGCTCCTTGGGGATGGAGGCTGGGTGTGATTCACTGCGCAGGATCCTAGGAAGCATTCAATAACCTTGAATGGACCACCATCCATTCCTGCCATCCATCCTTCCAGCCATGCAATCATCCACCCATCAAGTGAGTTAAGGACTTGGTCTTATATAGGGAACTCCCCCTTCAAAGGTGAGAGCTTCCACCTTCTGTGTCCTCTTGCATTCTTCCCTCTCCTGGGATCCTTCCAGCCAGGTCTGTCACTCTCATGGGATCCTCTGCCTTTCCGATTTCGATCTCCAGTATGGCCTCTTTCATTCCCACCCGAGCAGGGCCTCACACCTTCATGCAGGTGGAAGTTGGGGCTGGCAACTCGGAAGGAACAATGCCCTGCAGTCCACAGCTGGAGGCCTTTAAGGACATCTGGATGGACCATCAGTTGCTCTCGCAGCCTTTCAAGCCCCAGGGTGTCAAATCTGAGCCTAGGCAGATAAGGAAGCTAGATTGTCAGGGGCACTTTTGGTGGGGGGGTGGGGGGGGGGGCCGGGGGAGGGCCAGATCTCACTTGGCCCAGAAAGCCCTTCTTATCTACAAGTCCTTTGAAGTGGGGGAGGTCCCAGGGACTGGTGGCCAGAGGGGAGGGAGCTTTTTCTCCACACCCGAGTCCCCATCATTCCTCCGCTGCAGAGGCCAGGCCCAGTTCTGGAGTAATTCTGGGACCTGAGAAGCTCCCAAGTCCTTCATTCCCTCAGCAAGCACTTCTGAACTAGTAAGCGCTAGGGTCTGTGCTAACGGCTAAGGAGGCTAGGATAAATCAGACCCACACGCTTATTTGCAACCACAGATGCTCTCCAATTGCTCCTCACCCAAGAAGGGAGGCAGACGTGGAAATAGAGAGAGGGCCCTAGAGTGCTTACAGTCTTCGGTCCCGTTCGGGAATTTGGTGCCGATTGGATGCTTAAACACCCTCTCCAATGTCCAAGCAAGCAACAGGGCTTCCCCCTGCTCATACACCTCTCGAGATGGGGGAAACCGTGCTCCCTTCCCTCTTCCCCTCCCTCACCCCAGCAGCCTGCTAGAACACGGGACCCTCTGGCTACCTCCCTTACAGCTGGAACGGCCTACCCCAGGTGTTCTGCCTCTTCCTAACTCTGACGCCTGGGGCTGCCAGAACCTCTCAGGCTGCACCTGTCCCCGGGCAACCCTGACAAGAACTGCGGTCAATGTCAGGTTTCCCCAACGCTCAGTTCCTGAAGATGTTTTGCTGCAGAAAGGCCTCTCTAGTAGCAGTGAGCAGGAAACGTGAGCCCAGGAGCCCGGGACCCCAGGAAAACCAGGTGAGAGATGATCTACCTGAGTCAGGCAGCAGCCAACCTGGGACCAACCAGAAGGCCACTGGAAGGAGACTCAGTGGGAGGTCCTGCTGGCTTGGGAGAGAAGCCACTGCCTTAGAGAGCTGGCTTGATGGCACACCCTGGCTAATGAGGGAGCCTTAATCCCTCTCTCTGGCTAGCATGGGAGATAAGACCAGTGAAAATGAGAAAACAGAGAACAGGGGCAGCTTTGAGCTCCCAGCCACCAGCCCCTTCCCTGCTCTGGCCAGATGTGCACCCCCTCCTCCTCTCCCTTTCCCTAAAGCATGTATTCTCAGGCTGCTAGTGTCCCTGCCTTGGTAGCTGGAGGACAAGGGTGGCACCTGGTCATCTCTGTTCCATCCTAGCCCCGACCCTCCCCATGCCTAGCACATGCCATGGAAATGTGCACTGAATAAAATACGCGCTGGTTTATGCTGATTGTAACTGGTGCAGAAATTGCGTGTCTGAGGAGTAAGGGTCAGCCAACTTTAGGGTCAAGAGACCCAGGCCTTAGCCCTGGCTCTGCCATGGACTTACTTTGCTCAAGAGTGACCTTGAGCAGGTCTTTTTTTCTTCCATGGGACTCAGTTTCTCCACCTAGGAGAATCACACAAGACAACTCTGAGGCCTCCTAAGCCATAAAATGCCCCACAATGGTCCAGGGGGCCCCCTCCGTATTTATTCAGCACATCTTATGTCCCCTATCGGGGACACCTAAGCTCACCTCCATCCCCCCACCCTCACCAGGCTATTTCCTGGGAACCAAAGGAGGAATGTGTCCAACTGTAAGCTTGGCCAAATCAAGCCAAGTCACCTTTGCTATTTAAAACCTCTCTCTGCAGAAGCAGGCTGTTGAAGCTGGGAGGAGAAGCAAATCCCCGCTCAGTTAGGAGTCCACTTTGCTCTAAATTCCCGGGGATTAAGAGACCTCCAGCACCAGCTTCCCACTGCCCTTTTCTCTAAATTCTCCCCTGAGGCCACTTGGCCGATTGGAATGTTCAGCCCACCCCCTCCGTGGCCAGGCAGGATAAGCACCCTCTCTGGGGACACTCTGCGGGCTGTCGTGTTTCCCAGAACTAATCCACGTTGACAATCCCCGGCCCAGCCATTTCCAAGAGGCCTGAGTTCTGCAGCACAGAAGTCCCGGATCCTCCAGGGATCAGGAGTAGCTGGGGATGAAGCGGGCCAAATCTAGAGCCCACTGAGGAAGGACGACAAGTCTAGTATTGTGAGCTCTTGTGTCCCAGCATGTTCAAGCCACGGGAGACCCTCAAGAGAATGTGTCATGCACCCCCATTGCACAGACAGAAAATCCGAGGCCCCCAGAAGGCATGGCACTTATCCAAAGTCACGCCATCTGTTCGCGGTGAGGGAATGATGCAGATCCAGGTCTCAGTTCTTCATTTATCCTACAACCTTCTGTTTTGTTTTGTTTTTAAACTATCTCCCAAGTTCCAAGGCTGCCACTTGGGATGCTGAGATAAATGTGTATTCATTTAACAAACATTTACATAAAACTGACTGCAGGCCAGCCACGGGTCGAAGCACTTTATAAATATGATTTCATTTAACCTTCCCTGCAAGTAAGTTTTATTATCTCCAATTTGCATCCAGGAGATGAAGGAGCTGTTCCGCCGTCACACAGCTCATGTGACGAATCTAGGTTTGCACGCAGGTCTGTCCTGTACTCCTTCCTCCACTTGGGGTTGTTCTTTTGGAGGTGAGAGAATCTAAGTCCGGATGCAGGGCCGTGTCACCAGGGCGGGATGCGGGCCACAGGCCAGAGGTCAGGCAGGCAAGCTCTGCAGGCGGCAGGGAGGCGGCCCCAACCGGGAGCCTGCCCAGCCCCCTCCCTCCTGCCCCAATGTGGCCGTGACGCACACCTCCAGGGAACCCGGTTGCTTTGCCTTCAAGCTGAATTGTGCACCCCGCCCCCCCACCCCGGGGTCGTGCTTTGCAGCAGCAGCCCAGCCATCACCTGCTCAGGCGACTGCCAGTCAGGTGTGCCCCTCAGCCGTTCGGTCAGGGCTGCTGCTGTCGGGGTGGGGACTCCCGAGAATGGAAGAATGGAAGGCCCTGCCAGCCCCAGAGGTAACACGCACCAGCTGCCGCAGCCCCCGCCAGTTCTGCAAGATCACGCCAAGGGCAGCCTGCAGGTCATATGTCTAGACAGTCAGACTGAGAACGGGGCTCAGCATCTTGGTAGAAGTTTCCTGAATTCCTTCCACCTTCGGGAGTGGAAACTGAGCTAACAGGGAATTGGTTCTAATTATAGGGAAATAAGGAGAATTGAAGGAGAGCTCCTCAAGGTAGAAGTCATCTGTAGGGTTTCTCCAGCACTCTCCCTTTGTTCATCTCTCCAGTGAGGAACCCCAGAGCACTGCCTCTGGGCCAGCTCTTGGTGGGGCATTGGGCACAGACAGGGTTAGACTGGGGCCCTGCCCACCAGGAGTGCCCATCTAGTGGAGAAGGAGACAGGGAGCCAAGGAGCCCAGCTCACGATGGTAGGGGTGCCATCAACAAGGCAGCTGGGGAGTGGAGGAGGGCAGGGGGGGCACGGGTGCACAGCCTGGAGGTCAGCATGGGCTTCTGGGCAGAGTGGAGGTGGAGGTCGTGTTCCCTCCCTTCTTCCCACACTGCAGGGCCCAGCTGAAACTCCACCTCCTTCAGGAAACTTGACTTCTTCAGGACACGCTGATGGTCGCTCAACACTTACTCCTTCAACAAATATTGATCAAGAATAGCCTAGTGAGAGGACTTGTGGAATTAACGGCTGCCCCCTTCTGCCACAGATCTTGGCACACATGTCACCCAGCACAGCATCTTAAGGGGGGGGGGTGTATTTTCTTGTTCTTTAAGCATTCCTTAAGTTTCTTCGAGCAGTAGTCAAGTATGATTGGGAACCTAGTCTCTGGAATCAAGCATTCACATTTGAATCTGGAATCTGTCCCTGTGTAGTCTTAAGCAAGCTGCTTAGCCTCTTAGAGTGGCAGTTCCATTTGTCAAACTGGTACAACGATAGTTACTCGAGAAGGCTGTGTGGATTAAATAAAGCAACCCATGTTAATTGCTTAGCCTAGCACTTGGCTGTGCCTGCTGTTATGAACAAGGACAGTCTCTACTGCTCATCCCAATGGCCCGCAGCATGTCAGACGGTCCCTGCAATGAGTATTTTATAAATGTCTGGTACTTGATTACTCTTCAGCAGGAAATGGGGGGTAGGTATGTGTGGTCTTTAAAAAAAAAATTTTTTTTATGCTGGTAAGATATACATAACACAAAATTTGCTATTTTAACCGTTTTTAAGTGCACAATTCAGTAGCATTAAGTGCAGTCACACTGTTGTGCAACCGTCCCTACTATCCATCTCCAGAACGTTCTCATCTTCCCAAACAGAAACTCTGTACCCGCTAAACAGTTAACTCCTCACCTTCTTCTCCCCCCAGAGGCTGGTAACCACTGTTCTACTTTCGGTCTCTATAAATTTGCCTGTTCGAGGTACCTAGAAGTGCAATCACTCACTCTTTGCCCTTTTGTGTCTGACTTATTCCACTTAGCATAGTGTTTTCAGGGTTCATCATGTGGTAGCATGTGTCGGAATCTTGTTCCTTTTTAAGGCTGAACGACATCCCATTGTCTGGACACAGCACTTCGTTTATCCATTCCACTGTTGATGGCTGAATGGGTTGCTTCTACCTTTGGGCTCTTGTGAGGAATGCTGCAATGAGCATTGGGGCGCACAAGTGTTCGAGTCCCTGCTCTCAGTTCTTTTGAGGGTATTCTGACAGGTGGAATTGATGGATCATAGAGCAGTTCTACATTTGATTGTTTTTGAGGAACCGCTATGCTGTTTTCCACAGCGACAGTACCATTTTACATTCTCACCAGCCAGGCCATATGGCCTTAAAGTAGGAGTGAAGAGGGTGTGATGGACTCCCAGGGTGGCTGGTGCCCTCCCGGGGAGACTTGCCCCGGTGCAAGGGAAGCAGAGTAGTGACAAAGGGGGGTAAGCCCAGAGGAGGTGCTGAGGGCCGGGCGAGGATTGAAGCGATACCAAGGAGAAAGGGGGCAAGAGCCCAGGGTGTGGGGTCCGGCCAGAAAGCCCGGAGCTGGGGTGGCTGCTCTGTGTGTGTGGGTTGACCGTGCTGCCTGGGGGCAGAGTAGGCAGCATGAAGTCCACTCGGGGTGCTCCAGGGAGACTAGGTCCATCTCAGTGTCAGGAAGACTTTCCGAGAGCCAGAGCTTTCCAGCAACGTGAGTGGGGAGCTCTCTGTCAGTAGAGGTATGCAAGGAGCCACTGGTGACATTTTGAACAGAATGCTAAAGGGCGTTGGAGGTTGGACTGGATAGCCACTGTGAGCCAGAAGAGCAGCGTGTTCTGAAAATCTGTGAGTCAAAGACTTTGCGGCTGGATTCCACTGAGCCCGTTTGCAAGCAAAGACTGTAACTCACTATTCTCGCGCATCCGGACTAATTCTGCCCGGCTTCTCTGAGAGCCTGTATTGGCACGAACATCGCTCTGCCCCAGCAGGGGTGAGCTTCATTTCCATTTGCCATGATATTATGTGACACCCCACGTTCCTGTGGCTCCTGTCTACCTTTTCGACTGCAAGTAATACTGTGTGCATGCAAAGGGAGGCTGCAGGGATTGGATTGGGAAATAGTGCAAAGGTGAGTGAGGAAAAGGGGCTCTCTTGTCTGGCCTGCGAGGGCCTCCAGACTCTGCTCCCCTCCCCCGCTCTAGGCATTCTCTCTCTTGCACTCTTCTCTCTTTCCAACCACTCAACTTACGCTCCTGGCCAGGCCTACCTCCTGGGATGCCAACTCTGATTCTCTCCACCTACGCAAACCCTACCATCTTATTATGGCTCATCCAGGTTTCCATTCCCATAAGAAGTCCACAAAGATCTCCTTCTCCCATAGGCTTTGTATGCTGGGGCACCATTTAAGGCAGTCATTCATAGATGTTTATTACTGAAGTCCCACTCAACACCTGGACTGTTTTCTACACTGGGGACATGTCTATAAAGAGAGGTGACATCTTTGCTATCATTGAGCTTATATCGCAGCCGGAGATATGGAAACAAATAAATACATAAATCACTTGATATGGAGGTGATTGCCGCAAAAACAATAAAACTGGGAGGCTACTTTAGATAGGAGGGTCAGGGAAGGCCTCTCCAAGAAGTGATATTTGAGCCATGACCTGAATTATAAGGATCTGGTGGGGTGGGGAGCCCCGCAGGGACACACAAAGGCAGCAGTCCCTGAATAAGCTTGGTCTGTTCAAGGAACAAGACGGTGTCCACTGTGGCTGGAACATGAAGAATAAGGCAGAACGGATAATGTGACAATAGAGAGACAGGCAGGGGAGATGTTATAAGCCATGGTAAGTTTCACAATGAGAAGCCATCTGCAGGTTTTAAGCACAAAAGTGATCTGATCTGATTTATGGTGTACAGAACATCACCCTGGCTGCCACATGGAGAACGCTTCGTAGTAGGAAGAGATCCGAAGCAGGGAGACCTGTTAGGAGCATGCTGGAGGCAAAACAGGCAAGAGATGAGGTGGCTGGGACCTGGTGGGTAGCAGAGCAGATGGTGAAAAGAGTCAGCTTGGAGATCTATTTTGAAGGTACACCTGCCTGAGGATTGGGAGAAGGAAGACCTGGCAGAGAAGGTGACACTTCTCTGGGTTGATGGGTTGTAGAGAAGGATGAGGAATCTTCCAGAAAGAGAAAGAGAAAAGAACATTCCAGAAGTTTTTTTTTTTTTTAAAAGATTCAGAGGCAAAAAAATGGATGGTGCTTTCAGCATGAATGGCAGGGACTGATGAGTTTACAGAGATAACAAGTGAGAGGTATGTCAGAGAAGCACAGATGAGCATCGTGGGAGGGGCTTTGTCTCTATTATAGCAATAGGGAGACATTGAAGGTGCTAACACATCTAAGAGTTGCTCAATGTATGTATATATAAGGACCACCCACAGGAGCCCCAGTATTATCAAGGTGTAGAAAATGCTTTTACAGGTTTTTCATGGGATCCTGTAGAAACAGCCTGATGTGTAACAACTGGAGATTCTCCTGTCCCCATGCCAAAGGCAACTTGCTGCCCAGGTTGAGCTCTGATCGGGATGCAGCCCGCATATGAGCTCTCTGGGCATCCAGATCCCTGGGGGACAGAGCCATGTGGCCAGAGGCTGGTAGACAGAGCATCTAGCTAGGGATCCCAACCGGCCTTCACTGTCTTTATATACCTCACCAGGACATGCCCAGCATTATCCACAGATAGAATAAGTCCAGTCCCATGTACCTGTTGTATTTCTACCATCCAATACAAATAGAAGCTTCTGGATACAATTCTTCATGGCCACTTTTGCAAGATTTTTGAGAGATATTGATGTGTTCACTCTAGCCATGGCTCAGTCTCCCAGAAGCTGTTTGACTCTAGGCAAACACCTTGCTCTGGGCCTCAATTTCCCCATCTGGAAAGTGAAAGATTGGACTTAGTGACCAAAGGTGTTTGCCAGCTCTGGAACCCTCCGACCTGTTTACTTTGCTCCTTTTCTTTTCAGAACCCATCTGCGTGTCTGCTCTTCATGCAAGGGAACAAAGCCACAGTGTTTGGATGGAGCCAGGTCCATGACCATTCTTGGTCCCCAGAAGCAAGAGGCTCAGCTGGATTCCACCGAACGGAAAAGCAGAATCCTGTGAGGGTCTGCTGTGCCCTGTGCTTTCTGGAAAGTGATTGCAAGCCTGAATTCCCAGCCCACACGCTGCAGCAAGCCGTCCTCCCTTTGAAATCTAAGAAAGTTGCAGGCGCAACCATTTACCTATCACATGGTTTTCATAATTTCCCTGGCACCTTGGCTAGTCATTGAAGGGGATTTCGGTGGGCGGCGGGGCAAGCTCAAGGTCTGCCGAGGACTATGCGGACTGCAACTCATTTGGAGGAAGAAAATTGGAGCTGAGATCTTACAGAGCAGCCCCCTGAGAGTGTCTGGCCCATAGGGGTGTGCTCATGAATGTTTGGGGTCCTGCTGAAATCTAGCCAGCGGGGTCACAGAGGGGTAAAACAGATGACACCTAGGAGAGTTGAGTCAGCTAGTACCTGCGAGCCGGGCCCAGGGTGGCGTGAGGAAGCGCGAGGAAGGGTGGAGTTGGAAGATGCGGAGCTCAGGATTGGCGGGGGATGCCATGCACGTGACCCATCCGTGTAATCTCAAAAATTACATGTCACCCCTTCTCTCGACAGAGATTACCATGTGTGCTGTGCTGGCTCCTGGGGGCCAAGTGTGGGACCTGGAGCCAGTCCTTTTCCTTCCAAGAAATACAGACGCTTGGGAGAAGAGTGTTGTAGTTCCAACTGTGGACACTCAAGAGAAGGGGAGGTCAGCATGGTCTCGGGAGGTGACCAGGAAGGCTTTCTGGAGGTGGGGACGAGCCACACTAGGAGATCTGCCAAGAGAAAGCCACAGGTCCGTGGCACCAGTGGAAAGAGCTTGGACTTCAGACCAGGCGGGCTTGGTTTCAAGCTGACTCTCTGAGCCTTTGTTTCCTCATGAGTAAAATGAGAAATGTAATTCTAGCTTTAGGGATGTTATAGAGATGAAGTGAGTTGGTTAAATGAAATGAGCCTGGTTCAAAATAGGGTCTCCGGAAATGGTTGATCGTGGGGCCACTGGCAGGGGTGATGAAGAGTCTGGGGGGAGAATATCTGCAGAATTCCTCCTCAGCCTTGACTGGACTCCTCCCTGCCCGCCCCCACGGCCACAGTTGGATAGGTGGGGTGTGGGCCAGCACCCTAGGTCCTGGTGGTCAGTTTGACCTGAGATTTCTGAGTGCATTGGTACAGCAGGTTTCTGTGGTCCAGTGAATTTCTACAAGCCAGAAGGGCCCCACTCTGAGGCTCACACCTCGGGAACTTGAGATGTTGGCCAAGTTCAAGCCGTGGGAGGGGAAGGCAAGTGCTGCGTCGGCTAGATTTGGTGGGGAAATGGGCCTCCAGGGTGGAAAAGGAAAATAAAGCAAAGGAGTCCTGCTGTAGCTTGCTTGCAGAGAGGTGTAGTTCTCAGAGCCTCCCCGCCAAGCTCCCCCACTGTCCCAGACCTTTGCTGGAAAACTCGTTTCAGAATCTCGCCTAGCAAAGACCCTCTTCCTCCAGGAAGCCTGCTTGGATGGCCTGGTCACTTATGAGCTCTCATTCCTCCAACCCTGTGCATTTGAGTGTGGCTTCACACTCATATGCCAGGGACCTGCAACACACTCAGATTGTAAGCTTGTGTCAGGAAAGGCAATAGGGACAGGAGAAAATACACATTTATTGGGCCCCTACTATGTACCTCACTCTGAGCTGAGCACCTGTCCTATATTGCCTCACTTAAGCCTTTTAAGAGCTCCCAGGGGAAGGACCACTATCTCCATTTTACAGATGAAGAGACAAAGGCTCCAAGGGGTATGGGTTCCAGAACTGGAGCCCAGGTCTTCTGGAATCTGAAGCTTAGCCACCTCCTTTGTATCAAAGCAAGATCCTCTTAGGAAAAAGTATACATTCTGTGGTGAAATTAGTTTGGGAAATGCTGCTTGTTAAGCATCCTTCCTGGATCTCCACAGTAGCATATTCAAGGCTCTGAGAAGTTCTGCAGAGAAGATTCCTGACTTACTTTGCTTAGCTCAGCACTCCTTGAGTCACATTATAGCTGCTAACGTCCTCCATAGCCCCTGGGCACGCACTCTGGGGTGCCCTATCTATAAGGCAAAAATGGCTAACGTGGGAGTACTCAGAACAAGCCCCCTGTGGAACTTGAGGTGGGCTGTGAGGGCTGAAGTAGACATAAATGAGAGGAGGTCGAAGGAAGGGCCCAGGAGGTGGGAGGGAGCACCAGGAGGGGTCTGAACGGGTGGCAACCGCCCCAGCTGAGACCCAGCATCCTAAGGACCTGAACTGTGCTTTGACCACAGAGGTCTGTCTGTGAAGCCACCAAGCACAGCGACTCAGGTCGCTGCACTGCAGGCTGGAAGCAATAGTTGAATGAGTCTGTCTCAGTTGCCTAAGGAAACGCAAAATGCAACGTGAGGGACCACTTTACGTGGAAGATTCTTTAGAAGATTCTAACCAGTCCCCCACAAGCCACAGGCATTATCCCCGTGCCACGCTTGGCTCACCTTCCCTCGTTGCCTCACCCAAGTGTGCTCCTTTCTGCACAGCTCCATCTCAACATCCACCGCACAGCACGTCGGTCAAGAAGACTTGGAGGGCTCCACGCTGTCTGATCTGTCTGGAATCGGGGAGCCCCGATCCGTTTCCCCTCCCGAAGAAGCACACCTGGAGTGCTATACACTGTCAGGCCACCGCAGCGTGACCAACGTTGTTGTGTCCAAGTGTTGACTGCCCAGATGGGAAACTTCTGGAAACGGTCAGATGAGGCAGGTGGAGGAAAGGGGGGACGGCACATTTATAGATGGGAGTGTAATCAAAATCTTCAAGTAATATCTCACATTTGTTGTCTAGAGCAACGCTTCTTAAAACGTGTCCCTGAACCAACAGCAACACCCCCACCTGAGAATAAGCTTTCTTTGCAGGCAGCCCCTCCCAGACCAACTGCTTCAGAAACCTGGGGTGGAGCCCAGCAAAGAGTGTTAATAAGGCCTCCTGGTGATTCTGAAGCAGGAGAAACAGTGTTCTCCTTCCCCGTTGCAGAAGGCGGCCCAGAGAGGACGTCTGCTCCATCCTAAGCGCACAGCCGATGAGCTGCAGAGCTGGGGCCACCAACCCCAGCCATTCTCAAGCTTCCCCGCAGCCTGAGCTGTGTGCCCACCATCCTGAGTGAGCTGCTCGCCTCGGCCCCAGAGAAAGCCTTAATTGGCTCATTAATAGCTGTGATTAGAGAGAATGGGGCAGCCTTTATCTTTGAAGTCCCCGGGCTGTGCTAGAAGCTCTTGCAGGGAGCTTGCTGTGGCTAATTAAAGCTGAGCGGTGTTTCCTGTCAAGGGCCCAGAGTGTTAAAGGCTTCAAGCGAGAAAAATTAAGCTTCCATTTCCATTCAGGGGTAATGGATAGAAGCAGCCGAATGGAGATGAGAAGAGGCCTTTTAGAGGGGTAGGGCCCAGGCCTGGGGGCAAAGCTCTAGATCTCTTCTGCAGTATGGGACCGAAAAGATCCGGCTGGCTTTGGGGGAGCTTGGCGGGGGGTGTCTCAGATTCCCAGAGAGGCAGCCCTCCGTCTGGCATCATCTTCATCCTTAGTGTTTTCTGATTTTTGAGCATTTCGGCTTCTTGGCCTCTGATTGCACCTGCTCAGGTGTGTGAATTGGAAGGGGTGAGGGAGGCCTGGATGACAGTCCTTGGTCACAGGATCTCAGGGGCGGTGAAGGTTCTGGTCCCCAAAGTCATCTTAACCGCAGGCTCCCAGTGCTTACACTACTATGACTAATTTCTCAGCCCCGTCTCCTCTGAGTCCTCACCCAGTGACAGATACAAGGCTGAGTGTTTTTACATTATTGCACAGAATGCTCTCAATGGTTTTACAGAAAATGCATGAGACATGGGGTATGTTAGTTTTGACTTGCCCAAAGCTACATGTATCTGCGCAAAGGATCAGACCCAGCTTTAACCAAATCAAAATCCTTTGTTCTTTTTTTTTTTTTTAAGATTTTATTTATTTATCTGACAGAGAGAGACACAGCGAGAGAGGGAACACAAGCAGGGGGAGTGGGAGAGGCAGAAGCAGGCTTCCCGCGGAGCAGGGAGCCCGATGCGGGGCTTGATCCCAGGACCCTGGGATCGTGACCTGAGCCGAAGGCAGACGCTTAACGACTGAGCCACCCAGGTGTCCCCAAATCCTTTGTTCTTAACCACTGATACAACCAAACCTTCCGGATCCTTGAACTTCCTTTCTCGGCCAGGTCATTTCAAGCCAAAAATGCTATCACCACCCCAACCTTCCATTTGGTGAGGGGACCCAGGAACTTAGATCTTTTCTTACCTTTCTCTCTGCTGCTCACCTACCACTACATTTCAGGAGAAGTGACTGTGGCCACGTCTTTCCTGAGGGCACACTGTGGTTGGGTTAGAGGGTCAACGTAGACCCCAGCTGTGTAGATGTCAGCACCCAGATGATGCTTCTGAACCAGAAATCAAGACATGTGGACTGAAAAGGGACATGTTCTTATCTGATTCATATCTGTCTCTGAAAAGTTGGATCAGAGCAATCAAACCATAGAAAGTTTGTGAGTACATGTAGCCTTGAGTGAGAAGACAATTATATAAAAATGATCACAAAGGTCAGCCCTGAACTGATAATTTCAGTTGGAATACGACCCAGATACTTTAAATAGAGCTCTCCCAGGACCTGGGGGTCCTGGTTCAGAAACATCATCTCTGTGCAGGTGGTAAACATGGTTCCACAGGATCCCAGCTTTGTATTTTCAAGTAGTCAAAGGCTTTCCCTTCTTCAAGGCCTAAGTGAATGCCCCCTCTTCCCAGGAGCAGCCCCCACTCTAACCCTGCCCCCCCACCCCCTCGATCCCCTGCCACACTCTCCATAATGGTTGATTTCAAAGCTGAATGTGTGTCCATCCTCACCCCTCACCAGTTTCAAGGGTCTCAAGAACAGTCTGGGTCATTTCTGCCTCCCCAGGGCCCAGGCTGAGTGAACACTAAATGAATGAATGACCATTCTGAGGGAGAGGGAACGTTCTGTTTCTTTGGCTAAAACTCATCTCTTGCTCCTGGCCTCTCCCCAGGGCTTGTATCTTTCTCAAGTCCTTCAGCATAGCACTGATTACGTCCCCCGTTCTGTCCCCCCAGAGGTGGTGAGCAGGTCCAGGGCAGGGACAAGGTCTGACTTGCCTCTTTATCCCCCATGCTGAACCCAGGAAACAGCGCTCGAGAGACCTAAGGAAGGGCTTACTGAAAGAAGAAGGATCAAGAGAGTAAAGAACTTGCATCTAACCAAATTACCTCAGAAATATTCCTTGTCTGGCAGAGAAAGGGTTAACCTGTATGGATGCGCCTCTTCTTCCCAGCCCAGGCTCCCTCCCCAGGCTGAGCAAACCAGGCTGGGCCTAGAGGGTAGGGCTGGGGTCTGGCCAACCTGGAAGCCCTGGCAGGGCGAAGTGGGTAGGTCAGCAGGGTAGAGAGGAAAAAATATAAAGAAGCCCTGGCTCCTTCACGGCCATTGCTGCCCACCTCCCATATCACCCCCCACCCCCACCCCCACCCACCCCCGCCGTGTGAAATGGGGCAATAATAACGATGCCACTTCCAGGGTGCAGTTGAGATCTGGAGCACATTGGCCAATGAGATGGGCAGTGCGAATGCGGATGGGACACTGTTCGGTGGCCCTTGCCCACAACGGCTCCCAGAAGGCCGGAAAGTGGTGCTGTAGGTAAAGAGGAAAACAGACCAAATCATGCTCTCCTGCCTTCCCCACAAGCTTTCTTCCTCTTCCTGCAGCTAATGGAAGCAGCCTGGTGCCGCAAAAGAGAGAGGGCTCTACCCCCAGCAGGGCCCTGCAAGACTTCCTTCCTGAGCTCGTCCTCCCCCCGCCACGCCCCGGGCCCGTAGACCCAGGACCAGGCACCACTTCGTTCAGCTCCAGAGCCAATGTTCAGAGGAGGGGTTAACCCTGTGGAAAAGATGGGGACACTGAGACCAGAGAGACGCAAAAAGCCCTGTGCCCCCAGTTCTCAAATGTCAAGGCTGCGCAAGATTTGAAACTCAGGACTTTCTGACCCCGCATTTTGCCTTCCCCAAACCACAGACCTCCCTTCCCTTCGGGCTCCATCTCTGCACTTGCGCTGCTTCGCTGGGCACGTGCCTCCTGCTGTGCCCACTAAAGTCCTACTCCTCACCCCTCAAGGTACTACTCAGTGGCAGTCTGCTCGGTCCCATGCCCACCTCCTCCACACACCCTCAAACTGGGACTGCTATTTCTGTGATAGTTGGAATCAGGATACTAGCATGGATTACAGTCTGCCATCTGTTGGAAAGGATCTCATGAGTGGGGTCTCCCCCTCTAGACTGAGATCCTTGGGGCAACAAAACCTATATTCTATTCATCTCCATGCCCGTCTGCACCAGCCACACAGCCTCGTTCAGAGCCCTGTGCCAAAGAGGGACACAGAGTAGATGTGTCTACTCAAGGTCCTTTCTCTGGGCCTGTTTCTTCACGAGATGGTGGGACTAAATCAATGGTTTAAAAAGGCCAGGGGATAAGCCCTACACAACCTGCCTACCCCCACTGTCTCTCTGACTTCATCTCCTACATTTCAGCAGCACTGACCTTATTCTCCCCTCAAGACATCAATCAGCCCTGCCGCAGGACCTTTGCACCTGCTGTTTTCACTTCCTGGAGTGGTCCTCTCCCAGGCTTCCCCATGGCTCTCTCCTTCACTCCTTCAGATCTTCCATGCCCTGACCCACTCTGTTGCAAATTGTGACATCCCCCGCCCCGCCCCGCTCAGAATTCTCTGTCTCCCAATTCTGCCCTATTTTTCTCTGATGCATGTATTGGCATCTTACATTTTTGAGCAATGCTAAGCTGTTAGCTAGCTACCTCAGAATTACCTAGGGAACTGGTTTAAAAATGTAGATTCCCGGCCCCCGCCATGCCAGCGAAATCAGGATCTCAGGGGTAGAAACTGGTTATTTGTGTTTTATGAAAGCTCTCCAGATGTCTCTGAGGCACAGACAGGGTTTGGGAACTGCTGTAAAATATCACTGGAACAAACTTAGGTCCCCCCTAACTGGGACATCGTAGAAGTCCAAGCCTCAGCCTCACTAGATCTTCATCCCCACCCCTCATTCTGCATCCTCCCCTCTAACCACACAGAACTCTGCTGCTCTGTTCTCTGACCAGAGCGCCCCTTTTGTCTTTCTGTTCCGCTTTTGCTCCGCTCTCCCCTCTCCTCTGCTGTCCTCTCTGTACTTCCAACTCACTCTCCAAGACACTGCTGATGCCACCTTTTCTGGGAACCCTGTCTGTGCCCTATACCGCCTCCCCCCACATCAGAGCCCATAACTTCTGCATCTGTACCGAGGACCTTGCACATATCTTTGGTAGAGGACTGTCATCAATTTTTCAGATGCGTGTCCTTCTCCGTAGATCATGACTCTGGATAAGGCAACGATTCTGTGGGATTCATTGACATGCCCAGCGCCCCGCATTATTGGTGTGAGTGGCTAGTGCTTCATAAACACCGAGGATGGAGTGAATGTCATGATGCATGCGTGGGTGGTTAGGTGCTTGCATGCTTGGCAAGGTCAGAGGTGGTAAGGTTGGTATAATCTGTTTTCAAACTGACCCAACATTTTCCGGTCATCACAGCTGACCATGGTTTCCAGCTCAAGTCTGCTCTTAGGACAGACCCTGACAGGCAACCTCCTACCTGCCTCCCTGTGAGTGACCGGGCTTCCCTGGGAAGCCACCCCTGCTAGAGGACCTTGCTCTGTGGCTGGGGCCATCCAAGCCTTCCGCTACCAAGGTTCCAGACAGCAAAGCAGCCCCTGGGAGATCTTTTGTTCATGGGGAGGACTTTGTGTTAACCACCCCCCAAGTCAGGTGACAGACACAGCCCAGCGCACCACAGGTTATAATGGGATTTATCCCTGAGGGTGCCCCAAAGAGAGGGGAAAACAAGATCCCCCCCACCCAAAGCAACAGGACAGCTCTATGATTGGCATGAACTCTCAGAGATCATTGGGGGCAGCCTCTCACCCCTTCAGAAGTGTGGATGGACGCGAGGACCAGCACTATCCGGACACTTGCTGGGGTCCCAGGGCCACTGCAGGACTCATCCCCTTTCAGTGAGAGGTTCTTACCCTGACATCCTTCCCCACCTCTCACCCCTTCCCTGCCAGAGAATGGCTGGACTTCCTCTTAATGAGAGCAGAGATTTATGTTGGCTGGGCCCAATTAGGGCCAAGCTCTCTCGGGCCTCTAAGTGCCCCGCCGGCCAGCAGCTGAGGCCTGTCTGGCAGGACATATTTGGACGATGAAGCCATGCTGCGTGCTAAACTCAGCGCAGGAAAGAGCAGTTCAACTTGGATGCCCACCAAAGGCTGCCAGGCTTGGCTCCTGTCCACGCATTGGGCAACAAGGCTGTCTGGCAGGGGATAAGGGCAGAGCTTCCCTGGCAGGAGGGGTGAGGCTGGCCTGGGAGAGCACCACTCTGGGGCAGGATGCCTTCCCTGGGGCTTGTCGGGGCCCAGCAAGTGGAGGCCAGGGGCGGGGGAGCCTGAGATGGAGCAGGGAATCTGGACTCAGAACCAACCCCTCTATCAACTCCTTGATGACCCTGGGCACACGGTTCATCTTCCTCTCTGTGTCTTCACTTCTCCCCAGTACAGCGGGAAGGAATTCCTCGCCTGTCCCAGGAAGCACATGAGGGACATACAGAGATAGCAAAACTGGTGCCCAACTCTTCTAGCCTCAGTTTTCTCATCCATAAAATGGGACAAGTCTCGCACCTGCCTCACAGAGCTGGCTGGTGGGAGGATTCGAACAGAGCCCCAGGGAACGAGGGCCCCATCGACCATGACCTACCCCTCCTATCATCAGTGTTGCCCCTGCATGGCTGTTCCATCTCTGATTCTCACTTTTCTAACACGTGTTCTTCACCTGGGTTGGTGTAAAAATCAAATTTGGAAACGGAGGTTCCGAAAGTAGCCTGTGTGAGCCGGTACAACTAAGAACAGTAGATTGGGGTTCTGAATTTAGGTCTGTGTGACCTAAAGTTCATGTTCCTGCTGTGGTGCTGGGATCCACTCATCACCCACTGGCTTTCAGACCCTGCATTCAGTGGTGGGTGGGTGTGTGGCTTAGAGCTGGGCCAGAGGGGTCAGGTACGTGTACCCACAGACACGCTCCACCACCCGCCCCCCCGCAGATCTGCCCTGCCGTGTGGATGGCAGCCCAAGCTGGAGGACAGAAGACTAAGACAGAAAGTGAGGACTGGCGTGAGCTCCCAGGAAGAGATGTGCAGGCCCCACAGAGATGGCCCTAGCCCTTGGCCCTGTCCTGGCTGCCCACGTGCATGCCCAGCCCACCCCACCCCAAAGGGCCGCTCGTCCCCCTTCTAAGGCTGCCCTAAGTCCTCACTGCTGTACAGAGTGGAAGCTCAGACTGGGATAAAAAATACATGGATTTTATTCTCACTTCTGTCACTGATTTTCAACAAGACTTTGGGCAAGTGCTTTTAAATGCAGGGGCCTCAAGTGTCCCTTCTGGAAAATGGAAATGCCTTGGAAACTGATTGGTGTGAGTACCCATCTCATGAAAGGATTTTCTGCGCCTATTAATTTTGGGGCAGTGGAAGGGCTGACTCCTGTTGATTTCTGTTTCTTCAACATCTCTTTAAAAAACAAAGCGAACAATCTCCCTTTCAACTATTAATGTCTCTGGGACACCAAGCTGGGGATAAAGAATGCAAGTAAATGGGTGAGGAGCCCAGATACATCTGCAGCTCTTCAACTTCACTTGGAGGAGGCAGACCAAGGCCCCGGCCAAGCGCTGCAAGCACGAGCTCCTGCAATTCCCAGAGAAATCATCACGCTCCAGAGAGGGGAGCCAATGGAAGTCGGTGAGCTCAGAGGGGCTTGAGAGATTTGTGGATCTTTAGGAAGAATATTAATCCATTGGGGGGAACTTATTGGTGCTAGGTCCCAGTCTGGCCTAGATAAATAAAAAGCTGCCCATGAAATGCCTTAAGTTTCTGTCCCAAGCCTGCCACCATCCCCTGCTATCCTCTTTCTTTCTGAGGTGCGAGGACCCAGGTCTCTCGATTTATTCCAATTTCACCACACGCTCCCCCACCCCAGGACTGAGCATGCAGAAGATGCTCCATAGAAGCTCCATCCATGATCCTCGGGCCCTGTGGTCAGGGCCCCAAACAGAGTCTGTAAAGACGTGATCCTCCAGAGCCACTCCTATTCTGAGTCAGTGGCAGGTGTCCACCTTGGCTAAATTCACGTACTCTGCAGCCCACGGATTCCAGGAAGGATGGTCAGCTCAGATGTGATTCATCCCAGCCACAAAGCCTCTGAGTGTGACTTCAGTAAGTGAGGATGTAGTGGAATGCACAAACATTCAGAACAGGGACATCAAGAGACACCCTCATCCAATCAACTTATAAATGAATACATGTCTGTTTATTAATCAGCAGATGGTGTCTTTCCGATCTCCCAACTACTGGGCGTGGGGCGCCTAGAGGAGCTGAGACAGAAGGAGGAGGTATGTGAGAATGGAATGAACACTAGTTTACAAAAAGGTTAGTCACTGGATGGGGAAGAAAGTTCAAAGACAGAAAACAAATTTAACTCTTGATATCATCATAAAGAATTAAAACATGAAGATTTCCTAATTCCATAAAAACTTCCTACTTTCCTAGACCAAATTTCACATTAACTACAGCCTCATCAAATAAATCTTATTATGCCCATTTTACAAATGGGGAAACTGAGGCAATGTGCAATAAGGTGACTTGCTCCAATATCTTGTTAACAAAATCCTTAAAAGCCAATATGCTTTTGAGATCATAGAAGGTCATCAATTTGACCAGTTTTATTCCAGAGGGAAGATGATGTAAAAAGATTCTAAAAGATTGATTTTGAATCATTAATTAAACTTCCTCTGAAAGTGTTTTCATAGGAGATTAAAAACCTTTGGCTTATAAAACTAAACCTATGGCTGTTTTGCTCTGAAAATTTTCCTCTCTTTAATTTACTTTAAATGGCTCAGTCCCCAGGTTCTATTCTTAGTCCTCCTCTTTTGTTATTTTATACACTCTTCTCATTCACAGGCTGGCTTTAAGTGTATCCCTCAGTTGTCCATTTCTACCATAGATTCTTCTCCTAAGATTCACACCTGAATGTTCTTACTGTGGGCATTTGACCTGACTATCCTGACATCTTAAAACTAGACATGCCAGTTTCCCTTCCCCAGGTAATACTGTTCTTTCTTTCACACTCAGTCATGGAAGGAAGGAAGGAAGGAAGGAAGGAAGGAAGGAAGGAAGGAAGGA
>NW_023270447.1:56728864-56744162 GCF_011800145.1 Mirounga leonina
GAAGGAAGGAAGGGATGAGAGAAGGAATAAAGGAAAATGGATGGTGCTAGAAGAGTCCTAAAAGTTTGTCTAGTTCAGCCCTTTGTTCTAAAGATGAACAAACTGGCTAGATAGAATCAGATCTGGGACTGGAAATCCTGGCTTCCTGACATCTGGTCAGGATCTTTGTAAGAGCAGAGATACAGAGCACTGAGAAATGACATAGGGAAGGCAAAGGGCCAGGGTGGAAAGCTGGGCCTTTGCTTTACCACACTCTTCACAATGTGTGGTCGTATTTGTCTATTTACTTGTGTTATGTCTGTCTTTGCAGGGTCAGCTCCATGAGACCAGAGACCGTGTTATGTCCACTACTACATCCTTAGCACCCAAAACAGGGCCTGCATATAGAAGGCACTCACTAAATATGTCCATCATTCATAGTAGCAGCAACATAGAAAGTATTAGGAATTACACCGAAAATACTACATAGAAAAGAATATATAAAAGACTACTATATAAAAGAATATAATACTAATATAAAACATAGAAGATGATCTGAATTAGTTGAGAGACATTCATGCTCACGGACAGGCTGACTTAATATTAAAAACATGTCCCGGGGTGCCCGGGGGGCTGAGTGGGTTAAGCAACCCGACTGTTGATACCAGCTCAGGTCATGATCTCAGGGTCATGGGATCAAGGCCCACGTTGGGCTCCATGCTCAGTGGGGAGTCTGTTTGGGAGTCTTTCCCTCTGCCCCTTCCCTCGCTCATGCTCACTCTCTCTCTCTCAAATAAATAAATAAAAATCTTAAAAAAAAATAAAAATAAAAAAAGATTTCTTATCAATGAAGGGCACCATGGAGAAAATAAATAAATAACAGGATAGAAGATATTCACAATGTTTAAAACTGACAAAAGATTAACATTTAGGGGCAGTTGGTTAAGTGGCTGCCTTCGACTCAGGTCATGATCTCATGTGTCTTGGGATTGAGCCCCAGGTCGGGCTCCCTGCTCAGTGGAGAGTCTGTTTCTCCCTCTGCCTCTCCCCCACCCTCAAATAAATAAATAAAATCTTTTAAAAAGATTAACCTTTAGAAGATACAAGAAATTCCTGCAAATGAACAAGAAAAAGAGAAAACTCAAAGCAAAGATATACTGCAATTTTTAGAAGTGGCAACCCCCCAAAGACAAAAAGTATAGGGAGAGCTGCTTACAAGCATTAGTAATCAGAGAGATTTAAGTTAAACTACAATAAGATATCAGTTTCTATAATTTACACCAATAAAAATTAGAAGGCTGGATAATGGCAAGATTTGCAGAGATACAGGATTCCCTAAATCCCTCAGGCTGGCAGGATTATGAAGTGGTAGAGCCATTCTGGAGAACATTCCTTATCATACAGTCAAATTAGGTATATGCACATTTTATAATTCAGCTATTGAGCCCTGAGTACGCATCCCCCCAAAACTTCATCCAGGCGTATAAGAGAATATGTATAAGGATGTTCATTGCAGCATTATTTGTAGAGTCAGGGAGTTGGAAGCAACTTGGAAGACCATCACTCAGAGAGTGAACAGGTAAAATGTATGGGATACCACCATTGCATATTATGTAGCAATCAGAAGAAACAGAAATTGGTTGTAGAGTGTATTCTTTGGTACAAAAAAGCAAAAAAGGAATCAGATTAATAAAACAATACCATTTATATACAGCAAAAATACATGCATACAAAACAGCAATGTATATTTTAAGAACATATACAAATGAAAAATACACATTAAATTGCTAATAACAAGAACGAAGAGGGAATACCATTACAGATCCATATGATCATCTCAATAGATACCCCAAAAAAGGAAAAGCAAGGTTGTGGGAAACAAGAGCAATATACAAAATTCAATTGTATTTTATATATGTGCAAAGTACAGTCATAAATTGAAAATTTTAAAATGTTATTTATAAGAGCATTAAAAACCATGAAATACTTAGGGAAAATTGTTATAAAAGATATGCAGGTTATATACGCTGAAAATCACAAAATATTGCTGGGGGAAGTTAAAGAAAATCTAAAAAAAAGATAAGCCATGCATATGAATCATAAGATAATATTATCAAAGAGGTAAATTCTCCTCTGATTGATCTGGAGATTCATTGCAATCTCACTCAGAAACCCAGCAGGATTTTGTGCAAAAATTGACAAACTGATTCTAAAATCTGTATGAAAATGCAAATGACTTAAGGTAGCCAAAGAAATTTGAAAATGAAGAACAAAGTTGGAAGAGGTACACTGCCTAGCTATCACAACTGATTTTAAAGCTATAATAATAAAGGCAGTGTGGTGTTGCTGTAAATATAGATATATATATCAATGGAACAGAATAGAGAGTCCAAAGATAGGCCCACACATAAATAACCAATGATTTCTTATAAAGGTGCAAAGGCAATTCAACACAGAAAGGATACTCTTTTTAACCCATGGTGCTGGGACAATAGATATTCATTTCCAAAAAAAAAAAAAAAGAAGAAGCAGCAGCTCTTGATCCTTACCTCACACTTCATATAAAATTCAACTAAAAATGGATCACTGATCTAATTGTAAAACATAAAACTATAAAACTTCTGGGAGAAAACAAAGGAAAGAAAATCTTAGTGACCATGGGTTAGGCCAAGATTTTTTAAATAAGACACAAAAAGCACAAATTATAAAACAAACAAAAAAACCTGAGAAATTGGATTTCTTAAAAATTAAAAAAAAATTTGCTCTTCAGATGGCACTGTTCAGAAAATGAAAATACAAGCCATGTCCTGGGAGAAAAGATTTATTTGCAAAACTCTGTTTGACAAAAGATTTGTGAACAGAACATTGAAGAAGTTATCACAATTCAGTAAAAAGTCAAACAACCCAGTAGTTAGCAAAAAATTTGAACAAAGGATTCACTAAATAAGAATGTCAAATAAGTACATGAAAAATGCTTACCATCATTAGTCATTGGAGAAATGCACATTAAAACCACAATGAGATGCCACTTCACACCCACAAGGATGACTGTAATCACAAAAATGGGCCAGGTTAAGTGTTGGTGAGGAGATAGAAGAGATGGAGCTCTCCTAACTCTCACATCTTGTTAAATGCCTGACACAGTGGAAGTGCCCCCAATACATTATCAATTAATCATAGCAGCCATTAAGAATATTTACGATGCCCAAAGTTCAATGGAAAAACACAGACACGGACTCTACCCTCATAAGGCTTCTGTCTAGCCATATTCTCTCCCTCTAGATGTGACAATCCCTTGAGTTCACTGTCTTTTTTTAAATTTAATTTTATTATGTTATGTTAGTCACCATACATTACATCATTAGTTCTTGATGTAGTCTTCCATGATTCATTGTTTGCGTATAACATCCAGTGCTCCATGCAGTACGTGCCCTCCTTAATACCCATCACCGGGCTAACCCACCCCCCACCCCCCTCCCCTCTAAAACCCTCAGTTTGTTTCTCGGAGTCCATAATCTCTCATGGTTCTCCTGAATTCACTATCCTAAGAACTCCTGCTTTCCTAGTCCTGAGCTAATGTTTCAGGTTGTGGTTGGAAACAGTGATTACTCCAGCTGCGGCATGTCTAGAGGTCTGGAGGAAAAAGGCTCTAGAACTGTGAAGAAACGGTTGGCATTGATTCGGCTAGACCTCTAGCATGAGCTGCTGATTTGACAGGGGAAGAAAGAAGTGGGATTGCTAAACACTCCAGACAGATTAAGGGAAAAGCTCTGAGGCAGAAAATTCAACTAAGCGGGGGCCCTTCTGCCACTTGGAAGGCTGGCTGGAGTCAAAGGGCCACTGCTTCTCGCCAGAAGCAACTGTGGAATAGTGAAAGAGCAGGTCTATAGTCAGAACAGCTTAGCAGCCGGAAGATCCTGGGCAAATCATTTTTTCTCTCTTAGCCTCCAATCCCTGAGCACATAGATGACAGATGAACGACATAGTAAATCAGCGAATGAGAAAACTGTAGAATGTTGGAAACAACATGGGTTCTAGACACAAGGAATCTTTATCTTTTTATTTGAATTCAATTAACCAAGGTATAGTACATCCTTAGTTTTTGATATAATGTTAAATGATTCATTAGTTGAGTATAACACCCAGTGCTCATCATATCACATGCCCTCCTTAATGCCCATCACCACAAAAGGAATCTTTAAAATGGTGATCAGGAGAATAGAAATAGGCTAAGCCTTTTGTATGAGGAAGGGAAGAAAGAACAATGAGACAGGTCACCAGAGTGACCTGGTCTCTGTGAATCTATGAATAGCTGTGATGAAGACAGTGGAGAAGAGCTGCTCCATGTGATCTTGAGGGTGGGAACCAGCACCTTGTGGGTATAAGGTATGCTTGCGGTGCACACCTCAGGCAGGCAGACTTGATTTATGGAAGTTTCTAAAGGTTAAGAGTTGCTTAAAAGTGGAGTTGGCTACCTCAGAAGGAAGTGAACTTCTTGTCACTAAATGTCATAATCAGTGTCCAGGTAGGACTAATGAAAAGACACATCACACATAACTGAGGAGAATCCAACCCAAATTCTGAATTGAGAAAAATGGAGTTTTGAATTTGGATATGATGAGTTTGAATGGAAAGCAGGGCATGCAAGTAGAGGAGGTACTGGGGGTACATTTGGAATGTCATCATGAAAATGTCGATAGCTAAAGATGGTCAACAGACTCCCCATTACTGATTTTGGTAAGTAAAGGCCAAGTGATTCTAAATATTTATAGAAGAGTGCTGGTGGAGTCAGAATGGTTAAAATTAACAAGTCAGGAAACGACAGATGTTGGCAGGGATGCGGAGAAAGGGGAACCCTCCTACCCTGTTGGTGGGAATGCAAGCTGGTGCAGCCACTCTGAAAAATAGTATGGAGGTTCCTCAAAAAGTTGAAAATAGAGCTACCATATGACCCAGCAATTGCACTACTAGGTATTTACCCCAAAGATACAAATGTAGTGATCCAAAGGGGTACATGCACCCCGATGTTTATAGCAGCAATGTCCACAATAGCCAAACTATAGAAAGAGCCAAGATGTCCATCGACAGATGAATGGATAAAGAAGATGTGGTATATATATACAATGGAATATTATGCAGCCATCAAAAGGAATGAAATCTTCCCATTTGCAATGATGTGAATGCAACTGGAGGATATTATGCTGAGCGAAATAAGTCAAACAGAGAAAGACATGTATCATATGACCTCACTGATATGAGGAACTCTTAATCTCAGGAAACAAACTGAGGGTTGCTGGAGTGGTGGGGGGTGGGGGGATGGGGTGGCTGGGTGATGGACATTGGGGAGGGTATGTGCTATGGTGAGCACTGTGAATTGTGTAAGACTGTTGAATCACAGACCTGTACCTCTGAAACAAATAATACATTATATGTTAAAAGAAAAAAAAAAAGATAGCAGAAAGGGAAAAATGAAGGGGGGGAATAGGAGGGGCAGACGAAACATGAGAGACTATGGATTCTGAGAAACAAACAGGTTTCTAGAGGGGAAAGGGGTGGGGGGATGCGTGAGCCTGGTGATGGATATTAAAGAAGGCACGTACTGCATGGAGCACTGGGTGTTATACGCAAACAATGAATCATGGAACACTACATCAAAAACTAATGATGTAATGTATGGTGATTAACATAACATTAAAAAAAAAAAGTGTGCTGTTGGGTGCCCTCTGAGCCCCTGACAGCTTGTATAGTGCCTAGTGGAATCAAACACAGATGCAGCCCCTTGCCACTGGCTGGATATCACTGCCCCCCCACCCCCAACCACCCCCTCACCCCCCATCCCCCACCCCACCTCCTCAGCCGAGCACCCTTGTGCACAGTGCGCCCTGGCCAACTACTCGATGCAGGGGCTCTGGAGACCACCCTGCCACAGACACTCAAGGCTTCTTCATAAGGTGTCCATGTTGCAGATGACTCGTCTCTTTTATAACTATTTATTTATTTATTTTTTGAGATAGCATGAGCAGAGGGTGGGGGAGGAGAAGAGGGAGAGGGAGAGAGAGAATCTTAAGCAGGCTCCATGCCCAGTGCGGAGCCTGACACAGGGCTCCATCTCATGACCCTGAGATCATGACCTGAGCCGACATCGAGAGTTAGACACTCAACCGACTGAGCCACCCAGGGGTCCCTTATAACTTTTTAGAAGAGCATGACAGTGTTTATCCTAGGCAAGGAGGTACTTTAGAGTCCTCTTCTTATTAGTATTATTAATAATAATCATAAAAGTAATATTCCCAGCCTTGACAGTACACCAGGTGCTTTCACATCCACCAGCTTAATCCCCACAACAAATCAGGAGCTCCATATTGCTGTTGTTTTCACTTCACAGATGAGGACGTGGAGATCTGGAGGGAGTAAGCTAGGAAGTTGTGAAGCTTTTTCTCATACAGCTTGTGTTTGGCAATTACAAACTCTTAATCACTATAGAAATGCATACTTAACTCATACAAACCACGTTGGTCCTTCAAGAGCCCAAATAAAAGGAGAAAGCTGAAAAGCATGCAGCACTCCTAGATTTAGTTGAACCACCAATAACCCCCCTTAACTATTTATACTTCATTTAGCTCTACTTGAGTCCTTCTGGACAACCTCTGTACTTTCTCTTTCCTGCCTCAGCCTGGCCCTCTCATTCTGATGAATCCCAAATTTTGGCCCCATTTGATAGCCTCCTGTTCTTAACTCCCTCCTATGAAGACATGCTGCGCAAATGGTTCTACTCTGAATGACCACCTCCTCAGAAAGGTCCTGGGAACTCCCCTCTTTGAGACTGTCTTAAAGGCAGCCCTCATCTGTTGGTGGATGCTGGTACTGCTGAACCTCTGCCTCAAAAGTGCTTGTCAGCTGTACAGATGGGTTATGTTGAGTCATCCATGGTCTCTCCCAGGGGCTCTCTTATGAACAGAGAGAGATGGTTGATGGCATTAGATATCCAGTCTACGGGGCCGAGCTCAGTCTGGATCAGTGGTCAGGGCCAGGGGCTGACCAGTGGCCCAGGTCAGGGTGCTGATGTTCCTCTGAGAAAGTACGAGTACTTACTTGACAAAGGATTTATCCACCATGAATGTCATTCACATGCTCGCTGCCTTCCCTCATGTAAACAACAGCTGAAATGTCCTACCAAGGATTAGCCCATCCTTTGTCTTTGGATCTCAAGTGTCTTGCACTCTCTCGTGCTTCTCAAGGCTCTCTCTGGTGGAGCCCTCTCTCCCTAGGATCCTAAGTTCTTTCCTTCTGCCAGATCCTTCATATCAGCATACAAGTGTGCTATATGACCCATGTTCTAAAAAGTCTCTGCATTGCCCATATGTTCTTATGCCAGTCCACTACTTTACCCTTTCCCACAACCCAAGAAGGGGTTGCTTGGCTATTTGTGCTTCCTCTCCTCCCTCTCGTTCTCAACCTATTGAATTTCTGTCTCCAGCAGTTGACTGAAACGGCTCCTGTTAACCTCCCTGTGGTCAAATCTAATGGTCACTTCCCTGGTTTCTTTCACTGGATATCTTGCCTTCTCTCTCCTGGGTTTTCTCCTACTTCTGTTGCTTGGGGTGGAGGCTCCTCTCTCAAACTAGAAATGATAAGGTCCTCTGGGCTTAGACACAGGCTTTCTTCAATTCTCAATCTCTTTCAGGTAGGCCCTTAGCTTTAAATAGCATCTCCATGCAATGGAGCCCAAAGGGACCCTTCCAGCCTGGACTGTTCTGCTGAGCCCCACGCTCACGCGGAAGCCATTCCCCTAGCACCTCCACGTGGACCCTAGTAGGCAGCTCGTACTTAACATGACCTAAAACCGGATTCTTGTCACCGCCCCTACCCCCCACCCCCACTCCCTCAGCCTTCCCCTCTCAGTAAATGCAGCCAGTTCCTCAGGACAAAAACCTCAGTGTTCTCCTCGATTCCTCTGGCGCCCTCACCACCACGGCACATCTGCCGCATCTGGCTCTAACTCTGTATGATCCAAATCTGCTCACTTTCCTCATTTTCCTACAACCTCTGTGGTTGCAGCCCCCACCATCCTCACCCCAAGTGCTGCCCTAACGCCCTTACCGGGCTCCTGAAGGCCTCACTTACCACCTCACCAGCCTCCACACTACAGTCTGATCCATCTTCTAAAAATGTAAATCAGGTCATGTTACTCTTCTTTAAAACCCTCCTCTACCTTCTCAGCAAAACTGAAATTCCAGTGTCTTCCTTTGACCTACAAAATCTTACTTCACCTGGCCCCTCTCATCTCTCTGTGATCTCTTAGAATTTTCTCCCTTGTGCCCTACACAACCAGCTTTGCTGGACTTCTGTCTGTTTCCCAAACACACCAAGGTGGCTTTCTCTTTCAGGGCTTTGCCCTCTGCTGGGAGTGCTCTTTCCCCAGATCTCTTCCTGCCAAACTCCTCCTAGTTCACTGGACACTCTATCACTTCCATTGTCTCCACTGGTAATGGTTACTGCTATGTTATTTGTCGTCATTAACTAGGAAGAAAGGTCTGTGTGAGCAAAGACTCTACCTATCTTGTTCACCAATTCTTTAGCACCAAGCATTGAGTAGACTCGCAGCACACACGCGTTGCATTGATGAATGAATGAATTCTCTCATGCTCTTTCAGGAGTCACCATCACTAGCATGCTCCAGGCACGGAAGCAGGCCCTTGCTGAGCATGAGCTCCATCTAGCCCGTGGAAGGCTCTGAAGCCACACTGCCTTCTTTCAAACCCTGGCCCCACTTATGACTGACTATGTGACTCTGAGCAGGTTTTGGGGCTCAGTTTCCTCATCTGTAAAATAAGGATAATAATGGTATCTCCCTCACCAATTTACTATGAACAAGTAAGAGGGTAACGCATTTAAATAAAGTGATAACAACAGTGCTGGGCACACAGTAAATTCTCAATAAAAGTTCGTAAAGATTAATAATGCAAAACAGCAACTCTGTAAGACAGGATTCCTCAATCACAGTATGATTGGTATTTTAGATGGGATAATTCTTTGCTGTGGGAACTGCCCTACTCATGGTAAGATGCCTAACAGCATCCGGCCTCTACCCACCAGAGGCCAGCAGCACCTTCCCAGTTGTGATAACCAAAAATGTCTTTAGATATTGCCAAATGTTCCCGTGGGGGCAGAAAGGGCAAAACCATTTTCCGTAAGGCATACGCTTTTACTCCTGTTGACAGATATGAAATTGGAAGTTCTCTGAGTTTAAATAAGTGGCCCAAGGTCTTACTACAACCTCCGTGGATGGAGGCATCACCAGCATCTTCATCCCAAGCACTGCCCTAGTGCCCTTAGGGATGCAAAGAGACAGAGCTAGGATTCAAACTCCTGTCTTTCTGGCCCCACAGCACATGCTCTTTTCTCCACGGCTTACTGTGCTCGAGGCCCGAGACCCCCTTCCCTCCCCCTGGTTGGCTCACACACTCACAGATCCGTGCTAATTACATAGCAATGTAAAACGTTATATGTGGTTTGTTATTTTATATCCAGGAACATGGGCTATAGCCTTCATTCCATAAAGCAGCTGTGTGTATACTTGGGGTCTAAGTGCTACTTAGTGGTCAGCTCAATGGGGTATTTTGTTTCAGGCATCACATTTCTTTTTCCCCTTCCCATACTTCTTTGAATCCTAAAAGGAGGAATGGAGACTGGCATAGCTTGAGCTAGAGTGAAAGGCTAAAGTCTCCTAAAGGACAATCGTCCCATGTCCTAATGAGGTTGGGAGAGACAGTCCAGGATGTGCTATATGTGGTGTGAGTGTGTCCCCCAGTGACTGTGTGTGTGTGTCCAGAAGCCACGCCCAGTCAGCCCACGCTACCTGTGCTACCTCCCCATCTGTGTCTGAAAGGAAGCAAGTGGTTTCGTAGAAAGAACTAGACAGTACAAGCCTCCAATCATCAACTGTGTGACTTGAATATGCCATGTGTCCCCTCTGAGACCCTGTTTCCTAATCTTTAAAATGGGGGTAAAAAGCTGTCTCACGGTGTTGCCAAGACCCGTTAGATAAATGGTCATGCACAGAATTGGTTTATGACAATCCCTAGCTGCTCTTGCTTCTGCACCTGCCAGTCCTCCGGACTGTGCTACCCAAGCCCACACTCCAGCCCAACCTCTTCTCCAGCCTGGACGTTCTATTCCCAGCCCCACCGCTGTCCCTGTGCTTTCTCTTTCCATCTATTCAAATGCTACCTTTCCTTCACCACCTAATTCAAATCCCCACTGCTCCTGGAAGATGTCCTCAACACTCCAATTCTCCCTGCCTTCTCCTGGACTCTTACAATATTACATCACTCACCTGGCACTTAAATGCATTATAACTAGACACCTGAGTATTTCCATCTTGTTTCAAAATTGCAAGTAGCCAGAGGTCAGGATTATATTCCTTCATGCCTAACACTATATAGTACACGTGGGGACCCGATAAGCATTTGTGAATTAATGGTCAATGCATAACACTCTTGTTTGTCACTGATGTCGGCACATCTCACCTAGAATCTGACATGTAGTCGCTCTTAACCAGCACCTGCAATTTATGCAGAGCAAGCTAAGAAAATTATATCCTCTGAATGGTGAGATGAAGGACTTTCCACAATCATGCATGGCCCTTCTTGCTGTACTCTTATTTCCAACCCTTCCCAGTGTTTCTCGAATGCTAGCTCTCCCCCATCATCATTCACAGTTCTCCAGATACGTCAGACACTTACACTCCCATGCCTCCGCACATGCTGTTCCCACTGTCTGAAATGACCTTCCTGTCCAGATCCTGCTCATCCTTAAGGGTCAACTCAAATACGACCTTCTTACAAAGACCTTTGCTGATTTCCTCTCTCCTAAGGCTGGCTTTCTCTCCTAAAGTTGTTCCCCCAACACATACACACACCCCATGTGTCTCCCAAATCACACAATTTGCATATCCTGTCTCCCTCACTGGATTGCAAGCTCTGTGAGGACAGCATCTGGCTGATTCCTCCCTGTTCTCCACATCTCCACTGAGCTGGACCAGAGGTGGGCTTTTTTTTTTTTTTTAATTCTTCTTCTTTTTTTTTTAAATTATTCTTTTTAAGTTGTTTTTTGTTTTGCTTTGTTTTTTTGTTTGTTTGTTTGTTTGTTTTAGGAATGCCATCTTGTATAGCAACTCCAATCCATACCCTATGATCCTGTGTCTATTACCCCACTCCAGGAGGGAATGCCCTTTTCTGAATCATCTCAGTGTCTGATATTTTCTAGTTCTTTCCATCACTCTAGACTATCTTCAGCACTGATGACGCTGCAGGGTCCTGGAGTCTGCTTTCCGCCCCCCACACCCCCTACCCCCAACGCAGTGCAGTCTTTCAGTCATCAAGGATTAACTTCCAGACAAGGAAGGCTGGTGTGGAGAAGGTAGAGCTCTGGGTGGGTGAGAGATGGGCACAACTGGGATAGCAGTTGAACTGGAAGTCAGGCCTGGTGGGGCCCATTTGAAAACACCAGGAGGGTCAGTGACCCAGGCAATGGCCAGCCAGAGGGCAGCCCTCCGGCCCAGGGCAAAATACCTCCTTTGGGTCAGCTGAGCAGGGAGCCCCCTCATCTCCTTCCCTGAGAGACGCCCTTTGGCAGGCCCTGGGGCTCCTGGATCTGCTCAAGAGGCAGATTTTGTTAGTTTAGTTACGCTACAAGGCTTCTGTGTCTGCCCAGGCTGTTACAGCCTACAGATTCCTGGTACCCATCTGATTGAACAACTTCATTAAATTGCAATAAAAGGAAAGTGGGCCGGATGTGCACTGGGAGAGGAAGCGGGTGGCTGAGTCCACTGCCTGCTTCCTGAGCCCAGTGCCTTTCCCATCCTGCCTACAGGCCCCGGGGCAGGCAGTGGCCATGGGATTCTGAACTCTAGTGCTGGACACAGAAGACTCTTAATGGTTATCTGCTCCATGAGCTTGTTCATACTGATGGCAGGGAAACTGAGGCCAACAGAACTCCCCGAAGCTGCTCAGTGAGGTATTAGCAGAAGCACAATGAATCTCTAGGATTTTAGGACTGTCCATCCAGGGCTTCTCTTGCTCCACCAGGTGGGAGAGAAAGTTGTTGGAAAACACTAAGACCCTTGTTCTTGAGGAACACCCTCTCCTGGGGCCCCAAACTTGTTTATTCTTTGTTTTTTTGGTAACAGCTTTATGGAAATATAATTCATATACCATACAATTCACCCACTTAAAGTGTATAATTCGGTGGTTTGTAGTATGTTCATAGTGTTGCACAAACTTCACCACAATTAATTCTAGACGATTTTCATTACTCCCCAAAGCAACCCAGTACCATTCAGCCAAGGTCCCTCAAGCTCCCTATTCCTCCTAATGCTAAGCAACTACTAATCTACTTGCTGCCTCTATTATTTGCTGCCTCTGGACCTTTTGTATGAATAAATCATATCATATTTTCATATATGCACTTCTGTGGCTGGCTTCCTTTATTCAGTGTAATGTTTTCAAGGCTGATCCACATTGTAGCGTGTATCAGTACTTCATTCCTTTTTCTGGACAAATAATATTCCAGCATAAGAATATATCACATTTTGTATGTCCATTCATCTACAGATGGACATTTGAGTTGTTTGTCCCTTTTAGTTATTTTGAACAATACTACTAGTTTGTATGGATGAATGTTTTCAACTCTCTTTCCACCTAGGAGTGGAAAAACCTGTTTGTTCTTGCATCTTATTAACAATATCGGTAACAGTGCTGGTAGAGATTCAAAGTATTATTGCACACATTGACTCAAAAAATAGGACAGGAGGGGAGCCTGGGTGGCTCAGTCGGTTAAGTGTCCATCTATTGATCTCAGCTCAGGTCACGATCTCAGGGTTGTAAGATCCAGCCCCACGTCAGGCTCTGTACTGAGTGTGGAGCCTGCTTAAGATTCTCTCTCTCTGCCCCTCTCCAGCTCAATCTCTCTCTCTCTCTCTCTCTCAAAAAAAAAAAAAAAAAAGGACAGGAAGCTGGATGGAGAAAGAGAGGCACAGAGAGGTAACTGTTTTGACCGTGGTCACACAGCCATAGGATAGCGCCATGAAGGAAGAAGTCATAGCTGGTACTCATGACAATTAGCCAATGAAACTTTTATAATTTTAGGGGGAAAAAAGCCTTCGAACATTTTAAAAATCACACACATGCACATATTCACATGTACCATCACTTTAATTATATGGATCTATTCTTAACTTGATAAGGTCCTTTCTTATCCTCTATCTTCTAACTCCCCATGAAGACCATCACACTCCATCTCAGTGGAATGAACTCCTCCTCCCACTTCCCAACTGTTTCACCTCATCCTTACCAAGTGCTGTGGGAGCTTTGGAGCCTCAGGGAACAGGGGCTCTTTAAAAGACTTCTGTTTTGTCACAGCTGCAGTTCTCAGAGCTCTGTGTGAGGGAAAGATGGAGCCACTCTGTTGTCTCACCCCATCTGGGCACTCTGGCCTGCTCAGCATCTGTCGCCAGATGTATGCTTGGGCTGAGACTGAGGTTGCTCCGAATACCTAGTTGGTTGAACCATACGAAATTGCCAACATTAGTTGGTTTTGGCCTACAAAAATGGCAATCTCGTGTGGTTCAACCTGCACGTCTCTGGTGTCCCCCTCCTTCCCTTCCATGTTCTGCCCCAAGGCCCAGATCTTGCGCTCTGGAAGCCTTTCTGCCCCTCCAGCCTGGCCCAGCCCAGTCTTCCTTGCCCAGCCTTCTAGAGTGGCCATTCTCCAGCTGTTCAATCTGGTGCCTGCAGACAAGAGTGCTCCAGAGTGCTGGGAAAGCACTGGGCTGGGAGTCAGGTCACCTCTGCACTGAATGCCTATCTGCCCACCGACCTCTCTGCCCCCAACTCACCACCTACAGTCATGCCTCCTCAAAGAACAGGTCAGCTCCAGCTACCCTCTACTTCAAATCTTGCCATGACCCCTCCCTAGCTCCTAGTACATGTAAAGTACAAACTCTCCAGCATGGCCAGAAGACATGACTTGAGCTCCTGCCACTGGCCTTCTGTTCCAGCCATGCCCAGCTGCTTGCAGTACCCTGCAGGCACCTATGCCCAATTCCCTCTGCACCTTGGCACCTGCTCTTCCTTCACCTGGAAGGCTTTGTGCAGCCCCTCCACTCAGCTGCCTGTGACTTATCATCCAAGACCACTCCCAGGAGTCTTCCCTGAGCCTGAGCTGCGTTAGGAGACCTTCCTCTCTGTTCCCATTTGGCAGTGCTTCTGTCTGTCCTGGCACTCATTGTCTGATTTTAATTGCCTCTTTGCATGACTGTCCTTGTCTGTCTCTCTAGGCTATGGGCTCCTGACAAGTCTACCTAATTCATACTTCAGTCTCTGTTGTCAGCATAGGAGGAATCAGTGAACTTTCATTTAACAGAACTAAGCAAGGGTGCCTGTGACTCAGTTTCCCCACTTGCTGAAAATGGCCCAGAAGCGTGTGCCCTGTCCTTTGGTTTCCTCGAAGCTTCATCTGCCTCTCAGGAACAGAAGGTTGGTTTTAAGGGCTCTCTCAATTCCTATGGTGTAAGGATTTGGGAATATGAATCTTCCCTGTTCCCTGGCCATTTACAGGGATCCTGTGCGGGTCCAAGGAAGTTAATGGGAGAAGACTGTTTAAATGGAAGGTGCCAAGGAGTTGTGAGGAAGATTACTTTGTTGTTTTGTTTTGTTTTAATTCAACTAGAGTTTGCAGAGCACCTACTAAGCGCGTGCCAGTGTTAGCCAGGAACAGTGTGATACAAAGTTGTAATTACCAGCTTCCCTGGATTTCCGTTGAGCGCTGCCTTCCCAGCCAGTCTGGGAGTGGCTGCCCACTCCTGCCTCCTTCGCTGTTAACTCCCGCCAGGACCTGCGCATCAGATGCTTTAGGCGATGCTGGTCCGTGGCCCCGAATTCATCGCCCAGCGGTGTCCACGGAAGAGCCCACAGAAGTTGGCCGAGCGGGGCTTCGGCCCGGGCGCCCCCTGGTGGCCGCGCCCGGAAGCTACGGCCGGCGGGGAGCCGGCCAGGGGAAGGGGGAGCGATGGGGGAGGAGGAGGCACGGGCAGGGGAGGAGAGGAAAAAGTTGCACTGGGAAGTTTGGAAAGTGGGGAAGTGGCTGCTGCGGGCTTCGCCTCCCTCCGCGCGTGTGTGAGGGAGCGAGCGAGGGAGCGAGAGAGGAGCGAGCGAGCGCCTGCCATGCCCATCAGACCCCGCCTCGCCGCGCCCGGGCGCGGAGCTCGCCCCGACTCCCTGCGGCCCGGCCCGGCCCGGCGCGGCCCGGCGCGGCCCGG
>NW_023270447.1:56744562-57095510 GCF_011800145.1 Mirounga leonina
GGCCCGGCCCGGCTCCGCGCCGCTCTCCCGCCCTCCTCCCTCCCTCCCTCCCGGCCGCGGAGCAGCATGGCGGAGCCCGGGCAGCGGCCGCGCGGCCACCCGCCGCCCCTCTGAGCCCGGCTCTGGGGCAGCCGGGCGCCCCAGACCCGACCCCCGCCCCGCCGCGCCCGCCGCCGCACTTGTCCCACCGCGCGCCCCCTGGAGCGCCGCGCACCCCTGGGACCCTTGCGCGCCCGGCTCCCCCGCGTAACCCGGGACCCCGCGCGCCCTGGGAGCCCGGTACCGCCCCGGGACCCCGCGCGCCCCTGGACCGCGACGCAGCTCCGGGACGTCGGCGCGCTCCGGGACCCGCGCGCTCTCAGAACCGCGGGCTCGGCCAACGGGGCTGCGCGCCTGGGGAGGGGCCCCGCCCCAGAGGGTCCCCCCTCTTCCAGCAGACGGAGCCCCGCCCCAGAGGGACCCCCCAGGTCCGGCAGGGACACCCAGCCCCGCCCCAGAGGGCTCCCAGCATCCCGCCGCTGGAGCCCCGCGCCCCAGAGGAACCTCCGTGCCCAGCTGGGGGCTCCCCGCCCCGCCGAGGGGGCGCCGCCCAGGAGGGTCTCCGCGCCCCGCGGGCCCCGGCAGGATGCACGCCGCCCTGGCGGGGCCGCTGCTCGCCGCCCTCCTCGCCACCGCCCGCGCCCGCCCGCAGCCCCCGGACGGAGGACAGTGCCGGCCGCCCGGATCGGTGAGCGAGCGCCTGCCCGGCCACTCTCCCGGCCGCCCAGCCACTCCAACCCGCGGGGACGAGGGCTGCTGGTGGTGGGGCGGAGGGGTCCCTGCCTTCCGCACCCACCTCAGCCCACCCGCTCCATCTCCGCTCACCGGGCGCTGCTGCCTCGGGCGCCCTTCCCCGGCTCCTGCCTCCCGCCCGGCTCCAGCTCCGTGCGGAGAGCCGAGATGGGGCGCTCCCTCTCCAGCTCCTTCTCCACACGCTGACGCTCTCGGGCTCTCCTCGACTTTCGGTCCTGGTCCTGCTTGGACGTTTCCTCCCTGTGCCCCTTTGACTCGCTTCTTTCTTACTTTGTCCTTGTCTCTACCCTTCTGCTTGCTCTCTGCCCACTTCTGACTCTGTTTCTACCATTCCTTGCCCTTCTCTGTTCTGACTTCCATCAGACCTTCCCTCTCTCCCATTCCCACTCTGTCCCCCTCGCAGGCTTCCCTCTCCCCTGTCCTCCCACTCTAACCTAAGGCAAACTTTCTCCCTGGTGCTGGTTCCCTCCTCTCTCTCCCTCTCCAGCCCAGTCCCCAGCACCCAATCTCCCAACTGCCCCCATTTCACAAAAAGGGGGAAGATTCCAGAGGAGAGGAAAAGGAAGTGCCAGGGCATGCTGGCCTAATATCTCCTTGGGGGTTGAATAATTACTGGTTCTCTTAATTTTCCTTCTCAACTAAGAATCCCTTGATTTCTCTCAGTCTCCCTCCCTCAAAGTGTAAATGAATGCATTGAAAATAACACTTATTTGGAGGCCAGGGAACAGGAAAAGGTTTTGTAGGGTCCTCCCTCACTGCCGGCTTAGCAGGGAGTTAGTTGACCTTGGGCAAGGTGCACCTCCAGCGTCCTGATTTCTGCGGGAGCGGGGAGGTCGGTGGCCAGCTGGGAGCTCAGAGTGAGTCGAGCTGCAATATGCCGGCATTCACGATTTTTGGTTGTTAATAAAATAAGGTACTGTTCCCCCACCCACCCCATCACACACTTTTCATTTGTGCTGGAATCAGGTGGAAAAATTTTGAGTTGACCTCGAGCTTGCAAGTGGTCAGTGGCCCGTCCAGGGGCTTCTCTGGCTGGAAAAAGACTTTGCCTGAGAGAAATGATAGTCTCTTTCTCATGCCCCTTAAGCCCTGGTCCTATGCTAGACCTGGAGAAAGGACCCCTGTGTCCATGCCCCTCCTCCCCCCTACAAACGCTCCTCCTCAGAGCTTCGGTCATAGAAGACGACAGAGGTGGGGTTAGAGGCCAGGTACAGCGTTTTAGGGGAGGAGCCTGAAGCCCCAGAGTGTGTACCTTTCTTGGGACTAATTCCGGGGAATCTTCCCCTCCTGAACCAGGGCCCTGAGGCCGTATTTAACCTGCAGCTTTTCAAGCCCTTTCTCATCTGTGGCAGAGCTAGTAGCTGGCCCCCCAGACCTGCCCTCCAACAAGAGCGCCGTGTCCACCCCGGTGAATGGGAAGTAGCTGTTTAAATAGGTGTGCTATTTTTAATAGGTGTTCTGCTTTCAAAGTGCTCTTGGCATGTATCTTCTAATGGCTGGATTTAAAAGTTATATGACTTCCTCCCTTCTTGCCAGAGCAGGACTCTTGCTCCTCCCTCTCCCCCACTGTCCGCACGAAACACCACCGGTGAAGGTTTGGCTTGGCCGAGCTTGAATATTCTCAGGTGCTGTGAAGTCCGTCCCTGGCACTCGCAGGGCAAGCTAATCCTAACGAGAGCGTCCTTCATTGCCTACTGCTTCTGTGCCTGGCACTGCTCTTAGGGCTTCCTTACATATACTGTGTCTTTTCATCCTCCCCTGACGTGGCTGCTCTCACCCCCATTTCACAGATGGGGAAACTGAGTCTGTGGGCAGTAGAACAGTGTGCTTAAGATCATCCAGCTACGACAGGGCAAAGGCAGGATTTGAATGCGGGTCCTTCAGCTTCCCAAGTCGTCGCTCTTGCCCCAACCCCACGTAGGCCTCTGCCTCCCACCCCCAGCCCCACCCGCCTCTCCCCGGGTTGCCCCCCGTCTCCCCTGCTGCCTTCAGCCTCACTGCCGGCCTTCTCTCCACCTGCAGCAGACGGAGCTGAACTCCTTCCTGTGGACGATTCGGCGCGAGCCCCCAGCCTACCTGTTTGGCACCATCCACGTGCCGTACACCCGCGTGTGGGACTTCATCCCGGACAACTCCAAGGCAGCCTTCCAGGCCAGCGCCCGTGTCTACTTCGAGCTGGACCTGACAGACCCCTACACCGTCTCAGCGCTGGCCAGCTGCCAGCTTCTCCCGCACGGCGAGAACCTGCAGGACGTGCTGCCGCAGGACCTCTACTGGCGCCTGAAGCGCCACCTGGACTACGTGAAGCTGATGATGCCCTCGTGGATGACGCCCGCGCAGCGGGGCAAGGGGCTCTACGCCGACTACCTGTTCAACGCCATCGCGGGCAACTGGGAGCGCAAGAGGCCCGTGTGGGTGATGCTCATGGTGAACTCGCTCACGGAGACGGACGTGCGCTCCCGAGGCGTGCCTGTGCTGGATCTCTACCTGGCCCAGCAGGCCGAGAAGATGAAGAAGAGCACCGGGGCCGTGGAGCGGGTGGAGGAGCAGTGCCACCCACTTAATGGGCTCAACTTCTCCCAGGTAGGCGCTTGGCTGAACCAGGCAGCCCCTTTGTCCTCCTTTCCGATTGCCTTCCTCCTTCTGTAGCCGGCGCCCTGGCCGTCTTCCAACGGGAGAGGCTCTTTCGGCCTGGGAGGCGGCTCTCTGGCTGCGTTAGTGGTGGGTTCGGGGCCAAACTGGCATGTGCTAGAATTCGGGGTGAGAGTTGGGGTGTTTGCTTCTAGCTCAGTGGTGCTACCTGTTGGGGATAGGCACGCCCCACTTGCTGTGCTTGCCTGAGCGGAAAGAATTTTCCTGGGAGCATCAGAGTGAGGAAAACAAAAAGAGTGAGTTGCGAGTTTGTGTCCAGCTTCCCCGAGCCGGAGGCTGTCCCGAGGCTGCTATGTGGGCCCAGCTGGGCAGCAGCGTGTATGTACAGAGGATGCATAGAGGGAGTCGTGGTTCCTGCGGCTTTGGGGGCAGGGGAGGTGCCGTGGACCTGGTGTCGATGTGGCTCTGGCTGGCTGTTGAAGGCTAAGCACTGCTGAATTGCCCCAGCCTTGCATGGCTCTAGGCGACCCTCGGACTGCCTTCCTAGGCCTGGAGAAAGTCAACAAGGATAGTTTTGGGGTTAATAATTTCAGAGCAGTGTGTTCACTTAAAGGTTGACAGTTCTGATTTCTGGACCTCAAGAGAGGGGGCAGGGAGCAGGGAAGGGCTTCGGAGGTTTAAAGTCTCTGGCTACGCGAGGCCTGATCCAGCAAAATGTCATTAAAAGCCCCATCTCCATGGGCAGAGGTCACTTGCAACTCACTGGCCCCAAACTCAACTCTGAGACCCTGGGAACAATGAGTTCACATCTGTGCCTTGAGAACAGGCTGTCAATCTGGAGATGGGGGCTCCTGCAAGGAGGCACCAAAACAGCTTGGGCTGATGCCCTGGGTGAGGTGCGGCCCCCGAGACGTGCTTCTTCGTTCGGGAGACAGCCTCATAAGTTGGCCAGGCTAGAAGCTCTACCACTGGGACCAGACCTGCTTGCCGCTCCCAGGATGTTGCAGACTCTTCCCCAGGGAAACAGCGGCAGAAACCGATCCCCCTTTGGAGATCTTCTGGCCTTTGTTTTTCCAGGGGAAATGCAATATCGTCCCCGGGGAGGTAAGAAGCCAGATTGATTTGCCGGCCAAATGAAAGGCGGGTTTGTCGGTTCTCCTGCTGGCTCTCCCATAATTGTGGAGTCCTTACCCAGAGGACCCCGGTGGCAGGAATATTGGGGCAGTTAGTCACGCCCCGCAGGGTTCTGACTCCGCCTGACTCCTTCTCCACGGGGGAAAATCCTGTGCATTCTCTGGCCCGGGCGCTGAATCCTCTGAACATACCGGCTTTCTCCCTCTGAAGTGACTTTTCCCTTGCCAGCCTCAGGAGCTGATATTATCTGTGTCGGGCTCCCCAGTGCTCACCGCCCATCTCATTTTGGAGGCAGGTTTGTGGGAGGCCTCTCTGTTCAGAGACCTCACGTCTGGCCTCGATATCTTTTTTAGGCCGGGGAGGTGGGGCATCCGACATCACTGTCTGCACCCTCTTTGTACCAACCACAGAGGAATCCGAGGAGAGCTGGAGGGAGCACAGAAACCCTCTGGTCAAAGAGCCCCTGGCTTTAATCTGTCTCTCTTAAAACAACAAAACTATCTTTCTTCGGTGTCTGGAAGGAAACACTGCTGTTCAACCAAATGACGGCTTTGGTAGGTTGAAAACATTTGCTGGAAAGTGTGTGAAGTTATGTTTTAGGAAAAGTTCCTGAGAGCCATTTATCGGCCAGCAAGGAGCCCGCTGACAGTCTCCAAAGCCCATGTTTGAAGATCAAACGGACTCAAATCTCTGGTTTCAAAAATGGGCCCACCCCATCACCAGCCTGGGCCCGCTCTTAAAATTGTTCTCGGGTCTAGCTCCTCAAGAGGGCTGCAGGAAGCAAGGCCGGAACAAAAGAAAACAGGACTCCTCTTGGTTCCCTAATCTGCACACCCTTCACCACCTGCCAGAGCGTCTGACCCCGCCAATTTGTCCTGTTATCATTTTGGGGCGAGGTGCTGAAATCTCTCCTCCATCCCTGTGGGCAGCTGTGGGCTAACTGGGAAGGGAGAGATTCCAGAGCTCGGGCAGATGGGGGTGTTTAGGGTCCTCAACCCCAAAGTCAGAAATGAGCAGCCTTCTCCGTAAAATTATATGCACGCGTGCACAGTTTGATATGAACATCTGTGATGCATTATTGTACCGAAATATCTGTTAAGTGCATCAGATTTTTATTTTTTCTTTCCTCTCAGCATTACTGTTATTGCAAAATATTTGGTGCGGGCAAACAATGAGAGAAGAAGGCGGGAAAAAGAAACCTTAAAAGAGAGAACCTTTTTGTTAAAAGCTGGGGTTTTAGTTTGAATTTTAGTATTTCTCAAATTTTTATATTTTCTTCTGGGCAGAAATACCACATTTTTCCTTGCTAAGTGGAGAAAGAAAGTGTACATTTTAGGATTCCATGGGTGGGAGGAACCACTGAAAAAGTTTCTGGTCTCTGATTTCAGTATAAACTGAGAGTGCTGGACCCAGCATCAACATGGGTTTGCAGTGTGACCTTGGGCAAGTCAGTTCCCTTCTCTCGGCCTGGTTTTTCCTGTCTGTGAGATGAGATGCCAGGATTAGGTCATTATTCAAGCCCCTTCCAGTCCTGACATTCCACGGGACAGTTATAATCAATTCCACCTGCCGGGCATCCTACACGAAGGAGGCATGCTTTTCCATTTTGTTGGATGCTCTCTCAGGTGAGCACTCAGAAAGGCTGGATGACTTGCCCAAGGTCATGTGGCTAAAGGAACAGAGATCAGTCTACCTGGCCCTAAATGAAGCCTTCCTGCTTCCTGCCGCCCCATGCCCACCATGTATTTCATGTTCTTCAGTGATTCTTCCTTCAGTCCTTTCTGCTGTTTCTTTCTCCCCTTTAGGGCTCAAGTGCTTAACATTTTACTTCTTGGAGCATTTCTACTTACGGAGAAAGTATTTTGTTTGGCTGTGGGGCTGGAGTGAGGATGGTGAAGGCCCTGATGTGTTAGCTCACATAGTGGCTGAGAGATAGCAGACTTGCTTCTAGGTTTCAGTCCCTGCTCTGGCTCTCAAGCCAATGACTCATGTAGAACTTCATGTTGCCATCTGTAAAATGGGGCAGTGGTGACCAGCCTTTCACAATCGAGCAGGTTTTGTGAGGCTATGAGAAGACACTGCTTGTGGGAGGTGATAGAGCATGTAAAATGACTACCTCGATGTAGGCCCTGTGCTTGGAAGACAGTTTGGGCGGGGCTCCAGGACAGAAGAGGAAGGCCACACGGGAAGCCTCATCTCTGTCCTGTTGGTACCTTCTCCATCAGCCATATCCACTGTCCATCCTTTGTAGAACAGAGCAATGCTGGAGTGGGGTGGTGGCGGCCCCTGCCCTCGGGGACCTGGGGATGCCTGAGCCTTGAGTCCAGGTCTTGTGACAGTCTTGGGACCTGCAGATTTCAATCGGCTCTGTCGGCTGCCTCCCGAGACTGGCACCGGCTGCCACTAACTAGCGGGGCTGATCAGGAGATGTCCTTCTCCCTCTAGGGGGCCTCAGTAGTCCCCGCCCGGAACAGTGGACGCACTGGAAGAGAATGCTTCCAAACCCCGTACTTCTCCAGGCATGATACAGCAAGGACCCTGCCATTCTGTACTTTGCCGTGTTGTAACAGACACGCCCACGTTACCCACCCAATGTGTATAAAGCCTGAGCGCTCGGGCACAGCGGCCAAGGGCTTCCAAAATGTTCGTAAAATTCTTCAGCCCCCTCACTAGAAAGTTAGAAACCACAAAACCATCATTGATTGGGCTCTGTCTCCATACAGGGCCCTGCATTAAACCCCGTAAGTACATCCTCTAATCCTCACAGAGATGTGATAAGTCATATCATCATGTCTCTTTTACAGACAATAAATGGGGGCTGTGCTTACACAGCAAAGGCCGGTGGGCTCAGGATTCCAGCTCAGGTGTGTCTGATGCCAGAGCCCAAGCTTTTCAGGCATCTGAAAGATGAGTTCATTTTTGTTTTTAGTAGTCAAATGGCATTATCTGGTGACCTGTGTGTGTGTGTGTGTGTTGGAGTTGGGGGAGATCATCATTTTTTTGCCAAAAAATGAAATAAAATATGATAGAGATCATTGAAAAGTGCCAAAACTGATTTTTCCCCTTGGCTTATAAATTGCATCTGAAGGTGATTCTAAAATAGGAGTTCCCAAAGACATTCTGGGCATGAGTTGCTTCCTTGGAAGGAATCCCTAGCTTTCCAAGGAACCATTGTGAAGATGTGCCCCTAACACTGGCTAAGCGAGCACAGTTGAATAAAGAAGAGTTTCCCTATAGTCAGAGTGCCTGTATTTATATCCTGGGGCCAGCACGTATTATTAGGTGCTCAACAAATATTTGGGGAATGAATGAATGAATGAATGAATGGTCAGAAACCATGATATGACCAACCCTGCTTCCCTTCTGCCATCCTACACTATGGAATGAATGAATGGAGACCGTATAAGCCACAGTGAAGAACCTCCTCCTTGAACTTGAATAGGTCCGTGCATTGCTACAGGGACACAAAATGTTGAAATCATCAAGTGGCTAGGTCACATACAAAGCAGGCTCTAGCCCTGACCTCATTCCTACCTTGCCTGTGACCTTGGGCTAGTCCTTTCCCTCTCTGGGCCTCAGTAGCTCCCTCTGTCCCTCAGCTGTTGGCTGGATAATTTCCAGGGTTGGCCCAGTTCTGACTCCTCCGGTGCTCATCTCTGGTCCCCTTATCTTGAAGGCCTGGGGCCACCCCGAGGTTTTGAGCCTGGGCGGCTCTGACAGTCTAATCTTCGGCAGGCCACTGCTGATACCTAATTATCTGGAAGCCTTCTGGTTCCAGTGGGTGATCCTGCTGCTTCCCGCTGCCAGTCTGCGGAGCAGAGAGCCCAGCCTGCCGTGGCACAGCCCCTGGACACCTGCCCAGCTTGGAGCCTCGCCTTCACTGGGGCTCCTCTCCCTCACTCGCTTCTTCACTCACTCAGCCAGAGTGCCTTCCTGTGCCGGGTCAGTGCAATGCTGAGGGCAGACCTGGGAATGGCCTAGTGTTTAGCTGCAGAGAGTTCGCTGCCCAGCCGGGGAGAGTGGGGATTATTAGTCCCATTTTACAGCCGTAGCAACTGAGGCATGGAGCACCTGTGCATTAGTCTCTCCCGTGTCCTGGTTCTCCACACCTCGAATGGAGACTCTGTTCTTCCTTTCTCTTCCTGTTGTATGTGCCCATCTTTCAGAACCTGTCTCTCATTTCCCATCCTCCAGGAATGACCGTTCTCAAGTCCTCCCACCCTCCCCGAGTCCCCATGGGAGCCACAACAGCACCAACTCTGGTCCTTCGAGCCTGCAGCGCTGGTCCCTACTCAGGGCCTCCCCGGAGTGAAGGGAACAGACACCTCCACAAGGCTCCCAGGCCATGCTGAGCCCTCTTCTCCCCAGGAGTCCCCCAGGAAGTGCGAGCCCCTCAGTCAATGTTGGATCAGAACAAGCTGGCCTAGTCTGCACCGTGTGACTCCAGATCCTAGACTGAGAGACAAGGTCCCTCCGGGCTTGCCTCCACCCTGTGCTTCTGCAGCCCACCCTAGCCGCTGTGTCTCCCACTGGAGCCCTGTGGTTGGGAGCTGTTCAGCCAATGTCTGTCGCATGGTAGGGAAGTCCCTCTGGGGACCCCCTAGCATTGACCCCCAGGCATGCGTAGTCCCAGATTCTTTGTGTGCACAGAGAGCTGTTTGCAAAGAGCCCCTGCTGGCTCGGCAGGCTCTGTCCGCTCTCTCTGACCTGGGTAACTCACACTTGAACATGGAATATATTTTCCCAACATATGGCAGGAGGAAAACAAACTCAGGAGCAGACACACAGGATGGCTTAGGTACCACCATCAAAGGAGAATGAGGCCAGAAAGCCAGAGGTGACCCAGATGTCATGAAATACTCTAGTCTCAGAATCAGAAGCTCCCAGCGTGAAGTCTTCCACACTTGCACACTCTCTGAGTCATATGCCGGGATCCGGCGGCTCAGGGAATCTAAGAATGGTGAAATCTTAGAACATTAGGCTCAGAGGCATTTTTTGACTCGAAGAATCTTCACATCATGAAATCCTACCCTCTGAGCTTTGAAGAATTTTCAGCTCATAGACACAGACTTCTAAAATCTTAGTGCTGGAAGGGACCAGTCCCCAAGAATTCCAAGAAGCCCCATCAGCAAACACACTGATCTCCTTCCCACAACCTGCCAGCCGATTCCCAGGCCACAGAGAGAAAGCCTGAGCAGGGAAGCACTCTGTGATGGAGATAAAAATGGGAGTGTGCCTTTGTTAATAGTTCCCTTTTGGACATCTCAAAGCGAGGAAGAGGTCGCCTGGTAATGCAGCTTTCCAAGGGAGGAAGCTGAAGAATGCGAGGACAGCATGGCTTGCCAGGTGGGCTGCCGACGTTCTTCCCCCCTCGAGTTTGCTTCTAAGTAGTATCCACTTCACTCCCTTTTATCCCTCATCACTGGCTCTCTGTCCGCCTACTTAATCCGCAGGCAGCTGGTGGCCCAGCCTTCAGTTTTGCTCAGCGGCTGCCAAGGCGTCTCGCCGAGCAGATCCTCCAAGATCACAGGCTTTTAAATCTGTGCAGTATATCCCCTGGAACACCAAACTGTTGCCCCAAGCTTGGAAATGCTGTTGCTTTGCTGAGCCCCCTCCCTCTCCAGGAATTTCCTCCCTTTCTCTTCTAATTCTGAATCCTGTGAGATTTCCAAGGCTCCGGTCAAAGCTGAGCCTCCTCCAGGAAGTCTTCCCAGAATGCTCCTAAAATAATCTGCTTGGGAAGACTCAGTCCAAAGCTTTCCCTGATGACCCAGCCACGTATGTTCTTTCCCTCTGTGGAATTTTTTTTTATGACATTTTATGATATTCTCTCAACACTTACATATTTTACCTTATATTATAAATATTACCGAGACAGTTTTTTCTTTCCTAATAGACCCCGATTCAAAACCTAGCCCCGGCTATGCTCACAATTGATTACAAAATTAGACAGAATGTGCTCCAGTTTTAATGTTGGGGCTTTGTGGTGTATTCTGTGGTTGGGGTGTTGGCAGCTCTGGATGCTAAGAAGGGGCTGCTTCTTGGCCTCTGTATTCACAGAAAGCCCTCAGACTTGCTACCTGAGACAGCAGACGAGTTCAGTCCCATTGCCGGCCCATTTGGTCAGGACTTTGTGAAATCCGTGGACCCTATTGGATTTCTCTCTCTCCATCCTGGAACACTTTGTTTTCTCTTCCTCAACTGTTACTTGCAAACAAAGGCCTCTTTTTCCCCCCTCTTTACTGCCCAAAGCGCACTTGAGCCTCTCCAGGCTCACCACCCTTTATTTTCATTTTAAAATGTTTAATTTTGTCCCTTCCTGGCTACTTTGGTTTGGGGGCCCTGTGATGTTGACCTCTTCTAGTTCTTGCTCTCTCCCTCCCTCACACACAATCCTTGGTCTCGCCTCCATGCACGCATTTCTGCTCTTCCCTCTACCTGAGAGCCTTTCCCAGTTTTATTGTTCGGCTAGCTCTGACTCCTAAAGTGGTAAGGATTCCTAAGGGCAGTCACTTTAAAAGCCTGGACTCTTCCAATGCTCCTTTATAGCCAGACTTTCATCCATGGTCATCAGATAACCTATGGGCAGATGCCACCTGATCCCAACTCAGCAGTTTGTGTTTAGGTGCAATGATGTAATTGGCTTTTAGCACTGTGGGTCTTTTTCATTTATTATTTATTTATGTATTTTTTTAGTTGAGGTATAATTAACATAACATTCTGGTATACAACGTACTGATTCAACATTTGTATATATTGCAAAATAGCATCGCATCTTAAAAGGATCGATGGGTGTCTTAGTCAGCTGACTGCCGGAATAACAAAATCCCATAGACTGAGCGGCTCAGACAACAGAAATTTACTTTCCAACAGTTCTGGAGGCTGGAAGTCTGAGAATGGGGTGGGAGAGTTGGAGAGAGCAAGAGAGAGGGAGAGAGAGAGATGAGTTCAAAGTGGGAAAGAGCTAGCATTCTGATGTCTCTTCTTATAAAGGCACTAAGCCCGTCACGAGGACCCCACCTTCACGACCTCTTCCAAACCGAATTATCTCAGAAAATCTCCATCTCCAAATACCATCACTGTGGCGGTTAGGGCTTCAACATATGAATTGGGGTGAGGGAGACACATTTGGTCTATATCAGTGGGTGAGTTGCACCCGGAGCCCCCCTGAATGCCTGAGTACCCTGAAAAGAGCCCTGCGCCATCTCTGGGTGACAGCCTGGGACCACAGGACAGGTGCAGCATGTGCAGTGGCGCCTGCCGCTGGAGTCTGTCCCTTCCCTGACTCAGCAAGGTGGGGGAACCTGCCAGCTTGCAGATCAGCAAATACGCCCCTGCCCTGAGTGCTGAGGCCTTGTTTGTCACCTTTTATTCTTGGGGTTCACTCTTTTCTTCCCATCGGGTCAGGAAGAGCAGGGGAAGTGTTAAAATTTACTTCTCATTTGCTCTTAAATCTTTTGTATAAAAATTCCTCCCTGCCTCCCTCATTCAGAGGAACATCCTGGTCTGATTCTACCTTTAGAAATAAGACTTAGTCGGGGCGCCTGGGGGGCTCAGATGGTTAAGCGTCTGCCTTCGGCTCAGGTCATGATCCCAGGGTCCTGGGATCGAGCCCCGCATCGGGCTCCCTGCTAGGCGGGGAGCCTGCTTCTCCCTCTGCCTCTGCCTCTCTCTCTGTCTGACTCTCATGAATAAATAAATTAATTTAAAAAACATTAAAAAAAAAGAAATAAGACTTAGTCTTTATTTACACAGCAGTGGCACAGACTCGGCTCAGGAAGCCCCATCACTGCAAAGCCTCCAGGCATCGGCTCGGGACAGCCCAGGGCTCCTTCAGTGTCCAGGATCACTGCACTTCTTAGGAGTATCAGTAACCTTGGACTAGTTACGTGACCTTTCTCGTGCCTCAGTCTTCTCCTCGGTCAACTTCATCCAGCCGCTGGGAGGATTTCTTGACTGGTGTAAAGCACTGTACTACAGCGCTGGACACAAAACTCGCACTCAGGAAACCCTAGCTCGTACTTACTATGGGAGTTCTAAATTAGCCTGAGAAATGCTTTTCAGCTCCCACTTTGTGCAGACATTGGGATAAGTGCTGGAGACCGAAATGTGAGCAAGAACGATGATGCTTTTTCCCAGGGCTGCTTCCTTTCCGAGTGGGGAGGAGGTGTGGGGGAGCACAGAAGGCGCACACTTCTCAGTCCTGGGAAGATCTGGGAAGGCTTCCCGGAGGAAGCCTAGGTGAAGTAGAGATCTTAAGGAATAAAAAAAGTTAGCAGGCTAGGGCTGCGGGGTGCTAGGCCTGGGAGACTGGCGGTGCCTACACCAGAGGCCCGGGTTGGCGATGCATCTGGGACCTGCTGCAGTGCAGCTTGGCCTTTCTGCGTGGGCTGCGGCCAGAAGAAGCCGAATGAAACCGCCTGCAGGGGGCCTGCCCTCCGCGACCGCAGCCCGCCGCCCCTGGGGGCTGAGCGCAGGATGGAGCCAAGCAGTCCGGGACCTGGGTCTGCTTTGCCCGGGCCATGCGGCCAGCTCTCGGGACCGGCTCACTCAAAAGTGTGGCGAGCGGGCAGGGCCGCGGCGGGTGGGTCCGGCGCCACCCCGCGCGCCCCTTGGCCTGCCCGGCCACCGCACCGGGTGGCACCAGCCGCACCTCGGGGCGAGCCGCGCCCACCAGGGGCCAGCCCTGCCGGGGAAGCCACAGGGCAAAGATAAAAGGCGAGGCCTTTTTTCCTTCTGCTTCTTCTGTTTAAAGGACTTATCTGCTTCCTCCCTATTAAGGTTATTTAAAGTTTCCTGGCCAGTATCATCTCCTGGGGACTTAATGCGCCTTCTAAGCCATTCGTCATTCAAGTCTCGGTCCCATTTTAAAGCCCTCTTTGAAAAGGAAGATGCGGACGGGAGAAAGCCTTTTGGAAATCTCTCTGGCTCAGCCTTTAGCCTTGGTTCACAGGGTTTCCATTTCTTGAACTGCTCAGCCTTGAGTTTGAGAGACAAAAGCGTAATTGGCAGAGGTAATTCCAGTCATTTGCATCCCGCTTTGCAGTTTCCAGTCTTTGACCCGCATTGCGGCTTTTCCTCCCCGCCCCCACGAGGACACCTACGAGGGGCCTGCTTCAGTTTCCTGCCTCTCCTTCCGTTTTCGAACTCCCAGTACTCCCCTCCCCCTGCGTCTCCAGCTGGGTGGCTGGAAGCATCCAGTGGATTATGAGACATTTTCGAGCACCAGACCCGCTAGTGGGGCTGCCATGCGTCTTGTGGAGCTGTGGCTTGGTCATGGGAACGGTAAACTGAGACACTGCCAGACCTCAGTGGTAATAATACTTGGTCATTGTGCTTGACCTTGACTGGGATGTTTAGTTGACCCAGCACGGCATAACCCCCATGCCTAGGCCTGCAGGTAGTCTGGCAGGTGGTTTTATATTATTCTGCTCCCATCAGTGTAGTTTTGCCGGGAGGGTGGTGAGAAACGAATGCAGGATTCTTGGTGGAGATCTTGCAGGTTGAAGAGGATCGGGGCCTGGAGGTGGGGGTGGCAAAAAGCCATGCGGGGAAGTGCCAGGTGGGAACATGCAGAGGGCATGCAGAGAAAAGTGTTTCTACCCCTCTCTCTGTTAACTTGATTCTTCCTTTTCCTATCCAACTCCCAAGAGAGCCATTGTTATTTAGTGCCTGTTATGTGCTGGGCTTCCAGTGTATCACAGTAAATTCCTAAAACAGTCCTGAAAGGCAGGTATTATTTTCACCATTTTGAGGAAATTGAGGCTAAGTACTTTGTGCAAAATGGTGGAGCCAGGATTTGTACTTAGATCTTCTGGTACATTAAGAGAGAGACTGGACTGGAGTTGGAATTCCCACCCCACCACTTTGGCTGGACGGCTGGGGTATGTTTTCACATCTGAAAAAACGGGGTTCACGTAGTATATCCCCCCTGGTGTGTTGTGAAGAGTAAATGAGGTAATGCCTATAAACCACCTCGCTGAGCGCCTGGCACGCAGTATGAGGTGTTGAATGTTAACTGTGCTGGTTGAAGTCGTGGTCCTTTTAATTATTGTGATTGGCTCGTGTTCACACTGTCTTTTTTTTTTTTTTTTTTTTTTTTAAATTTTATTTATTCGACAGAGAGAGACACAGCGAGAGAGGGAACACAAGCAGGGGGAGTGGGAGAGGGAGAAGCAGGCTTCCCGCCGAGCAGGGAGCCCGATGCGGGGCTCGATCCCAGGACCCTGGGATCATGACCTGAGCCGAAGGCAGACACTCAACGACTGAGCCACCCAGGCGCCCCTCGTGTTCACACTGTCTTGAGGTGAAACCCAGCCCACAGGGAAGGTGGGCCTTGATCCTTTAGGCTCTCATGCCCTGAGCCACTGAGCGTTATCCAGAGCAGGGATGGGTGTGCTTGGCTGACCTGATTGGAACCGTGTGGCCCGACCACCCAGAGCGTGATCATTTTTTGCTGACCATCTGTGGTGTTTAATGTCTGACTGTATCCTTTCTGGTTTGGCTTCCCTGTGATCTCCCACTGCTCCCTGGAGTGAGGACACATCAAAAGGAGGGATTGAAAAATGGGCCCAGCTCCATCACAGGTTTGATCATGACCTGGGAAGAGCCCCTATCTAAGGGTCCTTTCCCTCCGCTGCACAGATCAGTTGAATGTTAATAGCAGCAACTCCAAGTTGTGGGGAGAATCAAGCGATAAAACCTGGGAAGGACTTTATTAGCCCCCAAGTGCTCTGTGCTCTCAGTAGTACTTGGTGTGCAGGTGTTTTTCCTCTTCTCTTTGTCCCAGAAAGAATACAGGTTTCTCCTGCGATCCAGCAGTGGAGAGTTCCTATCGTGTAAAGCAAAGAAGCAATCATCGTTAATTTATATGGAAAAACTTGTGAGTACTCCCAGACCCAGAAAATAAGCTCTCAAGCTTTTCTGATACCTTAGGACACATCTTGCTAATGGGTGCACAGAATCACCCGAGATCAAGCACAGATGCTCACAGGCACGGTCCGAAGCTGTGGTGGCTTGGTGCCAAGATGTGAGTGTGGTTCCAGGGAAGGAGCGGGCTGGGGCCCCTCCGCTGGCTGCTCTGAGTGCTCACTGCCCTTCTCTGATGGCTCGCTCGCTGCAAAACAAACACAGCATGCTATTTTCACTTCTTGTCCCTTTTCATAAAGAAATCCTCTTCAGATTTCCTTCTGTTAGTGGAAACAGGTACTAATGTAGGTCTCCCATAAAAGAGAAGTGGCGTAAAGTGAATTTTCAAGTAGCAAGGGATACCTTACCCTGTCAGTGCGTAGCCAATAGGTTTAGTTATCATGAAACTGTTCGTCCATTCACGATGCCTTCATTTGTTTGTTGGACAAGCACTCCTGGGAGCGACGCTGTGTCAGGCTCCGGTCGAGGCTCTGGGGTTCAGTGATGACTCTGGAGCTGGAGGGGAAGTCGCGGTTGAGGAGACAGGAGGAGACAGGTGCCAGGGATGGGCCTGACGCCTTCCTTCACCTGCACTGCCCCATCTCACCCTCACAACCGTCCCCCAGGCAGCTGCTGTTTCTCAGCCCCATTTTGCAGGGGAGAAGACTGAGACACAGATGGCTTAATTCATTTACCCGAGGTGACACAGCCAGTGGACGGAGGATCTAGAATTTAAAGCAGAAGTCTGGCAGCAGAGCCTGTACTTTTAACTTTTCTGCGTCTGCTGAAAAGGAACTGGAGTCTGAGAGTGGGGGTGGGGGCTGTGCCTCTTCCAGACCACAGGTATAAAAGGTTGGGAGGGCAGGGAGTTGAGACTTCTGAGGTTCCCTCCTGAGGAAGGCTGCAGCTCTGAGAAGAGGGGGAGCAGGTCCTTTGGCCAGGACCTGGGGAAGGAGTGAGGCTCTGCTGAGAACCAAGAGCAGAAGCTGGCCTTGGCCGGTGAGGGGATGGCAGGGCAGGCTGCGGGCCCAACAGAAGTGGAAGGTCTGCGTTTGTAACCTCACCAGTGTGGGGGATGCTGGCCTGCACAGCTCTCCAGTGTGGGTGCGGGAGCAGGAAATGGGACAGAGGGCCACGGCCAGCCCCGGCTCCGTGGAGTCCCCATTCAATGTGCCACAGGAGCTGGACAGAATATCAGCTCCTACCTGTGTGTTGTTGTTGAGCATTGACCCTGAGCCTCCACCCCCGTGGTGGCTGGGCCTTTGCCAGGGCTCAGGTGTTCTGGAAGCCCTACAGATGCTACTAAGGTGCAGGGGACTGCATCCTTGCTGTCCAGGAACTGTCTTTGCCGGTGAAGATGTTCTATTTGTAGATGGTGGATGACCCCCTCCTAATCAGTACCTGGCTTGGCTTTAGTATAATGCCACCTGAGCTCAGTATTGAAGGACAGATGGTATTCCCGGGCTCAGGACAAACAGCATATATGGGGCAGGCCCTGCTGGTGATATTGATCCCAACTGACATGTGGAGAATGTTTGCAGGGGGCGTGGGAGACTAGGGAATTGGCCAGCGAGGCTCATGGGCCACATTGTGGAGGCTTCACCAACCAGTTAAGAAGTCTGGGCTTGGTCCAGGGTGTGTTGGGGGGGCCACTGTCCCCCACTCCCATACTTTGCAATTCATTCATTCATCAGACTGGAGCATCTCACCCAGGCCTGTCTGGAAATTCTCAAGCCCCTTGGCTTGAGGAAGGATCTCTTTCCTCAGATCCAGGATGTTCTCACTACTGGGCCGGAGCAAGACTCTCAGCTTCTGGAACTGGAAGGCGCTTGGTGTTTTCTCTCAGAACTAGATCCTAAAAGTATCTGGCAGCTGAATGAGACCAGCTGTAGTTATATATCACAGGGTCTTTTGTGGGGGAGTCTGAGTCCCTGACCCCCATTTCTAAAGTGGTCACTGTAAGACAACAGGGCCCCATGTTTCATGTGACCCTTTGGATGGCTGACTTGAGGGATTCCTCCTGTTGAAAGTGGGGGTGGCGCGAAGCAGGTGGTTCCTGAAAGCTCCCCAAGCAGAAGTGGGGGTCAGAGGGACCTGTGGTCTATAAATGGTTCTTAAATAGTGAGAGCACTGGGTTAGGAGTCCAGCAGCGTGACCCGGGCAGCTCCCTCCCCTCACAGACAGCCCTTAGCGGGTGTGAGCGTGCTTGGTAGACCGTAAACCACACCCCTGCTGCTGCAAAGCCACTTGCTAAACTGGCTCTGACCTCACTGGGAAAGGGCATTTTTTATTTTATTGTCTTTTACGTGTTTATATAGACCGAAGTTCTTTGAGGGCAGGAGCCTCCTCTAATGAATCCGGGTCTGTGGAGGGCTGGGCTCCAGGTGGGCACGTAGGGATGCTGCGTGGAGCTATAAAATTCCCGGCTCTATCTACACATCATCGCCTGAGGATCCGGGTGGAAAACAGAAAGTCCCTAACCGCACCCCACATCGTTCCCAGATTTCCAGATGTTTGGTTGCAGGAGGTTAAACATCTAGGCAGTGGCCTGCATTTCCCCGCGTGGTTCCCAGGCCTGATGGCTCCGAGTGGCCGTGGCTCCTGAACGCCTTCTCGCCCTCGTGTTCCGGCCATCTCTGGTGGCACTGTGGTTTCCCGCTGAGCCCTCAAGCCCACGGGGGGCCCTCGGGGCTTCCACTGGGCCACCCCGTGGGTGGGAGCCGCTTCTCCTGGGGGCGGAGCGATCTTCCCAGCCCCCCACCCCTTCCTCACACTTCGTGTTTTTTTCCAGGGCACAGAACGGAGCTTCTGTTTGCCGGTCATTCCGTGATCCTCACACGATGTAAATGAAAGCTGCTAAAACCAGTAAATTCAAACCATGTGTGGGCACTGGGGAAGAGCGGGGGTGTCGGAGGCCTGCCGTGTGAGGTGCCGTCAGCTCTGACGGCCCCCGAGCTGATTTGTATATGAGAAAAGTAAATATCCAAAGTGGTAAACAGCCTTGGGTCTCTCATCATCGCTGAGATTTGAAGGCAGTTAATAGGAACACACACTCTCTGTCTCTTATAAACAAAGTGAGATTCTCTGTGTGTGCTGACCTAAATTCGGCATTTTTATCTTTGGGAAAGCGAGCCAGTCATTCTCGTTGGGAGACCACAGGCAGTCTGGGCCGTTGGGTTGAGTTCTTCTTTCTGGTTTTGGCAGTTGGTCTAGCACTTTGGCTTTGCAAAGGGCCACCTTTTCATCTCTCTTTGGTCTTAGAGCAAATGGGATGGGTGGCCATTCTCACTCCTGTACCAGTGAGGGACATGAGCCCGGAGATACAAATCAACTTGCCCAAGACCACATAGCAGATCCATGCTGAGCCAGGACATCCCCCTTCACTCCTCATTAGGACCCTCTAGCTCTCCAGTCCTCTTTCCATGAGTGAGACTTCTGTTCTCTCTAACTTAGGATCCCAGAGACCTCTTCGTCAACCCCTCCCTCATTTCCTCTCTTCCAGTGTCTGCTGGAGCTTGGCCTTCGGCTGGGTCCCTGCTTCTTCTGCTTTTCTATCCATGCCCTTCTTGTGTTCAGGAAAGAGGCCAGGGAAGGGACCAGACAGTCATGAGCTTGGGGTTCTGGTCTCTGCTTCTCAACTGTATGGCTTCCAATAAGTACTTTCTCTGAGCCCTTCAGTTTTCACGTATGTAAAATGGGGATAAGAATACCTGCCTTCTTAGGATGGCCACGAGGATTGAATGGAGCTCACATATGTGAGGATCCCCAGCCTTCTCAGTGACGGTGAACACTTCACCCCACTTTTCCTTCAATTCTGGACGCTTCCAAGTGACCTCCTCATTGGGCATTAAAAATGGATTAATCCAGGGGTGCCTGGGTGGCTCAGTCGTTAGGCGTCTGCCTTCGCCTTAGGTCATAATCCCAGGGTCCTGGGATCAAGCCCCGCATCAGGCTCCCTGCAAGGCGGGAAGCCTGCTTCTCCCTCTCCCACTCCCCCTGCTTGTGTTCCCTCTCTCGCTGTGTCTCTCTCTGTCAAATAAATAAAATCTTTTTTAAAAAATGGATTAATCCTTAAAATTGCATGGAACTAAATATGCCACGCACACATACACAACACGTATGTGTCAAACTGGGGAAATCTGACTCACATCGGTGCATTGTCTCCTGGTTTTGATATCGTACTATGGTCACATAAGATGTCACCATGGGGGGAAATTAGGTGAAGGGTATTCTTTCTGACAACTGCATGTGAGTCTATAATTATCTCAAAATAAAAATACGAAGTTCAATTAAAAAATTAATTAACCTTCGCCACACCCTCATTCCCTCACTCATTCTTCCCCGCCCGCTGCACGCCAGGTACTACTCTAGGTGCAAGGCATGGGTCAGTGAACACAGAAAGAAAAAATCCCTGCCTCCACCTCCCTCAGGCCTTTGCTCAAATGAGGTCTCCCCATGACCACCTTATGCAAAATTTCAAATTACTCCCTCGAACTCCCTGTCCTTCCCTGCCTTTTTCTTCCAAAGGCACCTGTCACCAATTGGCATTCCGTATATTTTACTCACTTATTTCTTTTTTGCCCTTCACCCGAGCATTGGAATGTCAACCCCGTGAGAGTGGAAATCTCTGTCTGTATGACTTGTATCCTTAGCACGTAGAACATGCCTGGCACATGGTAAGTGGTCAGCTAGCTGATGTTTGTTAAATGACTGAGAGTGACCGACAAGAAACAGGGTCGGGGTTCAGGGGCGGGGTGAGTGCTGAAGGAAAGCAAAGCTGGGCGGAGGTGGGGGAGAGGGGCTAGTGAGATGGTGGAGGAAGCATCATGGGTTCTATCTAGTGTGGACTTTCTGCAGACCTGGCAGGCCTCCCCGTTGTGGGAGGGGTAGGGTCCTGGTGTCTTAGATTGTAACCCATCATTAAAGCTCTCTTCCTTTTAGTCATTCACCAGATGTTTCTTTGAGCTGTTACTATGTGCAGGACCCTCTAGAGCAGGTGGAAAAGGACCTTGCCCCGGGAGGCTTACAGGTAGGTGGGAGAGATGGGACAGGAATGCAAACAGCCCGTGAAAAGGAAGAAGGAAGCCAAGCGGGAGAGCTAGGGGAGGGCCGCGGGGGGAGGGCGTACTGTAGCCTAGGCAGTTCAGGAAGGAGGAGGTGTTGATTCCCAGCCTTCAAAGTCTGGGAGGATTTCAAAGTTTTTTTCTGGTCCAGCTGGGCTCAGCTTACCAACTTCCTTTTCCATGGGTCTCCTAAGGGATGCCAAAGCCCTCATCAGACCGCTCCCTGAAGGTAGACCTGGACACCCTGGCTGTGCTTATGCTATGACCTCGGCCCAGTGTGCCCCCTCTCCTTCATCCTGTCTCTCTAAACCCTGTTTCTTTTTCCAGATCTAGCCTGGCCCTTCCTGCAGGAAGGCTTCCTTGATTGCCCCAGCTCCCACACTTCATCCTCTCTGACATCTGTGCCATTTGTAGTCTGTACCATACCATTTGACCCTTTGGGAGAGAGTGTTGCGTTGGACCAGCCTCACTGTGGGTGGCGCTTGAACCCCCAAATAGGGTAGGAGCTTGCTGCTAAGCTGGAGCTGTGGTTGCGGCTGGATTGACTTAAGAGCAGTGGAAAAATGGGATTCATCCTCAGAGAGGGCAGGATTTGTTATTTTTTTCATTGACCCCAACTTTCCTCATTTTGAAACCCTGGAAGTTCAGCGAGGGGAGGGCTGACATCTGCCTTCACGGACGTCTCAGGGTGGGCGGTTGACAAAGCAACTCGGCACACACAGTAGCCCCAGACCGCTTAACAGACTTCAGGAATTCCTCTCTTTTCTGACGTCATTGCTGGAGTCTGGGCTCAGTGAATTCTTACAAAAAGACATGGGATATCTTTCCATGAAAATATCTTACTTACAGTCACCTAACATGCATTTTTTTTTAAATAAAATTTTTAAATTTTAGAGCAATTTTGGATTTGCAGAATTATTGAGAAGATAGTACCCAGTTTGCCCTATTATTGAGATCTAACATTCATATGGTACATTTCTCAAAAAAAAATATGGTACATTTCTCATGATGAGTGCACCAATACTGATGCTTTATTATGAACTAAAGTCCGTACTTCATTCAGAACTAAGGTCCGTGTTGTGTTCCAGGATACCATATTGTTTACTGGCATCTTGCCTTTGACTTCTCTCGGCTGTGACAATTTCTCAGACTTCCCTTGTTTTTGATGACCTTGACATTGAGTATTAACCAGATATGTGTCCCTCAATTGGGACTTGTTTGGGGGTTTTTCTTATTATTGGATGTTATGCATTCAAAGGAGGAAGACCAGAGATACACAAAGTGCCCTTTTCATCCTGTCTTATCAAGGGCACATACTTCAACCTGGCTCATCACTGTTGATACTGATCTTGACCACCTGGCTGCGGAGGTGTCTGTCTGATTTCTCCACTATGAAGTTGCTCTCCCCGCCATCTTTCCATACTGTACACACTGAAAGCAGTCACTGTGAGCATCCCATGCCTAAGGAGGGGGGAGTTTTGCTCCCCTTCAGCTGATGTGTTTTGAATGGTTGCTATGTGCTGGGCACTGCCACCGATGCTGAAAATATAGTGGCAAATGAGACAGAAAAGATTCTTGTCCTACACGGAATTTTTATTTGAGTGAGGATTTAATAATGAATAAATACGTAAGTAATTTCAGAGTGTGATAAGGGGTATAAAGGGGAAAAAAAGGCAATAAGTTAGGGAGAGACCACAGTGCAGGGCAGAGGGAGGAAGCAGGAGAGGGGCAGCTGCTTTGTTTTCTTAGGCTCGGGGAGAAGGTGCCTTTCTAGCTGAATCTTGAAGGATGAGGAGGAGCTAGCCATGAACACCTGGGGAAAGCCCATTCTGAGCAGAAGGAACAGCAGATGCCAAGGCCCTGGGGTTCACTGAAGGAACAGAAAGAATGTTGTGACCAGAGCCCTGTGTGCACAGGACAGGTGGGGTGAGACTTTCCGGTTCCAGGAAGGTGTTTGGGTTTTCTTCCAGCAGTTGAAGCCGTTGGTTTGAAGCAGGAGCAATCCTGTTTGCTTTCATACATGAAAGACAGCCTCTCGGCTATGGTGCGCAGAATGGGTTCTCCTGGGGGCAAGAGCAGAGGAAGCTGGGGGACCGTGTGGGTGTAGCTGAGGGATAATGGTGGCTTGGACCTGCCGGGAGCAGGGGAAGGTGGGTCTCACTCAGTTTTGGAGGTGGCACTGACAAGGCATCCGATGAGCTGCTGGTGGAGAGAGAAGAACACTGGTACACGCTTGCACGTTTGGGTCCATGGTAGCGCTTGTAACTGCAAGTAGGGGAGGCTGGGGAAGGAGCAAGTTTCGGTGGTAAAAGTACAGATCCTGCAGGATCGTCAGAGAAGCTCCGCTGGAAGGCTTTTTGTCTGGACTGCTGCTACAGCACCTTCGGGCTGTATCCCCTCCCCTCAAGACCCGGAATAGCCTTCTGTGGATTCAGACATTCCACTTCTCCGCAGCATTCACAGTGTTGACGTAGGAGATGCCGAAGGCAGACGGCCATGGCAGGCAGTCTTGGTGGGGAACGTGGGCCAGTTACCGAGGGGCTCAGCTACAGGTGTTGAGTGGGATGCCCTCGTGCCTCTCCCAGCACCCAGCCCTGAGGAGTCTCTCTTTTCCTGTCCCAGCTGCCGCTGAGTAAGCCTGGATACGTTTGCAGGAAAGCCAGTCGGTGAGTGTTTAGTCAACACCAGCTACTGTGCGGTGCTGTCTTCGGCGTGGGCTGTGGTCCCTGTGTAGGTGAGCAGGTAAAACATAAACGTAGTAAGGGGACACAATGTGGGTGAAGAGGACACAAGGAGACATGTACAGTTGGCCACCAGAGAGAACGCACGCGTCCCCAGGACACCTGGAGCCATCAGGGAGGACTCCCTGGAAGAGGTACAAACAGAGCTGTGAATTTGAAGGACACTGAGTGGCCTGCTGGGCCATGTGGCCAAGGTTTCTGTTGGGGAATTGGAGGGAGAAAGGGTTGGAAAAGTCAAATTATGGCCCATCCCACCAGAACGGGGGGGCAGAAGAGGTGCCCACAAACTGTTGGACGAGTGGTTGGAACATAGGTTCTGCCGAGGTCTGGAGGGCCTCCGGCGCAGGATGAGGAGCTTTCCCCTGTGAGCCATGGGGAACCGAAGCCAGCTATAACCAGTGTTGAAGAAAAGTGGAAGGAATCACATCCTGAAGACAGACTTTTGAATTTCTAGCCAGTATTTAATTTATTATAAATAAGGATACTGCTCATAATAACAATAATTTTTATAACTACTTAATTGGCATTTTTTTTTTGCCGGGAAGACACAGCGGGTTTCATGCTTGGCCCCGGCTGTGTGTGATTAGGGGTTATTGACTGAGACTACGAGGGGCTTTTTTATCTTGCAGTTTCCTTGTTTTCTTTCCTCTTGGTTTCCGCTGATAGTCTGTCACACCGTTGGCTCTTCATCTGTTTGGTTCCATGAGACACCACAAAAGCACATTCTCTGATAAGGTCGATATGCCAAATCCTCACTATAACACTTAATCACTTAGGAAGGTCTCACTTTGGGGTGGAGGTGGGAGGGGTGGGGATGGAAAGAAAAGTCCAGATTGCTTTCATTAACTGCATTTTTCTTTCTGGCTTGGGGTGGGGGGCTTTGGTGGAAATCTCAGTCTTCAAGGCTGTTTCCAGGAAATCATGAGAGAGTGACCAAGGAGGTTCCGGGGTCTTGGGCACCAGGAGGCACCGATCACCTGCGTGGGCATGCTGCTGGGCTGGGTGCTGTAGGAATGCAGGAAGAAGCCACCTGTCTTCCCTCTAGGAGGTAGTGTCTATGAGGGCAGGGGGTTGGGGCCAGGTAGGCCTACCTGCCACAAGGTGAACTCAATAAATTCTCGTTGATGGGAGGACCAACATGGTAATTAATTGTTTTAAGGATTCAGATTGGTGTGTGATCGCTTCCTGCAGGATTCACTAGCCAGGGCATCATGGGAGAAATGGCGTTCCATATAGGGCTTGCTCCACTTATAACTGTCCCCAAGGCCACCTGCGTCCCACTGTTTTCTTGTGCATTGCCAGGTTGCTTCTCCCCACTTTGTGGATGAGAGAGCTGGCATTGAGAGGGTGAAGAGCTTCATTCATAGCACCAGGAGAACAGGGATGTAACTGAGTGATTCACCAGTCTGGCTCAGGGGATGGCATGGTATTCCTACACGTAGTAGGTTCTCAGTGCCTACGTATTGAATGAGTGAAGTATTTGGAGCGGAAACTGTATTGGAGATCCTCAGAAAGTCAGATATGTAGCCATGACACAAACTCAGGCCTTCCATTTCCAAAGCCTGATTTCTTTTACCACCTGCCCAGTTTCATGAGGCAGAAAGGGGGTGTTAAATTAGATGACTGTTAAAAAATATTCACTCCCCAGGCTCCAGTGATGTAGGGTTTGGCCATGTGACTTGCTTTGGCTTCCTGCTGGGGCAGGTGTGCTTACTGGCTCCTGGACTTTGGGCTCTGTCACGTAGACTCGCTCTGGCCAGGGAGATGTTAGTAGACGTGAAGCGAGCACCCTCTCACACCTCTGCCACCACCATGAGAAGCCAAGTCCCCATGTAGCTGCTGCCTCTCTGGCCTGGGTCCCAGTATGGACGCAGCAGCCCTGAGCCCAGCCCACAACGCAGAGGCAAGCCCAGACGGATGCACAGCTTGAGGCCAGCCACACTCACCCCTGATCAGCCAGCTCCCTGCTGACCCACGGTGACAGTAAGTCGTTATTGCCTTGAGCCGCCAAGTCTTGGGGGTGGTTTGTTCCACAGCTGGTTGGGACCAATGAGCAGGGCATCTCAGGCAGGGGCTGGCCCATCGGTCACGGAGGAAGGAGGGAGCAGAGGACCAGGGAGGAGGCTAGAGGTAGAGGTGTCAGCTCAGTCTCAGAAGGTCTTCCTTGTCAGCGTAAGGAATTCAAGCGTGTCTCAGTAGGCTGTGGGAGGCACTAAAAGTTGTTGAGCACGGAGGGATGAGACCCAGACCAGCTGTAGAAGGGTAATTTGAAGATAAGTGCAAAAGGGTTAAAATGGAGAGAAGAGGAAACCAAGGTCAACGGGCCTGTCGGGGTGCTGCTATTCTTTGCTGCCACAGAGCCTAGCACTGTGCCCCTTAAATACTAAGTACTTAGTAAATATTTGTTGAGCGAAGAGATGTGTAACAAAATTGCCCCGGGGTTGGGTAGTGAGAACTTAAGATAGTCGGAGCCTCTGATTAATTCCTCCATTGACGCGGTCATTTGCTCACCAGGATTTGTTGAGGTTTTCAAGAGGATAAGTAGTTGAACCTGGGTCAAGACTGGACAGAATCTGAGGAGAGGCCTGTAGGAGCCTTCCCTGTACGTCTTGCACAAGGGTTCTGGCCAACAGGGAGGAAGGGCTGGAATGAGGGAGGGAGGAACAGTGGGTAAGTGGAGTCAGGCAAGGGGAAGGGGGAGCCTCAAGGGTGGGCATGCGCCCCTCGCTTGGTCGTGAGGACACAATGGGCTGGCTTCCCCTGGGACCTGACAACGTGCCGAAACCCACAGCTCGTTCTGCAGAGACCAGGTTTGTGAATTCTGATTATATTTGATCTTTCCTTTCAGACCAGGGAGTCTGATCTTTTCAGGCTTTATGCCCACACCTTCATTCATTCATCTGCCTGGGCCAGGCCCCAGGTTGGGTGCAGGGGAGACAAGATGACTGAGAGGCAGTCCCTTGCTTAGAGGAGTGCATAGGTCAGTCATTCACAAATCCCTAGAGTGTGACTTTAGCAAACCGTGGCCCTCTCCCGGCCTATTTCCTTACCTGTGAAATGGCTGCTGGGAGGCCTGGGTTCAAATCCCAAGTCTGTGCCTGGCTGGCTCTGTGACCTTGAGCAAGTCACCGTTTGACTGAGTCTCTGAAAGGTGGTGTGGTTCCGTTCTTGTAAGGTGTGAGGATCTCGAGGATGCTATATGTGACAGAGGCTGAGCGTGAGTGTCAGCGTGTTAGAAAGTGCCCAAGGCGGGTTGAAGGGAGGGTAAGCCCGTTCTGCTACCAGCTGCATCCTGCTTGTGAGACCAGACTCACCCAGTGACCCTTTATTTGCACCTGCCCCAGGTCAGGAGATATCACCCCCACCTGTGGATCTGCTGGGGAAAGAAAAACAAACAAGCACACAAAACCTCTGGGCTTCAGTGATAATAGCCTAGGTCAGGAATGGTAAGCAGAGCCCATTTCCTATGTTAATGAGGAGTTAATGGTAGAGGCTGCCTGAAATCTTGGGCCAAGAACGATTCTGAGGCTCCGGGGCCCTGGGATGGCCCTGGGACGCGGGGCTGTGATGTGTTAATGACGGCCACTGGAGAAACTGTGGGTGGCAGCTGCCCCAGGGGCTTGCCAGGGCCCGTATCTTTCTTTGGGCCACTCCACATGGCTCAGCCACCCATTCATTTATCATTCACTCAACACCTGATTACTGATGCCTCTGCTCTGTATCTGGGAGTGCCCTGGGTGCTGAAATTGCCACTCCGGAACAAAACCGTGTTCAGGGCCCTTGTGCATCTTACGTTCTAGTGGGAACAGACAGGCAGCCAATAGGAAACACAGTAAGTGAATAAAATAGTGGGCGGGAAGGTAATGTGTGCCGTGAAAATGGAAGTACCCTGAAGCACCCCTACTGTGACCCCCAGCGGCAGTCTTGTCTAATGTACTCAGAGCAGCATATGACCCCGAACTGCTGCGGGGGCTTCTGCCCCTGGGGCTCATGCCTGCTGAGCCACTGAGATGATTCCAAGGGATGTTGTCGTGGAGTGTGTGTGTGTGTGTGTGTGCACGTGCGTGTGCACACCACAGTGTGGTTGTGTGTTCCCGAACCCAAGATGGATGACTTTGGACTAAACATTGTTTGGCATTTGCTATACTTTCCTAGCTGCCCAGGTAGCTAAGTTCATTGTTCCTTCCCAGCTACTCATGCCCAAGTCCTGACCTTCTGGCAGCTGGCTTGCGGGTTTGAGGACCCCAGTGATGGAGGGACCAAAACCACAATTATTGTGCTAGGAGCAGCCTGCAGTTTACCTCCTTGGGCTCTCTCGGAAAACGGTTTACTGAGCAAATTAGAATTTAAAATAAATATTCATGAGGACATGTGCATCTGGGTCGTGAACAAGGAGTTATCACAAGGCAGCGATGTTATTTGTTTTGAATCAAATATTAACATGCTGATTTCAACAGTTCTTATCTCTTGGAGAGCAGGTAATGGAAGTCTGGACTAGACCGTATTTCCCGCCTAGCTCCAGTTACCATGGGAATCTGGCAACCAGGGCGGTGACTCTGCGTATAGTCATCAGAATCACTGGTCCTTGAAAACCACATTGCACACTGAGATAACGCACAGAGACACCTCACTTGGGCAACATCAGTTTAGAGTGAGCTCTCCCACCCAAAATGAGTTATCTAGATAATAAAATCATAACCGTTAGGTATCACGGTGTTAGCTGATATACTCACTTTGGATGGGAAGCTTTCAAAAGTATGTTTGTCCCATACAACAGCAGATTTTTCAGTCGGAGACTCAGGGTGATTTCCAGTGGCCCCGGCCATCACATGATTGGGTGCATATGGAAGATGACCCAGGGCTACTGTCATTCTCCAGATTCTCCAAGTCTTGCTGACCATTTCTCCACCAACCCCGTCAGAGTCAAGCCGAATGTTTTGACTTCTTACTGGCTTCAGCATCCTTTCAATTTACTGGCTGCTTTTAATCTTTTGTGAATTAGGAAGCTGAAGAATCAGATTTATGAAAAGTGAGTCCAAATCTAAACTAAATCATTTCAGATGAGACTACTGAAGCTTTCTCCTAGGAATCAAGTGCATGAATGTGGTGTGGTATCAATTTTGTTGTTTGAACATGCATTCTGGACATGGGAAGTTACTAGACATGGGACTTCTGGATACACAAAGTATAACTGTGTGTGTGTGGGGGGGTTGTTGGTGATTAGGTAATTCGGTTTCTATAGGGCCCTCTCTTGGCACAAGGATCCAGTGTGTTCTTCATGGCCCTGATTAGTGGGTCAAAGCTTCCAGGAGGCTGATTTCAGCTCAGTAAAGGAAGAATTTGCTAAGAGAGAAGTCTGGTCATAGAGTGGCTGCCTTGGGGGCCAGGTGTTCCTATCACCAGAGCTGTTCTAACAAAGGCCAGGTTACTCATCCAAGCACATGGTTGAGGGGCTTTAAACATCTGTCAAGTGATTGACCTGGTTTTTAAATTTTTTAAATTTTGTCAGCATTGTTCAAGTATAATCGAGGTGTACTAAATGGTATATATTTGAAGGGATGGCCTGATTGGCTTTTAAAATCTGTTTTTAAGGAGCGCCTGGGGGATGCAGTCAGTTGAGCGTCTAACTCTTGATTTTGACTCAGGTCATGATCTCAGGGTTGTGAGATCAAGCCCTGCATTGGGCTCCACGCTGGGCACGGAGTCTGCTTAAGATTCTCTCTCTCCCTCTCCCTCTGCCTGCCCCCCCCCCCTTTAAAAAAAGAAAGAAAGAAAAAGGAAAATCTGTTCTTAAGATTGGGCAAGGCTATGTTATCCAAATGTAAGTCTGCATATCCACTGCATCCTGCAGTTCAGGTTAGCAACTGTGGTGGATTGAATGTTTGTGTCCTCCCCAAATTTGTATGTTGAATTCTTAATCCCCAGTGTGATGGTATTTGGAGAATCGGCCTTTGGGCGATAAAGGTTTAGATGAGATCATGAAGGTAGAGCCCTCATGGTGGGATTTAGTGCCTTATAAGTAGAGACAACAGAGAGCTCTCTCTCTCTCTCTCTCTTCTCTCTCTCTCCCTGTCTCTCTCCCTCCGCCCCTCCTTCTCCCTGATGGCCACAGCCAGAAGGTTGGCCATCTGCAAGCCAGGAAGAGAGGCCTCACCAGAACCCAACCATGCCTACATGCTGATCTCGGACCTCCAGCCTCTAGAACTATGAGAAAACATACTTCTGTTGTTTCGGCCACCCGTCCATGATCTTTTGTTTTGGAAGCCTGAGCTAAGACAGTGACCCTCTTCCCAGGTGGGGCCCAGTTACTGAGCTTTTGGTCGTGTGTCCACCAGGCAGTCTGGGAGGCTCCTCCTCTTCTCATTCTCACTGCAAGCTGAGCGTAGATGGGCTTCTCCCTGGCTCCTGAGATGAGACCTTCATCTTCAACAACTGAAAACGGATGACATTTCACTTTCTGTCTTGTGACAGCTGGGCAAGTCAAGTGCCCAGCTGTAAGTCCATAAAGGCTGACAAGCCTGGACCACTGCCTTCCAGAAGGCTCTGCCCCGTATGTGCCGGTGTTGGGGAGCAGCTGCCTGGGTTCTCGTGGGCTGGCCAGAGCTTCCAGATGTCACAGGGCACAGCCCTGCCACCTCCCTGCTGTTTGTGGCTGACTCAAACCCTCAGACCCTGTGCTGATGTTCAAAACGATTTAATAGGCCTCTTTGTAAACCTTGCCAAACAGTTGTTCAAGTGACATGTATTGCCTCATGCAGCTGTGATGCTGAGTGCGGCTCGGGCTTTTTGTTTGTGTTCATAAACAGTGAGGAGTGTCTGCCTGTAGAATCCTCTTCTTGGCGGGTTAGGGAGGGTAGAGAGAAGGGAATTCTTCCTTCCCTGCTCTGTTCTTCATGGCTCGGGGACTCCCCCAAGTTTCCACATCCCTTGTGGAGTACCGCAGCTCTCCATGACCTCGAATGCCCAGGCTTGGCAGTTAGGGGTGGGAGGCGCTCCCGCTGGCTCTAGCCAGCCCCAGAGTGCATCGTGTCAAGAAGGCAGGTGGAAGGAACCCCATGTCCCCAGGTACTGAAGTAGCAAGAGGGTAGGAAGTCACATTTAGAGATTGGGTACCTTTGTCAGAGGCCCTGCCGAGACAGACTCCCCATGAGGTCAGTTTCTTTCCCGGGTTGGGGAGGGGGCAAGGCCAGGGCAGCCACCCTCAGGACATGGGAGGGAGGGGGCAGTCAGATGTCAGTTACCATGGAGGCGAGCCAGGGGGCATCTGGCTGGTCTCCCCTCTGCCCTGACATCCTCCACAGGAGTTTACCAGAATCTCTGGCCCCAAAGGGGACTTTTCTTGTGAGGAGGGGGATGCTTAATTGAAAATCTGGATCTATAATCTGGTCCTGGGCCCTGCGAGACATTCCCGTCACTTTGTAAGGTGGAGATGCAGCCCCCAGGTTCCCGGGAAAGTCAGACTTGTGCCCTCGTTGGCAACCCTTACACCCTCCCATCCGACAGGGGCATCTCCCCCGCCAGGGACTTGAACCACAACATGGACTTGATGCTTGAGTTGAACCTATTTGATCAAGTAGTGGAAGAAAAATCAAAGGCTGTTGAGGAGGAATCTTGTGCAGGGCGTCAAGTCCCTGAATACATTTCTAAACAAAAAAGGCTCTTTTCTTTGAAGACCAGGTCAGCTGGCTCAGTGCCCTGCATGGCGGGAAAGGTGCTAGAGAGTCAGGTAGAACCGGGGATGAGGGGAAGTGGTGTCTGCTTGTGGAAGGGGCGGGGCCTCCCCCCCCCCCCCCCCCCCCCCCCACCGGCCGGGGTGTTGTGGTCCTCCCTGTGGTCCTCCCTGTGGTCCTCCCCTGCTCTGCTGCAGGAGAGAGGCTGCTGGAAGTGAGCAGCCCCAGCCTGGGCCCCACCTTCCCCAGCTGTGTAGAGGATTCTAGCTGAAATCCCAAGGCTGTTCAGTATAAAATGAACAACTAAAGGGATAGTATATTTATCGGAAGCAAAACTGCAAAGATAACGCAGATGGCAAGTTTCTCCCCCTCAGATGTATTGATATCCACGGCTCCAACTGTTATCTCTTTCCTGAGCAGAAGCCTGGACTGGCATTTTGACAAAATCATTGGGGACAGGGATGCAGTTTTTTTGGCAGGGGAGGTATTTAAAAACATGACACTCTAACAGGCCATGGATGGGAAGGTCTTTGCTCAGTAATAAAGTTTAGACATTTCGGAATTCTTTTTTTTTTTTTTTTTAAGATTTTACTTATTTATTTGACAGAGAAAGACACAGCGAGAGAGGGAACACAAACGGGGAGTGGGAGAGGGAGAAGCAGACTCCCTGCCGAGCAGGGAACCCGATGCGGGACTCGATCCCGGGACTCCAGGATCATGACCTGAGCCGAAGGCAGTCGCTTAACCAACTGAGCCACCCAGGCGCCCGCATTTCAGAATTCTTAATGAAGGTTGTGTCCTTCCCTCAACAACACTGTGGGTTATCTCTGCCAACTCTTCCAACCCTAAAATTGCAGAGGGTTCCAGGCTTCAGGTCTGGAAAGTGCTAAGCCTGTCCCCGGGGAGCGCCACCGTGCCTTGGGCGCCCCCTGCATGGCTCAGGTAGTGACTTTCGTGTCATGTGACCAGAACACTCCTTTTTCATCTCTGTTAATTTCCAAATTGGCTTGTTAAATCTATATATTCCAGACACTTGGGCCAACATTCCAGGGAACCTTTCCACGGACACTCGGAGCAGGAATTCTTTTCAGCAGGATCTGTTTGAAAAAAAAAAAAAATCTCTAGACTCAACGATCGATCTTCATCTTGCAAAGGGAACCTCGGAGGGCAACCTCACCCTTACCCCAGTCCATGTCTCTCTCAGGCTCTCCCTTGTCCCTTTGGCTTCACGCGGGGTCTCCATCCGCCCAGCTTTGGGCTCAGCCCAAGTTCACTTCCTCACATGGTCGTTAAACTCCTATTGCAGATTGCAGACAACACGTTGTTAACTAGTAGCCGGGCCAGAGAGAATCAGTGCAGGCACTTCCCAGGTGTTCTCTTCTGCGTAGTTGCTGTTGGGACACAAACGTGAACAAGTGTTTGAAACCTCAGAGCGCAGTTGCCACGGGAGGTGTCCGTCTTGCTGCCAGATGGGTACATAATGCACCACACATGTGAGCAGGGCATGGGGGAATTTTAGCTGGAATTAACAACCGCGCAAGAACTGGAAGCAAATAAATAAATAACCCAACTGTTCGAAGGCCATTTATCAGCTCAGTTTATCTCCACTGCTAAATGCCAACTTTTTTTCTCAACTTACCTTTTCCATTCCTCTGACCTTCAGAATTCTTCCCATATTCGGGACTTATAGAAGTTGCTCTGGCTCTCTGTGCCCCTGCTCCAAGGAATGGCCAGCTCTGTTTCTCTGAAGTGCTTTGGTGGGGAGATCATTTTCCTTTCCCCCAGGAGGCAGCTCCAGGCAGTGGGGAGGCCGGAGAGATGGGTTCTGGCCCCCAGCATTCTGGTCTATCTATCACATGTCACTTGGGGGGCAGGGGGCAGTAAAAGACATCCAAGTCTTGTCCAGTTGTTTGTTGCCTGCTATCTGTCGCTATCTTCAACAAGCAGCTTTTGAAAACTTAGTGGATGCATATTGCCAGGCACCTGTCTGTAAGGTGGTCCCTGCTCTCGGGAGCTTGTTAATCCCTGTTTGGGAGACGGCCCATCAGATAAATGTCATTTTCTGCTCACTGTCCTGGGATGGACACAGCCAGTACCTAGCAGTGGTGGGCATATAATCAATATTTACTGAATGAATGGATTATAGAAATTCAGGTCCAACTCAGAGGTAAAGCTGCAGCCAGGCTTACCTTGTTACACAGCTGGACAGAGGGCCCACCCGCATGGTGTGTCTCTGTGAGCCAGAACTAGATACCCACTCCTCTGAGTGCATGCAGCCCTCCCAGTGGGAGCCCTTGAGCAGGAGTCAGCCGCCATCGGTGTGTGTGTGGTGGCCCTGCTGGGTGGGATAGCATGTGGGGAGAAACAGAGGGGTCAAGAGCACACGCTGACGCTGGAGTGCTTAGGTTCGTGTGCTCATGTCACCACTTGGGACCAGTGTTTCTGTCTCCTCATCTATTTAACAGAGGCATATCAGGACCTACTTCAAAGAGTTGCTGTGAATCAATATGTGTAAAGTGTTCAGAACAGTACCTGGTACATAGTAAGTACTAATTAACTATTAGCTCTTTTTCATGCTATTATTATGGGGAGAGGAACGGTTGTCAGGATCTGAAGGTCCAGGGAAGCTGTTGGACAGCTCAGTTTCTGGAGGGATGAAGGGGTGGGAGGAGGGGGAGCTGTAGTTAGAGAGAGATTGTTCAGTGGGCTGTGGTCAGTTTGTGAGTTGAGTTTCTAAGGCTGTAGGTCTCTATAGCTCTCAGGTTATCTGGTTGGGGGCTTTCTACGGTGGTAGAGGCAGGAGGTCATAGGTGAAATCAGGTGGCCAAGCAGCCTCGTCCTAGTTCTGGTTCTGAGCAGCAAATACCTACCTCCCAACACACACACACACACACACACACACACACACTCACTCACTCACTACTCGCTGAATTGCAGGGAGTATAACAAACGGCATCCAGGAAACTGGCAAGATCAGGCAGGGCAGTCTGGAGCCAACCAGGTAGGCCAGGATCCAGTGATTTGTGTGAGTGCCCACTAGGGAAATGGAGGCAGAAGCCTGGTACAAGTTGCCCAGTGTTTCTGACAGGCACAACTGAAATCGGGGCTTTGGCAGCCAGACCACACACCCTGCTTCTGGCATTGCTGATCAGTGGGCTCCAGGCCTGGCCGAAGGATCTTGGGAGCAGAGTCCACAGGGACCCACCTCCAAATAGAAGGCAGGTAGAGAGGAGGCCTGGAGACATCGGAGACTAATGAGTTAAGGTGGAAGGGGCTCCATGAAGGCTGTCAGTTGGGTTGGCTCCGGGGACGGTCAGGACTTGGATGACTAGAGCTGAGGCATTCCAGGCAGAGGTAGCCAGTGAAGATGGAAGTGGGGTTGTGTGCGGCGATGAGATCCAGAAATATGAATAAAGTCATGCACCTGGAGAAGAAGCCCAGGATTAGACTGAGGAGTCAAGGGTGGAGTCAAGGGAGCCTTGAAAGCCACGCTAGTGAAAAAAAGCCAGTGGGCATGGTTTGAGCAGACTTCTAACAAGGCAGATGGTGGCCCAGAGTCTTTACTCTTCTCTATGTCTGTACTGGAGGCACTTGGATCAGGAAGGAGAGGCAGGGCTCTGGAAGGGTGGTGGAAGGAGCAAGAGCTCGGGACAGGAGATGACTAGAGGCGGTTTCATAGCTTTATCATTGTAACCAATACCTGCGAAGTGCAAAGGCCGAGGCAGACACAGAGGAACAGTGAGGAAAGGAGAGATGAAGAAAGATGACGAAGGAAGAAGCCCTCCGGCCAGGGGCTGCTGAGATACTGAAGACACGTGGTGTGTGGGGGGTGTTTAGGAGGCGAAGCCCCAGTGAGTAGAAATGAATCCCCCTTCCCTCCTGTAGGACTCGAGGCCAATGTGGAGGGCCCCAGCAGACAGAATGCCAGGCAGTGCGGCCCCTGGGAGTAGGGTCTGGGCAGGAGATAAAGATTCAGGAGACCCTGGGGCCGAGCTGCGCAACCACAGGCTGGGAGGAGAAAAGGCACAGAGAGAAGGAGAGGAGACAGTGACAGAAGTGGGGACAGTGGCCATCCTCGGGGCCAAGCAGAGGGAGAGGAGGGGCTGCAGCCCCGGGAGGCCGGGTGATAGTGACTGTGCAGCCCCCGCCGGGCCCTGCCCGGAGAGCTCCTGCAGCTTTGCCCAGGTCAGCCCCTCTGCTGAAATCCCTGTTCCCTGACACACGTGTGCACACGCGTGCAGTGCTGCAGAGCCCACGGGGCAGGCAGACACACTGCATGGCGCTCAGCTGGTTGCGGAGAGTGGCCCCGAGGGGGGAGCTGGGGCCCATACAGGCCTGGACAAGCCCCTGTGGGGTGCTCAGCCATGGCCTTTGAGACTGCAACCTGCGTGGAAGGTGGGGGGACACACCCCGTGGTTCCAGCTGCCAGAACCACTCACTCGTCTCCAGCTGCCCTATACCAACTGTCCCCCTGTCCCCTCACCCACCTTTTCCTTGGTGTCTCTCGTTTCTGCAGTCTTTTGAAGCTGTTACCCAAACTCCTCTAGCTGGGGGCATAGAGTAGGCCCTCAGAAAATGCTTCTTTGAATGCACTGTGGCCTCCTGTAAAGTGAGAGGTGTAGACGAAGGAGAAACTGAGGAAGAGTGGAAGTCATTGGAACATGGACAAGGCAGGTTGGGCCATTGACTGGAAAGCACACAGGAGGGAGAGACAGGAGCCCTGGGTTGGGGTTTAGCCCCTACTCAGCCATCAACCCCAGGTTAGGTAAGACAAGAAGAAACTCACATTTTCTGAGTATTTTCTGAAGTCAAGCATGAAGCTTGCCACTTTCAACAAACAGCACTGCATTTCATTAATCCACAGAACAACCTGGTTCACACACTGATTCATTATCTTCATCTTATTTAAGAGCACTGGGTGAAGTTCCAAGAGGTGAAGTGGTTCGTTCAAGGTCACAGAGCTGGCCGGTTACCGGTTACCTGATTGTGTGTTTCTTATTTGCCACCAAGACTGATTCTCACATAAGTACAGAGCTACATTGATATCTGATGGTTGGCCATCCCGTAGCCCTACGAGCCACTGGAAGTAGAAGAGATTTTCTTGTGTCCGAGAAGAGGCAAGAGTGAGCCCTCAGGAAGGTATGGAGTGGGCGGGAGTCCTGTGTCCTGTTGAGCCCTACGATTCTAAGAGCAAAGGACCATGTGACTTGAATACACAGTGTTTAGGGCCAAACTCTGTCTTGGATGCCTGGAAACATTTGACATGATGTCATGAAAAGCAATGAAAGTGTCTCTCCAAAGCTCCAAGGAAGGAATTAGGCTTTTGCACGTACGTATGTGTTCAATTTTCAGCTGCCCTGATTTCTCTCAAAAAGCCGCTGGTTATTCTTCGGAGTTGGTCCAGGTCCTTCTGTGCTTCATCTGAACTGGGACAGGCCTGCATGCCTGGCTCCTCTCGTCCCATTTTTCCGGGCTCTTGGCACCGGCCTCTATGGCATTTTTCAATCACGCACTGTTAGGAGCTAAGAAAATTAAAGCACAGCAAACATTCCCCAACCCTGAGCGATAGCAGGGGGTTGCGGAGGCGCCTGCGGATTGAGCTGGAACCTGGGGCGGGGGCTGTGGACCAGGCAGAGTCTCTCTTCTGTCACAGCTTTCTGGCTTTCCTCATGGGAACTAATAGCAGGAAGGGGACAGAAGAGAAAGACGGAACCTGCCCTTGGGGAGGTCACCGTGTCCCCAGACAGGAGACAAGTCATGTGGGAGAGCGGTTATATAAGTGTAGAGGTAATTGGTCTTACTCATTAGGAGCTCAGCAAATACTAAGAGTGGATCAAGGCACGAATCCAGAAGCCCTGGGGATGGCTCAGCTCTCTGCACTGTGCATCCCGCCCTTGAGGGGCTCATCTTGTAGTGGGAGAGACAGGCATGCACATGTGAGTCTGGGAGTGGGTGGCGGGTGTGATCGAGGGCCTTTAGTGTTGGGTCTGAGTCTAGGGGAGGAGGAATTTGACTTAGGGAGAAGAGGAGAGAGCATCTTAGATACAGGGAGTGACAGCCAGTGGGAGGGACCCATGGGAAGCAGCCTGCTGCGCTCCTGCTGTGGGCTGAGCGTGGGCTCGGCTGCCCCCTGCACCCTACCTAAGGGCCGCCACATGTCTCCACCCGGGGTCTCCACCCTGACAGCGGAGCCCAGCTGTCAGGATGGGCAGCAGAGGCTATAAGGAGGGCGTGGGGGCAGGGGTGAGCTGGGAGGCTTCCCGGAGGAGGAGGTGTATCTGTCTGGAGCTTCCGTGAAGGAGATGGTTTAGACAAGTAGGAAGGAAAGCAGGGCACGAGCCCCATAAGAGCATAGGACCAGGGACCGGATGAGAATGTGATGTGGGGAGCAACTGAGGGGTGCTTTGCGGTGGCACGTGGCACGATGTCTGGCACCTTCGACGAGGCTGTCTCTCACCTCTTCGTGGGGCCATAAATGCCAGGGGTTCCTCCTTGGGTCAACAGGAAGCTCTTGCAGTAGCAGTGGCCGCTCTCTGGTCAGGTCACTGAGGACGCTGAGTGTTTGAGTCAAGGTGTCAGAAGGCCTGGCTCCTCCGGCACTGGGCCGTGTCCCTCACCACTCTGTGCCTCAGTTCGACAAGCGGGAAGACAAGGATACTGGGGGGACCTCTGGCATTCTGCGATTACCTTGCCTCGTGACCTTGAGCGAGGCCCATCCCTTCTGGGACTCAGCTGCCTGGTCAGTAAAACGGGGAGAATGAGGCACCTGTCAGCTCACTGAGCATCTGGGAGGCCAGAGGGTGCTGGTGACGTCACTCCAGAGCAAACCTCCAGATAAACATGAGGGCTCAGGAGACGCTGGGAGCTTTTCTGACTTGGTGCCCACCAGGAACTGCCAGCCTGCTTTCCACAGCCAGGCCCCGGCGCTTCCTCTGATGTGCTTCCCCACCCTTTCCACTGTTTGTCCCCTGAGTCTGAGGACAGCACAGCCCGGCCAGCTCCCCCCCACCGGTGGAGGGCCGTCCTCAGGCCGCTGGGCCAGGGCCTGCCGCCCTCTGCAGATGCACCCACGCGCCGGGCTGCGGCACGGCAGATAGGCCCCCTGGCACGCAGGCCCCCTCGCCCCGGGAGGATGGCATCCAGTCTGCTCTGGGCCCAAGGTCCTGGCTCCAGCGCTCTGAGCTCACCAAGGTTTATTTATTTGTCATTTGTTTGGGGTGAAATGAGAGAGAATCAAATCCAATGGGCTGTTGTAGCAGCAGTTGGTGAAAAGAAAGGCATGTCTGTTTCTCCTGAAAGAATCCCCTGCATTGTGGCCATGGCCCCTTGGTTGGATTTCGGCAGACAATGCCCTCCTTTCTCCCTGTGCCCGACGGCTCGCCCCCGCCTGCCCGCCTGCCTGTCTACCCTTGGTCCAGTGGGCCTGCCGCTGCCCGCTTGACTTGGCTGCTGGGAAGGAGACGCCCGAGTCCCTGACTGGTCAGGCCAGTTCAGCGTGGCCTAGGCCCTGCAGGCCTTCTGGGGCTGCTGTAACCCCGTGACCCCCCCAGGCCACTCTCTGTGGAGCCCTAGTCCATAGACTTGTGTTGAGCGCATGCCCTGTGCCGGGCACTGTGCCCACAGAGGTGCAGCCCTCCCCCTCCTGCAGCGAGACTGACGTTTGGGCCTCAGATGAGCCCCGGGCTGCCTCCCATCACCACCAGCTGAGCCCTCATGACCATCTTGCAGTTAGAGACATGGAGATGCTAAGGGGGTGGATGACTTGCCAAGCTCACACGGTGGGGTGTCAGTGGCTGAGATGTGGGGCTGCGTCCTTTCACCACTTTGCGGAGAGGTAAAGATCAGTGGGTCAGCAGAAGCTGAGGTGAGCAAGGCAGCCTCCACTGGTGACCTCAGCCTGCCCTGTCGGCTTGTCCGCAGTCTCTCTTCCCACCTACTTTATAACCTGGCTGGAGCCACTCACCTTACACAGAAGAGAACCAAAGTCCAGCCTGGCCTCTGCATGCTCCTTATGGGCCTCTTCAGCTTCACAAATACTTCTACTTTGCTTTCCCCTCTCTGGTCTCGTTCCAGTTTTGCTGTTTCTTCTTCAGCTCCCCAAACTCATTTCTGTCTCAGGGCCTTTGCACTTGCAGCTCATCTCCCTGGAACTTTCTTCTCCAATGTTGGTGTGGTTGTCCTTGACAGATGGGGGTGGGGGTCAGTCAGTTTAAATGATCTCCTCTCACCCATACTCCTTAACTCCTTACCTTTCTCTCCCTTTCTTTATATAATTTGTCACTTTCTGAAACCACAGTACTTATATACTTGTATTTCTTTTTCCCCCATTAGGATGTAAGCTCCTCGCCCAGTCCATTCTAGGAGCTTGGTTAATATATATATTTTTAGAATGAATAAATGAAACCTGAAATGTCATGTCTTAATTTTCAGGGACTTTTTCTCAGAACATTTACTGTTTCCTCTGGTAAGTTTCTGGGAACTTGAGGACATAGATCTGAAGAGCCATGGCCTAGACAGGTGTAGTGATAGCATAGACTGACCGGGAGAGGCCAGCAGAGTTGTGCCGAGAAGTTATATGACCAGGCTTCAGGGTCGAACAAACTGCGGGACCTTGAACAATTTACTTAGCTCTCCGTGCTTCCATTTTCTCGTCTGTAAAATGGGAATACTAATGTTCCTGCCCTCAAAGATTGTTTTGAGGAATAAATGACTTAATAAATAAAAAGTACTTAGAATAATGCTTGGCCCATGATAATGTGAGTATTATCTATAATCACTGTTATTAGTATTACCATTTATTAGCTAAGTTTATTAGCAGTAGTTGTAACAGTACAGTTATTATTCCGAGTCAGCTCTGACATGTACAGCTCATGTACCCTTATGTTGGTCATGAGGATGTATGGAAAAAATACATCATGTGCTCAGTGAGGTTGTGGGAACTAAAGACTGATGGAAGAAGGAGAGATACTCTGGAGGTGGGCTGGGGCCAGAGAGAGGAGGGGATTCACAACCAGGGAAATGGAGAGTGTGTACATAACCAAGAGAAAGGGAAACATCTTAGAAGTTCGAGGGAGGAATACGGAAATTAAGGTAGCACAAAGGAAGGGAGGGAGAAAGAGCATCTTATTCTGCCACTCGGGAGGGAGTTTGTATTTTCCTTCCCAACAAGCCAAATGCCAAGAAGAGGATTGGTGGTGAGGTCTTCGAGCTGGGCTTCCTCTCCGTCACCCTCCTGAAAATCCAAATATGGTCCTGATTTTTAAATCCAAGGAGTGGAGAGAGGCAAGGAGGTCTACGCACTTGGGGTCTAAATCTGAAGGCCTTCCTGTACACCCTGTCCCCTTGCCCTTTGGTCAAAGGCATTGGGAAGTGAAACGTTAATGGCCAGAGAGAGGCGTGTTTACCCCTAGGTACTCCACGTACTGCAGGTTGGCTGGGGTGGCAGATTTAAATGTTTAATCTTGGACTCAACCCCTTTTACCTTTTAGGATACCATTTTGCTTAGGGGTCTTTAGCTCCTATCTACTCCCTCGAGAACATCCCTAGCACACCACCATCCAGACAATGCCCTGTGGATAGCAGTTTTGCCGCAAGATGCCAAGAGTCCTTGTCCCCACTACCCCAGAGCCCATCCCCACCATTTCGTAGTGTTTGACCCCAAAATTGCAGAGCCTGTGTCATCAGCATTTCAGGACTTTCAACCTCAAGAAAGCAGAGCCGTTGGTCCTCGTATTAAGAAGTTTGGTTGCCACAATTTTTAGAGCCCGTGTCACCGAAGTCCCAGAGCCTTCCGAGGTACTTTCTGACCTCTAACCCATGCTATCAGCTCTACTCTGGCCCTTGCCTTTCTGCCTGAGGAGTCCTGGACTAGGAACCAGGCCTGGCCCTGAGCCTTCTTTCTGGTGTGTTGAGATGGATCTCTACCAAACCATTCACCTGGCTGAGCCTCGGTGTCCTCACCTATAAAAGATGGGACAACAGGACCTCAGAGCGTGCTTAGGGAGGATCAGGAAGATAAAGTGCTGGGGAGGAAAGTGCTTTGCAGATGTGAGCTATTCCTGTTTTAGTGCCTGTCGGCCCTGCTCAGCGTCAACATCATGACACTGGAAAATCCAGCTACGTGCCCTGCTTGTCTTGGCTTTCATTTGCTCCATGGGCCATGTCCACCCTTTGCTGTTTACCCAGATTTTTAACTCAATCCACTCCTCAGCTCCTCCAGCCCTCATCTGGTTTCACCGTTTCCCGGCTTTCCTGTACATGTTCCAGGGGTGCCCAAGTCACGATCAGTCCCTCCTCTGCTTTCACCTCCTGTGTTCACGCCTCTGTTACAGCACGCCACAAAGCTGCTTTGTATACAGGTTATATATGTATGTGTTAATTATGTTATTATGCTAATTACCTCCTGTCTCCGTCACTTGTGGGTCTTTGGTGTCTAATAGCCTTGACTGACCTTGGGCCAGGTCCCCGGTCTTTCTGAATCTCAGTTTCCTGACTGTGAACCTGGGGAAAGTAACACATACCTCATACAGTTGTGACGATTAGCGATGAACAGATTACTAGCCTTCTAGCATCTAGGCACTCATAAATATTAGGAGAAATCACAAAATAAAGTGGGAAGAACATAAGCTTTGAAGCTGGGTTCAAGCTGCAGCTGTGCCTCATGAAAGTTGTGTGACATTAGGCAGGCTACTTAACTCTTCTGGACCTCAGCTTTCTCATCCTTAAAATCCTGAAAACTGGCATAACAGGACTGCAGCAAAGTTTAGTGCTAGTGTGAATCAAATGAGTGGAAAAGAGTACCTGTTATTGCCTCGCTTCACCTCCTTACGGAAGAAACCTAGTCTTATTTATCTTTGTGTGCCCTGTTGGGCTATTGTGTATAGCGCCATGTAGTTTCTGAAATTAATTGAATTAGCAAAACTAATAACTCAGATGGAAGAGACCACAAAGAGGGAAGAAAGGGGCAATCTAAGGCTTCGAGAGAACAGAGGAGGGAACTCGCTTCCCGACTTTATGAGACCAGCATCACCCTGGTACCAAAATCAGACAAAGACATTGCAAGAAAAGAAAACCATAGACCAGTATTCCTCATGTCATGAATGTGGGTGGATCAAAAATTCTCATCCAAATATTAGCCAATCAGATCGAGTACAATATATAAAAGATTAATATATCAGAACGAAAAGGAGGTTATCCTGGGAATGCAAGGCTGGTATGATGTTCAAAAGTCAACCAGTGTTAATTTACCACCTCAACAGACTAAAGAAGAAAACCCATATGATGATCTCAGTAGATGCAGAAAAAGTCTTTGACAAAACTCAACACGGTTGATGAAAAAAACTCTCAGTAAACCAGAATAAGAAGGAACTTTCTTGATCTCATAAAGGATGCCTACAAAAAACCTACAACTAACATCAAACATCATGGTGAAAATGGAATATTTTCCCTACGATCAGGAACAAGGCAAATCACATATCTGATAAAGGACTAATATCCAGAATATATAAAGTACTCTCAAAACTCAACGATAAGAAAATAAAGATGATTAAAAATGAGCAAAATATTCTAACACTTCTCAAAAGAAGATACAAGAATGGCAAATAAGTTCCTGAAACAATGCTTAGCATCTTTAGTGAGTAGGCGAATGCAAATTAAAACTGCAACAAGATACTACTACATACTTATTAGAATGGCTACAGTTAAAACTGAAAATACCAAGTGTCAGCGAGTTTATGGAGCAACTGCAGTTCTCATACATTGCCGCTGGGAATGCAAAATGGCCCAACCACTGTCAAAACAGTTTTGCAGTTTCTTATAAAGTTAAACATACACTTGCCACACCCGGAAGTCCCACTTCTAGGTGTTTACCCAAGTGAAACCAAAAGCTGTGTTCACACGGAAACTGTACGTAGAGGTTTGTAGGGGCTTTATCTGTGATAACCCCCAATTGGAAACAACCCAGATGTCCCTCAACTGGGCAACTGATATGCAAACTGCGGCGCGCCCATATGATGGGATACTGCTCAGCAATGAGAAGGGAAAAGCCACTGAGACAGCGCCACAGATGAATCTCAGTTGCGTTATGCAAAGCAGGAGAAGTCAGATGCAGAAGGCTGCACGCTGTATGATTCATTTCTATGACATCCTGGGGAAAGGAACAACTAGAGAGACAGAAAACAGTAACAGCTGTTGGGGGCTGGTGATGGGCTTACTGAAGAGGGACACAGGCGAATTCTCTGGGGTGTTGGAACTGTTTTAGATCTCAATTTGGGTGGTTATATGACTGTATGTGTTTATCAAAACTCAGAGAACTATACACTAAAAAGGGTGCATTTTACTGCATGCCAAATATGTCTTAATAGGGAAAAAAAAAAAAAAAGCTCCAAAAGCAGGTTAGTAAAACTTTAAGGTCTTTAGAATAGGCAAATGGTTTACTCCGGAGGTTCCTTCCTCTCCCTGGGACATGGCAACAGCCTCCTTGTTGCCTTCCCTGCCCTCCCGCCTTCAAGCCCCAGCGAGCTGAAACAGCAATGCACACAGAGCCACACCTTTCTAAGGCTCCCCACTGCCTGTGCTGGGAGATCTGAATCCCTCCCATGGCTCACTAGGCTCTCTGCCATCTGTTCCCTGCCCACCTGGCTTCCCGGCCCCACCTAAGGTCCAGGGACACTGAAGTGCTTTGCATTTTGTGCCCAGGTCAGACTCAGTCCCACATCAGTGCCCTTGGGGGCTGTTCCCTATTCTGAGAATTCCAGCCCTCTTTCTTCTATCTTCTCAACCTCTAGGTCTCCCTGAGATGCTCCCTCCCGGGGAGTCCTCCTGGGACAGAGCTGCATCCTTCCTCCATGCTGTTCCCAAATCAGTCTACTTGTCACAGCTCTGACAGGTGGCCACGGCCATGAGCTGCTCACATGGCCCTTTGGGGGAAAGCCTGCCGCCAGGGAGTGCAGAGAACTGCTTGGCCTCCAGGCCTCCAGCTGCTGCGCCTTGGGGATCTGCCCCTCTGAGCCGAGTCTGTGCTCCACCCAGCAGCCCTGGCCCACGGAGCACAGCGTCTGTGCTGGGACCTCACCATACTTGCCCAGCCCACTCTGCATGCCATCTCTGTTGGGCCAGCCGAGACTTCCTCCAAGGGGCTTGGTCTGTTGCTCTTTCTCTCAGTCCTCCTTGCCTCCTCCACCCTCTCTCTTCACCATGAACAACCTGCACTGAAGGCTTTCCGCGGCTGCTCGGCCCCCTCTCCCTTGACCTTTTGCAAGCATCACTCCCAATAAGTCGCTCACACGTCTACCTCTGTCCTGGCTTCTGCTTCCTGAAGGACTTCTCATTGGTTATTCCTTCTCTTGTTGGTCTTTCCTCCGCTGGCTCTTAATTCATGCATTCATTCAACAATTACTTCTCAAGGCCTGCCATTCACAGTGCCCCCTGGCCACAGCTCAGTGCCAAGGTCGTTCTCTTCCCACAGCACCCACCTGGATCCCACTTATCTGCCTTGGCCTCCCCCAGCACAAACACACACAGGAATTCCATGTCCTGTGGCCTCTCCATTCCTGGGCTCATATATCCCTGGGTCTTGAAATGCCATGTCTTACTCCCTAGGTAGCTTCCTCCTTCCGGGACTTCTATGAATGAGTTCCAGGTGGCGGCACCAGGCCCCGGTGACTGCTCATGACAGCGCACAGCGTACGTCAGGGGGCAGAAATTACTCTTTGGGTGTCTGAGTGACTCTCACATGACTGTTGCCCGGATTGATCAGAAGGGGTAATGCGTGTAAAGCAGCAAGCATGCGGCCTGGCAGGCAGCAGGTTCATGGTAAATGCTTATGGTTGATTTCCAGTAAATTCCACTTGATGTCATATCTCACAAATTGGAGCTGATGTTTCCTTCTATTGTATTCTGTGTTTTGTTTTTAACTTGATACATCTCGTACAGTTGGGAGAGAGTTGGTGAAAGCGTCTCTGTTGGCTCTTTCCCGAGACCCAGGACACAAGCATGCATGCCTCAGGCAGCGCCGTGCAGCCGTCCGTAGTCAGGAGACCGAAGTGCTGGCTCTGCCGGGACCTTGTCCTTCTGGGGGCCTCGCTGTAACCCGCCATCGGTAAGAGAGAATCAGACTGATTCTCACAACGCTTGTGGAACTCGGGTTCCGCAATCAAGTCCAGGACCAATAGAAATGAACTTGGATTTGCTTTTCGCTTTGAGATTGTGCTTTTTCCACTCCCACCTGCTTTCTCTATGAGGGCTGAGAATTCATCTCAATAAACACAATAAATAATTTGGTATTAATTACATTTTATAATTTACCTGTGGGGGAGGGGAACAGAGGTTGTCTTTCACCCGCATTTGAGATTTCTTGCCAAAAGTGGGGGAGGCAAATCAGTGTTGATTAAATGTTAGCTGTGTGCCAGTGTCCTCGGGTAGAGAATTTGTGTGCATGTTCTCACCGAACCTCCAGAACCCCATTCTAGGGAAGCCAGTTATCCTCATGTTTTTGACTGGGAAGCCAAGACTCAGAGAGGGGAAGGAATTTTCCTAATGGCTCGGAACGACCAAATGATTGGATTTTGAGTCCACTTCTCCCTTGCTCCAGAGCCGGTGCTCTTCTTTTGAGGTCAAGGGCTCTTGCCTTCAGGCTTTCAGTTAAAGAAAACAAAAACCCAACAGGTAACTCTAAACTGTTTAGAAATGACCACTCAGGGAGTGCTTGGGCACAGAAAGTAAGAAGCATGTGCCCTCAAGGAGCCAGCCTAGTTTAAATCCCAGCTGTGCCCTTCCTAGCCTTCTGGTCTTGGGCAAGTTCCTCAACCCCCTCTGCTTCCACGGTTCATCTGTGAAACAGGTACATTACTAGTAACTACTTCCCAGGCTATTATAAGTCATAACTAAGTTAGCATACGTGGAGAGCTTATAGTAGTCCTTGCCCGGTACCTAGTAAGTGTGCCAGAAGTGTTGGAAATTATTATCAGTAAGATTATTATTATTGTTGTCGTGGCCATCGTTATTTTGGTCTAAGCCTGAGACTTGGCCAGGTTCCACCTGCTCTTCCGTTCTGGAGGGCGCTAGGTGGGTGGCGAGGGATGTCCTTCTGGGGGCTGTCATTGCAGCTCTCGGGCCGCAGTCCAGCCCATTTGACTCATGGAGAGGGACGGCACGGCGCCTATTCCAGGGAGGCCAGAGCTTCCTGGAATAATGCTCAACGATTGCTGGAGCAGGACCCTGAAAATGTATAAACAGCCCAGCTGTGAAGTCACTGCCTCCCCTGCTCCGACCCCGTCACCCCACCCTACCCCTCCCAACCCCGAGCTCGCTCCATCTTAAGTGCTCAAGTGCTCTGGGCTGATGAGCCTAAGAACTGCCCCGCTTCTTCTCCAGGGGGCAAGACGGTGGAAAACGGGACCAGGAATGGCATACCTGCGATTCTTGACATCCCCAGTGAGTCAGGGAGTCCGAGCGCAACAGGGGTTAGAAGAGGTCATTTCAAACCAGTTCTCCACCACCGGATGTGACTGAATCTGGCTGCCTTACCATCCCCAGAGTGTTCATGCCGATAGTCACTGAGCTCCTGCGTGGCACCAGGCGAAGCAAAGTCACCGAGTATTAATTGAGAGTGCTGTCCTATTGACTAACATTTGTCGAACACTTATGTATGCTAGGCATTGTTCTAAGAACTTTGCAATGGCACGTTCTTTTAATCCTCACACTAAAACCCACCGGGTAAGTGCTGTGATTATCCCGAGTTTGTAGGTGAGGAAACTGGGGCACAGAGAGGTGGAGTAACTTGCCTAGGGGCACACAGGTGGTGTGCAGCAGAGCAGGGACTCCCATCCGAGTGGCCGGGCTTCAGACCTGCCACGCCATCAGGCTCTCGAGAGATGAAGGCAGGTTCGTCAGCCCCTCCGAGGCTTGCTTTCCTCCTCCAGGCAGCCCTGACAGGTAGGTGAGGACTATTAGCTGGGTGTATAAAGGGGAGGACCAGAGCTGTGAAATGACAAGGCCAGGTTCACACAGCTAGTCTGTAACCAGGGTTTCCTGGCTCTTAGTTTAGTTTTCCTGGCATCTGGCTCTGTGTGTGTGTGTGTGTGTGTGTTTCTGTGTGCTCACAAGCTCATGTGTGTCTGAGTGTGCATGCAGGTGTGTGCGTGTGTTAGGAGGCAGTCGGCTGAGCTGGCGGAAGGTAATGAGACGCCTGAGACGGAAGGTGTCAGGCAAGCACCTTGGCTCTATGACCGAGGTCCTGGGGCCTTGACCAGGTCTCTTCTGCTGTCCCCAGTCTCCGAGTTAGGATGAGGGATCGGCGAGGAGAGTGTCTGGCACTCACTGCTGCTGAGGGGCTCTGGGGCGCAGGGAGGAGGTGGGCCCGGGGAGGTGCCCCAAGAACAAGATGTTTGGGACTGAATCAGACAGTCGGCAGTGGGTAAGTGTGGGCAGGGAGTGTCATTCATACGCCCCGACTGCTCTTCTGGGCTGACGTCCAGGAATAGCTGTGGTGAGAACTACATTTTTAAAGTGGGTCTTAATGTTTTTCACTGCTGGAAAATATGCCATTATGGGCATTTTCCCCCTCCAAATTCCTGCACTGCCATGCCCCCCAAGCTCCCCTCCCACACTGCTCACTTTCTTTTCTCTCTGACCGAAGCCTGTCTATTTTTATTCCCGCCTGCCGCCTCTGTGCCTTGATTGCACACAGAAGAGTCAGCTCGGGTCCCGTTGCCGTCTGTGTCAGGAACGTGTGACTCCTTGGGGCCTGGCTGGGCAGCAAGGTCCTGCCCAGGAGGCCAGGCTGGCCGACGGGGGCAGGGCCCAGACGCGGGGCGTCGGAGACTTCCGGAGATGGCACTGTGGCTCTTCAGTTCGCTGGAGGGATGTGTCATGGCCGTCACTGTGGTTGATAGGGGTGACAGAGTCGTAGGCATGTGGCCTCTGCATCAGACAGATAGGCTCTAGCTCAGTGCTTTCCAACGTGTGCAAACCTGGGCAGACTCCTCTATCATTCTGTGCCTCAGTTTCCCCATGAATAAAAATCGAGGTAATAATAGTCTGTAGTAACCCCCAACATATGCCACCATCCTTTTCTTGGTTTTGAGGTGCTCACAGTGTGACGGTGGGGACGGGTGACCACCTGGTACCTGGGAGATGAGAACAGTGCAATTTTGCTGCACTAGAGTCCTGTAGGGGGCTGGGTGCCCACTAGCATCTTTCATTCCGCCTGGGGGCCCAGGAGAGAATTTCCAAGCTTGCTCCTTGAAGAGTCAGAGTTGACAGGACACAGAAGATGTGTCAGGGTATTGTAAACAGAGAAGCAGAGAGCTTGAGCCAAGTACCCCCTGGAGAGCTCATGGTGCCCAGGGCCAGGGAGAAGCCTGAGGCTGCTGGGGTGAAGGGGCATCAGGGATGGGGTGGGACCTCGGGCTGGAAAATGAGGTTAGGGCCAGACCAGACGGTGATAGGCCTTCAGGGACAGTGCTTTTCCTGGGGCACTGAGGCCCTGCAGGGTTTTTAGCTTTGCTTGGTCACTCTGGGTGTGGTGTGGTGTGGAAGGTGGACTAGAGAGAAGTGGGAGGCAGGAAAGTCAGGGAGGAGGCTGTGGAAGTCCAGAAAAGGGGTCCTGAAGCCCTGGGCTGGAACAGGCCCAGGTCCATAACATGCTCTGAATACAAGTTGGAATGAAAGACATGGGGAGGAGGAGACAGACTTACTGGTGTTGCCCTGAGTCCATCGATTGTCCTCGGGGGGCTTCAGTGTTTCCATCTGTGACTGTAGCATTGAAATAGCCTCGTGATTAACATTAGCAGCTAGACTCCTGGCCCCCTTCTCACTAGCTGGGTGATTCTGGGTGAGTTACTTAACCACTCGATGCCACTGTGATTTTTATCCTTAAAAGGGGTTGACAGTAGTCCCTGTCTGAAAGGCTTGTCAAGGGGATGAAAAAGAGATCCAGACAGAGCACAGTGCCTGGTCCATAGCAAGCCTACATGACTGCTCTCATTGCTGTTGTTTATTGCAAGCTTATTAATTATTATTATTATTATTACTGTCATTTGAAATCTTTTCTTATAGGGTGCCTGGGTGGCTCAGTTGGTTAATAAACATCTGCCAGGTCATGATCTCAGGGTCCTGGGATCGAGTCCCGCATCGGGCTCCCTGCTCAGCGGGAAGCCTGCTTCTCCCTCTCTCTCTGCCCCTCCCCCCCGCTCAATGCCCCCCCCCCCCCAGCAAATAAACCAAAATCTTAAAAAAAAATAAAGATAAAATCTTTTCTCACCATTCCATGATGACGAAGTGTTTAGGTAACACTCCCCTAGGAGTCCGCCCTGTCCATCCTTACCTCCTTGTCTCCCATGCCCTAGGCTGCTCCCTGAGTGCCTTCTCCTTGTTGTCATATTGGCTTTTATTGGATTTCAACTCCCAAAACTTTTAAAACTCTCTGCCACCAATCCTGTCCTAAGTGGAACTGATTAATTAACAGTAATGAAAGAATCTTGGGGGACATTAGGAATTCGAGCCTCTTATGTGTGATGTCTTTCCCTAAGCTGTTTCATCCTCCTGACACGCTGTGTCTGTCTGCCTGTCTCTCTCTTCCTCTCTCACACATGCATGCACACACACATACAAATGCACACGCTCTTACTTTTCTATCTGTAGGATTCAGAACCTGTCAAAGTCAACCCCTTATTCCACTTCTTCCAAGAAGCCTTCTCTCTTGCTGTGTGCACGGCCCCCACCCCATACTTCCCAAGTGCCATTGTTTCATGCTGGAGCTGAATTGAATCCAACCCAACTCCAGTATTTTACAGATAGGGTCACTGGATCTCAAGTGACCCTTGGGAAAAGAAAGGTGGGAGACCCTCTGCTCCCTTCCCCAACCCCACTCCTAGAGAGCAGGATTCATGTAGGACTCTCCCAGGCGGTTGGTAAGGTAAAGTCACAGGAAACACTGTTTCTCGAGGCAGGAGAGAAAACTATCTTTTCCCAATGGTTCCAGAAAGAAGGTGTCTTCATGCACTCCCCTACCCCCCACACCTGCCATTTATCCTTAGCCCAAGATTCAAGACAGAAGGGACCATAGTTTTCAGATAAACAGGTGGGAAGGAGAAAAGGTTTATGGACTGTTCCAGAGAAGGATGGCGCTGGGACTAGAATAACCCAGAGGTTTTGTGACTCTTTAATTCTGAGCTCTCTCTTCTTTCTCCCTTACCCCTCTGCTCGGACCTCCACCTGCCCTGCCCTCTCTACACGCGTAGCCTGAACCCCGTCGTAGGCATAGCACCTCGAAGAGAGAAAAAGCCTGTGAGTGGGCCGTGTGTCCCTTTTGTTTGGCTTCTGGTCTTTTCCAGTCCTGAGTTCCCTTTCGCCTCACCTAATTTCCCTCAAGCTCCGCTCTGTGGGCCCATGCCCGGGACTTAGTGGCTACGATATGTAATTTAGGTCCCGTTTGCGGCTGGCGAAAGATATAATGAGTGGTAGAGCTGGAGAATGGTAATCTTGTTGGAGACCGCTGTGGGATTGGGGTGGGAGCTGGGGGGTTCCTGTTTCCTCTTGGAAGGGGAAGTCTTGACAGATGTGCACCCCGCCCCCACACACAACCCTTCACCACGTCTGGGCTGTTCGTTTCCTCTCCCTGGTGTCTAGGTTTGGGATGTTGCCCTCTGTCGTTGACTGCAGATGGTGGGAGCTTCGCTCAAGGACAGTTGGTTCCAGCAAGGCCGGAGGCAGGAAGATCAGCCTTGAGAGGAGACGCCTCTGGGTAAACACTGGCCTAGTCTCCATGAACCCTGCTCCCTCATCAGGGATCTCTGCGCTTCCATGTGCCATGGGAAGCTTGTTTTTAAAAATCCTGTCCTTGTGAGAAAAATAGAAGTGTTGGGACCTGCCTCTAACTCCCTCTAAATCCCTTCCCTCTTCTAGGCCTGTTTCCTGGTCTGTAATGGTGATGATGATGATCCCTATGTACTGATCAATATATTGTAAATGGTCTCCATGCACTTATTCCTTATAGCATTCCAGTAGGTACTAGTATCGTCCCCATTCTACAGATGAGAGAACCAAGGCACTGAGTCATTAACTTGGCAAGATCGCACAGATCATAAATGGGAGAAGCAAAATACCTTTGATAACCAGGGAGTGTGGTGGATTTTTTTAAGCTCCCTTCTGAGTCTAAAATGTAATGACAGTCTAATTTTTCAATGTTATTTTTTCTCACGCCTTCTGCTTTGTCTGTGTGCTGTCCCGCAGTAACTGGAGACACGCTTTCATGCAAGTTCTACCTGTTCTTTTAGACCCAGCTCTTCCACGAGCCCCCATTGACTTCTCCAGTCCTAGTAAAGGTCCTCATTGGCATCTGGGTCCCCACATGACTGTCTGTCATTCCCCTCACACCTGCCAGGTCGTCCGTTCCCCTTTCCTCCTGTTTTCCCGCTCCAGCACACTGTGAGCTCATAGCTAGGAAGGGGGCAGGATCTTGGCCATCTCTCTGGCTCCCTCTGCCCTAGTGTAGAGCTGGTCTTAGGGTAAATTATTGTTTGATCCACACTCTTTGTGAGTCTGTAAGTGATGAAGCATCCGGTTCATGATCTCAGCCCCAGGAAAGCCAATCTTCTCTCTCTGATCTTGGTCTGCAAGAGCATAGCACCCTCTTCATGCAGCTGAAGTCTGTTGCTAGGAGTGGCTCTCTCTTCCCTGATGTCACCTGAGGGAGAGGGAGAGCTCTCATAATTCCTGATCCCCTCCGGGGTGCCAGGCACCATCCTGGGTGCATTCCCATATGTTCTCCTGTTTACTCCTCCTAACAGCCCTGCAAAGCAGCAGCTCTTAGCCCCATGTTTGCATTGGAGGCTCCGCGAAGGAAGTCATTTGTCCGAGATTACACAGCTACAGAGCGGCAGAAGTGGAATTTCAGCATGGATCTGCCTGCCTCTAACATTGATGTTCTTTTCCTCTGTGGCTTACCAGACATGGGGGGACCTTTGGGATGCCTCTTCTGGACATGAGAAATCATTTAGGACATTATGGTTTAGATACCTAAATATTGGGATTTCTAGGCCATCCCAGTGATGTAAGTGGCTAGTGGGAGCGGGTATTTGAAATTAGGACTAACCCAGAAAACTCCGGTCCTTCAGCCCCTGTAGAGATGTGGCATTTTCCTCTGCAGTCACATCTGGCTCGCTCACTAAGCACGTGCCCCCTGCTGTTTTAAGTGCGCTTGAATATCCTGCCGGTAATAGGTCACCGCCCTCACTGTACGGCCCACTCTGTCCAGCACGCCCTGCTTCACGTGCAGCGCACTCAGCGGTCAGTTCCCGAGCACCCACGCTGTGTGGGGTCGGACCTGGCCCGGCCCCCCGCCCGCCCGCAGAAGCTCTCTTCCAGCAAAGCGCAGTTTGGTGCTGAGGTCTGCAAGCACGTGCCATGAGCTTAACGTTTCTTGCAGGTATCTCCCGAATTCCAGTCTAACTCATTGTTTGACAGTTGTTTGACCTTAGTTAAGTCACTTGCCGAGCTTTTGCTCCCTCCTCAAATGTGGGTAAGGACAGTCTCTCCCCGCCAGGGATGGGGCGAGGCATAGACAAGATAAGGTACATACTGCACTCAGCGCAGGTTCTGGCAAAGAGCAGAGCCTCGATCAAGAGCCGGTGTGATCACTGTTATGGTGTGCTGGGCTAGAGAGGGCTTATATAGGGAGCAGAGAGTCACTAACTACCTGCCAGGGGGTCCAGCGAGGCCTGTGGCAGGAGGTGACAGCAAAGCTGCCTCCTGAAGGAGGAGGCGGAGATTGCCAGGAAGACGGAGAAGGGCACTGGCAGGCTTGGACTGCATTCTGCAGGGGCCCGTTTCACTAGGAGCTATAGCTTCTGCTGCTTCTGACTCAGACTCTGCCTTCTGTTTTGGGGGAGGGGAGGCAGGCTCATCCAAGTGCCACCTCGAAGGCTCTCCAGCAGGCAGGAGATAGATGCCTGCTGGGGACTTTTACTGGAACTCCAGGCCACCAGAATCCTCCTCTGGCAACCCTACTCTGAGTCCTGTGTCTGGCTCTGAACGTCCCCCACCCCCACCCACCTTGGAAATGTGGCTGATGACGAAACGGAGACACCAGTCCCGTTTGTGGCTCCATCAACTTTGGAAGCAGATCATGGGAATTTTCTGACTCTGGGCCCCCAGCCAGAAGGCATTTATAATCAGACATGGAGCAATCATTAGAGCAGAAATAATAAATTACAACAGCACCAGAGAACTCCCCAAAGCTGCTCACGCGAGTGGGAATCCAAGGAGCAGGATGCTAGCAGGCAGCCGGGGGCCCGCCCGCCCCACCACACTCGGGCCCTGTCCCCAGACGTCCCCCGCCAGAGGGCTGCATCAGGCCCGCCTGGCCCTTGTGCGCTGCGGGGACCGTGGGAGGGGGGCGGGGGGGGGGCAGGGGAGTGGGGAGGGGGAGTGGGGCAGGTAGATCAGGAGTGTTGAGCCCTCCCTGTCTGCAGCCTCCTCAGCAGGCAGGACCCTGCTTGAGGTGGCCCGTGTCCTGTCGGTCCCCACCTGGCACTCCATGCTTTGCTAGTAATGAGCTGCTGGAGGTCTCACATACCCGCAAGCCAGCACACACACACATACCCACACTAGTTGTTCAGCTTTCTTTCTGGAGATACCGTCCCCTCGGCTACTCTACCTGGAACGTCGTTCTCCACCTTACCTCCTTTACATATCAGCTCAGTACTCCCCCTCCAGAGAACCTTCTCCCAACACTCTCTGGCTTTTTTTTTTTTGGTGCCGTGTCTCTGGGCCTAGCATCCTGGCATTGCTCACACTGTTTGCCCATCTCTGTTGGTAGACCGAATGCTCCTTGAGGAACAGTACGGTTTCAGTAATCTTTGTGACCCCAGGGTCTGCCCCAGTGACTATAAATGCCCAAGCTTTTCCCAAGGAGCAGATGGACCTGGGGGCAGCACGGCCCAACAGAACATTCTGCAATGATGCGAATGTTCTGTACCCGTGCTGTCCAATACGGTGACCACTCAACACGTGTGGTGCTGGTGTGACTGAGAAACGGACGCAGCTGAGTCTAAATTTAAATGGTCACCGGTGGCACAGCACAGACAGGGCAGAAGGAAGGGGCTGGGGAGGACCGCCGTCGTGAAGCACTTGGTATGTGCCAGGCCTTGCCTTCTGTTTAACAGGTTCATCTTCACAGTGATCCTGGAAGATGGGAAATACTATTATTCCCACTTTACAAACAAGGAAACTAAGTCTTGGAGAGAGGCAGTGACTTGCCGCAGTCCCTCTGTTTGAAAACTGCACGGCCGGTCTGATTCCCAGCACACCAGGCTGATCGCACACCCTCTCCAGGGCCTGGCCCTGAAGAAGCTTCAGTGGAAGACCCCTCCCCACTCCGCTGTCCCCCTCCCACGGTCCCCGCAGCACATGGGTAAGGCGGGCCTGATGCAGCCCACTAGTAGCGGACGTCTGGGGACACGGCCCGAGTGTGGTGGGGTGGGCGGGCCCCCGGCTGCCTGCTAGCATCCTGCTCCTTGGATTCCCACTTGCGTGGGAACCACAAAGCTCAGACCCAAAGAGGGTTGTCATACGACCCAGGCCTGAACGGCTGGAACCATCCATCCTCTGAGCGAGTCACTTGGCAGCCGACAGCTTGTGTTATCCTTCCAACAACCCTGTAGGACAGGGGTAATTAATCCCCAAGTGAAGATGAGGAAGCAGTGGGTCACCCAGAGTAAGCCTGCCATCCAGCCAACGGGCTGGGCTGGGGCTGGCCCCCTGGGATCTGTCCTCCCCGAACACCAGAACCCTGCCACGTTACGGCTGTTACAGTGGATTAACCGCACCTGCTTGGTCACTTGGTTCCTTATTCACACACCCTTTCCCCTACCGTGTGGACTTTTCTCCTGTGCATATCCCTTCTCTTCCCAGAATCATCTCCCCTCTCTAAGGATCATTCAGCATGCTTGCAAGTTGCTGTGTCTCCCATCTAGAAACAACTCTCTTGATTCAAGCCCCCACCCAAGCCCTGGCCCATTTCTCAGGTTCCCTCTATAGCTGAGCTCTGCTAGCACCTCACCTGCCCTCACCGCCCCCGCCCCTGGCCTGCTTCCCACTCCCCACTCCCCTTCCCAGCCATCCTCACTGCTGCTCAGACACCACTTCCATTAAAGCCACTATATGACCTCCGTTTTGTCAAATCGAAGCATCCATCATCTTAGTCCTGTCCTTGGTGGCCCTTCTTTGCCTACCTACATTCCGGGAATCTCCTCCAACTCCAGTCCTGAACCCCATGTTTGCCCTCCATGTATGCTGTTCGTTTCTATCACGGACACACGTAGAGGTCTTAGAACTGGGGCCAAGATTTGTAAGGACTCAGTAAGTGTGGAACTAGCTAGCATCATGCAGATTACTCCTTTAAAGATCACTATCTTTAGCCCTGAGCTCTAGACTAGCACGTTCAACTGCTAACTCAGCAACTCTTCCTGGATGCCTATCAGGCATCTGAAATTTCACATGTTAGTAAAAGAATTCTTGATGTCAGGTATCCCTCCTGTACCTTCCAGTGCCCCCAAGACTTCATCTAGGTGCATGGCTCAGGCCAAAAACCCAGGAGCCACCTTTGATCCATCTCTTTTCCTCTCCACCCCCAGATCCAAACTATCCTGGCAAGTCCTGGCAGGACTGCTTCTCCTTAAATTCTGAATCCTGTCTCTCGCCACCTTCTCCATTGCCATCACCCCCACCCGGGCCACCCAGGTTAGTTGCAGTAGCCTCCCAAAGGGTGTCCTTGCTTTGGTGCTGGTTCCCTTGCAGTTTCTCCTCCTACGGAAATCATGCGGATGCTCATTCATCCCCATCATATTGCTCTCCTGCTTTTTAAGGCTTCCATGGCATCTTCTATTCACACTTAGAATAAAGGGCAAAGCCTTCTCCATGGTCTGTAAGGCCTCCTGTGATCTGACCCTCCTGGATCTCACCACATTTCCCACCTCTGTTTGCCTCCTCCAGCCTCTGTGGCTGCTTTGCTGTTTCTGGAAAGAAAGAGCCCTCTGATCTTCTTCCCAGTCCAGGACGCTTGTGCTTACTGTTCCCTGCCTGGCATTTTCTTTCCCTGGATCATTCCATGGCTGGCTTCCTCCTTTGTTAAGACCTCTAATCAAATACCACATTTCCAGAGAGATACAGCCTTGGAAAGTAATATCCCTTTCCCTCTCTCTCCCTTTATTCTGTTTTCTATTCTCTCCCGATGCTTGTCACGACTTGACCATCGGGTTCTCTACTGCCCTATAATAAACCATCCTAGACTTAGTGGCTCAACAGTCCTATTACTATGCTCATGATCTGTAGGTCAAGGATGGGGGCAAGAAGCACCTGGGCCATTCTACTCCAAGTACCATCCTTTGAGGTCACCCAGGGGTGTTGAACTGGCAGTGGGGCTGGTGTGGGGAACTCATGAAGGCCTGCTCTAGAAGGCAGGTACGGTGGAAGACTGGGCTCAGCTGGGGCGCTCACCCACTCCGTGTAGTCTCAGGGGCTCCCCACGTGGTGTCTCCAGAAGCAGAGCTGTACTTCTCGCGTGCCGGCTCCACACTCCAGGAGTGAGCGTTCTAGGAGACAGGACATGGAGCTGCCGGTGTTCTTGAGCCCCGGGCCAGAAAACGGGCAGAGGTGCGCCTCCAGCGGAGTGTCAGAGTGCAGGGTAGTCCCGGAACGCGCCGGGGTTCCAGCAGAGGGGCTCTAGACCGCACCTGCTTGTGGGGAGGAATGGCAGAGATCTCATGGCCACCCTCAGTTTGCTGCATCTGTTTGCTCTTCTGTGTCCCACGGAATTCATCAGAATGCAGGCTTTGTGGGGGCTGAGACCTTTCACTTTTACTTTCTGCTTTATCCCTCGCACTTAAAACAGCGCCTGGTGTGGGGGAGGGATCGGATCGGAGCAACAGACAAAGGAATAAAGAATGAATGCGTGGTTATGTGTAGAATAAGCCACTTCCCTTGTGTAGGTTTTGACTCATTATTTGAAAATATCTAGATGATTTTTCTTCCTTGGCTCTTTTGTGTGGAGTCTCAGAGTATTCTAGAGCAGGGAGAACTTTAGAGAGCCTCCAACTCAGCCCCATGAAGGTGTGGTGAGACCTTTCTCTTCCCCCACACCTCTTGCCAGCCACACCTACCTTATGTTTCCTCCACCTGGACAGGGGTGCTGGCAAGACCCTTGGGGTGTGGTCTCGGGGAGCGCCAGAGTCCACAGATGTGGGATCTGGGCTGAGCTCTGCTTACAATCTGCTGTGGGACCCTGGGTCAGGCCCTTTCCCTCTCTGGGCCTCACTTTTCCTATCTATAAAGTGAAAGACTTGGTGTTCTGACTCCCTAGGTCCCTGAAGACATAGGCCCCTAAGTGGGGGAGAGACAAGTCTTGTGGGACGGGAAGCCTGAAGGTGTTTTTTGGGGAATAAGTGATTCTGGGAGGGGGGCCAGGGGATGAATGGATGTTAGTCTTCATCTGTATGCTCCCAGCCTACAGGCAGAGATTTGTGTGTGTGTCCTGTCACACAGCTCGTTTCCAGTCTCCTCCACCGGCAGCCCCTGAGGAGCAGAGTTGGGACAAGGAGGGTGGACAAAGCAGGCCTGGTTACCCATGGCTCTCTTCCCTCCCCCACCCCCAAACTGCCAGGGGCCTTCTTTTCTCTTTCTTTCTTTCATTCTTTCTTTCTTTTCTGTCTCAGGGTGTGGAGCCAGGGAGCTGCTGGAGTCAGCCAGGAGCCAGGCCCTGATCCAAAGGGATCAAGGTGCAGATACCCAGAAAAATCCCACCGCCCCTCAGGAAGGGGCCGCGCACTTTGCTCCTGCCTGCCCTAATCTCTGGGGCTCAAACTTTGTCAGAGCCAACACTTCCCTCATAAATCACCTAGCCTCCTGGGCTTTCTCTTCTTTGGTGTCTTCTGCCAGATACCAGAAGGCATTCAGAAAATTGAACATTAAACCTCAGCTGACCGTGGCTCAGGGGCCACCTTCTGGGAAAGAGGAGGGGAAGGTCTCCATGTGATTTGCAGGGAACTGGAAGGATCTGCAGTTCAGCCTCTCCTCCACACTGAGCACCTACCTGGCCGGGTGCTAGGGAACCGGGGATGAGGGATGGTCGATCCTGTGAGCATTGCAGTATAAAAGAGTCCATTATACGTGGATGGATGGAGCTGGGGGCAGTGGGGAGTGAAGTCTATGCAATAACCAGCTATTTTCATACTGGAGTCAGTACAAGGGATCCTGGGAGAGGGCTACTGGCTCAAGGAAGCTGAAGGACAAGAAACAAAGATACAGGTGAAAAGCAGCAGGAAGAGTATACAGGTAGAGGAAACAGTATAATCCCAGAGGCAAAAAGGAGTGTCAGGGAAGGTTCCTTGGAAAAGAAGGTGCCCAGGCAGAGTCTGAAAGGGAGGCCTGGGGAGAGGCCATTCCAGCCAGAAGGATCAAAGTGGGCAAGGGCGCAGGTATGTGTGTGGTGTGGTGTGTGTGTGTGTGGCTGGGAGGGACGGGGAGCGGAGTGGGGCAAGGACAGAAAGGGCACACCGTTTAGGGTTGGCAAGCCAGCGGCAAAGGTGAGTGTGGGGAGGGAGGCCTCATGGGCCCCTCTGGCTCGAAACCCTGGAGGGGAGGAGACAGGTGAGGGGCTGGTGGTGGTGTGCAGACGGGGTCCAGCCCTGGCTGCTCAAGGGCCGAGTGTCGCCATCAGAGCATGGCCACGGGAGCCTAACCGCGGCCGGCCTCTACGGGCACCCCTCTGTGGCCGGGTCCTGGGCATTCGGAGCTGAAGGCTGGCCCCAGGGAGTGCAGTCCAGTGAGACCAGGGCAGCTTTATGGAGTGGAAGGCAGAGGGTGACGCTGGCATCTTCAGTGGGATTTGAGAAGACAGGAGGGAGACCGAACCTTCATGTCCATTTTGCAGCATGGCCACAGGGTCTGCTCTGGGCCGGGGTCTGGGCTGATGTGCTGAGCCAGCAGCAAGTGGTCCTGGCTCTGAACTTGCAGTTTGGAGGGGGAGACTGAGACACACCCAGGCAAGGACAGTGCTCTTCGGGAAAGGATAGGATGAGGGGCTAGCACTGGGCAGGGGTGGGGTGGGGAGCTTGGAAATAGCTGGGATTCAAGGAAACAGTGAGGGGACCAGGGTGAGGTAAGGGAGACCCCTAGGACTCCCAGTGTAAGGAGAGTCATCCTTCAGGGCCATCAGCTGATAGCCAAGACCTCTGTAAAGCTTGCCTTATCCTAGTCTGGCCCTACAGGAAAAAATTCATATCTAAAGTAACATACAACTGGAGATGTAGAGGTTGGGGAGGAATTAGATGAAGAGGGGGCTTGTGGGAAGAGCATTCCTGGCAAAGGGAACAGCATGTGCAAAGGCTCCGAGGCAAGAGGCGCCCACCCTCAGAGAACTATAGGTCATCTGATCTAGCCGAGGAGGTTCAAAATGTGAGGCTGAGAGGGACACAGAGCCTTGTAAATTCTATTAGAGCAGTTAGGGTTTTATTGGGAAGATCGTTCCGACAGGGGGGATCAGTATGGACTTCCTGGAGTCTATGATGTTTGGGCTGGGCCCTGAAGGGTGAGTAGAATCCAGGCACATGAAAGTGGGCGAAGTGAGAATGGCCGAGCTCAGAGTGAGGGCCTGAGGGACGGTGTGTGCCGTGTGCCCGGCACTGTTCGTGAGCGAGGCAGCACCTGTTTGTAGATCAGCTTCTTGTTAGAGGATCTGACTGGCAAGTCTTCGGAGTGATCTAAGGTGATCTAAACTTTAAATTTAAGGCCATCTTTAACTTTAAGAGCCTTGCTGCCCCCTGCCTAATCTTTCCCGTCTTCTCAGTCCAGTAATTGTGCCTATATTGTTGGAGTAGAGCAAAAAAGCAGTGTTTTCACAGACTCGCACACCATGGTCAGGGGGTATGGAATTTAGAGGGAGTGGAGTGTAGGAAAGACACAACCGTGACCTTCAGGCACGAGGCACTCCCCATGCAAGGCACCTGATATGTCATCTCATTTTAATCCTTACCATAGTCATAAAAGGTAGCTGTTATACCCATTTGACAGATGGCAAAACCGAAGCTCAGAGAGGAGCTTTCTCCCAGGTCACAGAGCACACTATGGCAGAGAAAGGGTTTGAAGCCAGCCTGCCTGTAGTCCTTCCTTTGCGCCACACTGCTTCCATGGCCTGTGTCCACCACTTCTTAGCTGTGTGCCCTGCAAGTGACTTAGTGCCACCGAGCCTCAGTTTCTTCACCCAGAACGTGAGTGTTGGCCTCGACGGACTAGAAGAACAAGGCATTTCAAACTTTACTGTGCCCATGAAGCACCTGGCGGTCTTGTTCAAATGCACATTCTAATTCAGAAGTGCTGGGAGGGGGCCCAGGGGTCGGCACTTCTGGAAGCTCCCAGGCGATGCTGTTGCCTCTGGTCCGTGGACCGCACTGAGAGCACCAGGGCTGGGTCATCTCCAAGGGCCCACCTATCCGTGGAGACGGACTCTTGCTCGGGAGAGGAGTGGAGGCACTTCTCAATCCAGGATCATTCAAGACACTTCTTTCGGTTCTGTTTAGCTTCTGTGAAGAGGTCAAGGGCAAGGAGGCTGTCTCCCCCTTTCTAGAAGAACCAGAAGCTCAGAGGGCACAAGACTTGCCCACCCCTGGCAATGCCTGGCCAGTGTTCTTTCCTGTACTCCCATGTCTCTCTGGGAGGGAGGGCATTCTCCCTTGGGCAGCCTCTTCTTCTTGGGCTCTGGGGGTCAGCATCTTTAGTAGGCATCTCCCATTATGGATGGCCCCACATTTCCCCTACTGGGGTGGTCCATTCTGACCAAGAAGCAGCATCCTCTGTGGCTGCTGGGGTGTCAGCCCACTCCTTCCCTGCAGCCCATGTGGCTGGAGGCGGATGTGGGCTCTCTGGAGGGAGGAGCCCAGGAGGAGCTGGCTTGCCCCTGGGAAGCCTGTCGTCATGCCCACAGCCTCTCTGGGAGGCACTGCTGTTCTCATGCTCTCTGGGATAGCTTTAGGCTTGTGGACTTGGAAGGGAGAACGCACTGGAAGAGTGAATGTTTGCAAATGGATTTACAGGCCTCATATTTACCCGTATTGTCAGGGAGATCCGGGCTGCAGAACTGAGTCATCCTGAGCACGAAGGCCGCACCTGGCGCCTCTGGTGGGCTGAACCCACGTGCACCAGGCCTCCTCAGGGCCCGCTCAGCAGTTGCCCTCACCTGAGCTCATGCTGGTCCCCCTGCCATACTCAATCTTCGTCCTTCCAGGGCCTTCAAGGCCCTTCCAGGGGGCTTTCCCACCCACCTCCATCTGCCCTTTCTGTGACCTGGCCTGCAGCGAACACTCTAGCATGTGCCTAACATGGCACCTTGTGTGGATACATGGGTTGCAAGGACTTGTTTGTGGGTAGATTTTGCTTTGCATCCACTTCTTGAACGTAGGAGCTAGCCCTTACACTGCATCTGCATCTCGCAGCTCGGTACACAGTCAGCACTTAGCAAAGGCTGTTAGGCCGTGGGCTCTCTGAGGCAGGGCGCCTGGAGGAGGGAGGGAACGGGGCTGAAGGCTTTGCAGCTGCCTGCAGTGCCGCATGCCCCGGAGAAGTGATCTTGGCTTCCTTCCTTTATAAAAATGCTTGGAAGCTGCGCCCCACCCTCCCAGTCTCCCCAGTGCCTCTGTACACAGGGCCATTGGGTCTCAGTGGCTGTGCCTCCCAGCTGGAATGGGACCCGCCACCTGCTCTTAGCACCGCCGGTAGCTACTTAGCGCAGTGGCAGGGCCTTAGGCAGTCTGGGTGGTCGGCCCGGGGAGAGGATATAGAAGGACAGGCTGGCCCCTCCGGCTGCCAGGTCCAGCAGCGGAGAGCCCCGGCCGTTCAGGTAGGGTAGAGGCATGCGAACTCCTCCCTGGGAGCCAGAGCCCCCAGGTAGCCCTTGCTCCCCTCCCGAGGTGGGAACACCTCTTCCTGGCAGGGCCGAGTCGCAGAGGGAAGGCAGATGCACCGTTGGGCACCCTGCTGCCTGTGGGGTCAAGCATTACACCCCCGGGGTCATCCCGGACCTGAGGGCCTGTTCCTCTCTGACATGGTGAGCAGCTGTTTAGCAGAAACCCATCCCTCCTCTTTGGTCCCCTTCTACTGCACCCTAGCAGGCTTAGACTTTGGGGGCGTGTGCTTCTCCTCCCCATAAAGAAGGATAATGCCCGTCAGATAACTTGATCCAAAAGCTAAACAAAATAATGCCAATGGCTTAGCATGTGCACAAAGAAATATTAACTCCCTCTCTTGCACCCCCAGAGAAGACTTTACTCCACAGAATAAACCGAATGACTCCAAGGCTTTCTGTGCCACCGAGATCTCATCGAAACCAAAGCAGGCCACGAAGCCCCAGGCTCCTCTGCACTACATACAACGGAGGGGAGAGTGGGTGCAACCTCTCCGGGATGTGCTCAGGGAGGGTTAGACGGAAGAGCCCGGATGAACTAGAACTTGGTACGGTCTCAGCATGTTGGCAGCTGCTGCTACAGGACAGATATGTTCCCATTCTCTCAGCGACCAGTTCTGGAATCTCGTGAAGGGAGATATTAACCAGGATTATTCTCCATATAAAATACAACAGTTCTTCTTTCAAGCCCCTGTTCTTTCTCATCCCTTTTTCAATTTAATTTCCTGATGCTTTTTCAGTTCTGCTCTGTTTAAAAAGGAGAGAAGTCTCCTTGAGGTGCTACCAGAGTCTATTCCAGTCCGGTTCTCACCAGCTGGGAGGAGGCCAGGGGATGGGATAGGGAGGTTTTGAGGGAAAGTAACAAGAAGGAATTGGAGGTAGGACCAGTAACAACTGGAATCGTGAGCGGTTTCTGGCCCATTTTATGATGTAGAGAAGCTGAAATTTCTGGACTGGGTTTCAAAGAGGCGTGGTCCGTGTGCTAGAAACATCAGGAAAACGTGCAGTTACTTGCTGGGCTGGATGACTTCTTGGGAATCAAAGAACCAGAGCCACCGGGGGTCACAACCTGACCCTTGACCGTGGCCCCAAAATGAGCCCGAGTCCTGCCTCAGGTCACTGGCAGAGTCTTGCCATTTTCACAACTGCAGGTCCTCGGTCACCCCGGGCCCACAGCCTACACAGGGTGAGGATGGCCCCCTGCACCCTTCCCTCCACCAGGCAGGGAGCACCGGTCCGCTCCTTGCCACCACCCAGAAGAACCCCTCTCGGTGAAAGAAGCAGCTGGGTAAGCAGGGCAGGGGGAGGAGGTCCTGAGTTTATGTATCCTACACGTGGTTACTTCTGTTCCTCTTTCTGGCTAAGTGCAGGCAGAATTACTCTTTGAAAAAGCCACCCCATTCTTCCGGCAGCCCGTCTTAGGTTCCAAGAGTACTCACCTCGGCTAGGGGTCAAGTAGGAGAAGGTGGGGACTAGACAGAGGATGCAAAGCCTGGGGGCTGTGCCCCAGTGGATAGGGTCATCTTTTATCAGTGGATGGTACCCGATCGCCGTCTCTCTTGTTCTCAGAGAAAGTGGGCTTGGCTTGAGCTCCTTAGTGGACCGTGTCCCAGGGCAGGAGTCCGCATTCTGAATGTTGGATGTCAGCTGGAGCAAAGAGCTTCTCGGCTCACAAAGCACTGCTGTGTTGTCTTCTGCTTTGATCCCATGTCACAGTCACTGTGGGGAGTGAGTAAACAGGGCAGGTGTCACTGGGACCCCTTTCACCTGTGGAAACCCAGCCAGAGCTCTGGTGCAGGGGGGGCCACATGTACGCAGTGGCACATTCATAACCTCACCCCGAGTCCTCAGACCCCAGGCTCTGCAGCTGCCCCTCTGAATGGGAGTCTGAGGACCGAGTATAGCTCAGGAAGTTCTAGATCATAAATCCCAGGCACCTCTTGCAGTAGTCAGGTTTCTCTAGAGAAACAGAACCCTGTTGGTATTTCTCTAGAAACAGAGTCAATAGGGTTCTTTCTCTCTGGAGAAACACATATACACATGTGTGTCTACAGAGAGTAAGGGAGAGAGATCTGTTTTAAGGAGTTGGCTCACATGATTGTGGAGGGCAAGTCCACAATCTGTAGACTAGGCCAGCAGCTGGAGACCCAGGAAAGAGTTGCAATTTGAGTCTGAAGGCAGTCTGCTGACAGAATTCCTTGTCCATGCAGGGAAGTCGGTCTTTTTTCCGATTAAGGCCTTCAACTGATTGCATGAGGCCCACCCACATTAAAGAGAGTAATCTGCTTTTTCAGTCTACTAATTTAAAGGTTAATGTCTTCTAAAAATAGCTTCACAGAAATAAAATAATGTTTGACCAAATATCTAGGTACCCAGCCAAAATTAATAAACAAAGTTTACCATCACACCATTTCACATCTAAAGAGCCAGTGATAATGGAAAAACCCTTTCTCAGCCATCCTTCCCCATGATCCTCTGACAGCCTTGTGGAAAAGACGGGAATGGCTAGGATTAATCAGTTCATCCTGTAAATACACCACATTGAACCCTGACTTTGCACCAGGCACTTGGTTAGGCCCAGCAAGTCACTGCCCCAGTCCTTTCCCTCTTGAGAATCCAGTGGTAAAGACAGACATTGAATGAGTAATTACCCAAATCTGTCCTATTTAGTGTCCAGGGTGGTGAGTTCCACAGAGCACAAGTAGGACAAGGTATGTGAGGATGACTGGCATGGGACCTGGTCTAGGGTCACGGTTGAAGGGGGCTTCTCTCAGGTGGTGATGTTCAAGCTGAGCCCTGAAGGACGAGCAAGTGGGGCAGGGGAAGGTGGAGGAGGAGAGAGTTTGGGACCAAGGAGCCATGCATGTGAAGGCCATGAGGTGGGAAAGGGTTTGGCACAATTGAGATTTGGAGGGAAGCTGGCAGTGTCCACAGGTTGTGCACTGTGCAAGTGAAGGAGAACCTGTTTGAGGCTGCAGAGGAAGGCAGATGATGCACTCCCAAGCTTTCTAGGCCCACTCAGGATCTTTAACTGTAGCCTAACGGCACAAGAAGGCCCCTAAAAGTTTTGAAGCAAAGAAGTCACATGAGCAGATTTGTCTTTTAGGCAAGTTGCCATCCATGGACTACAGAGAGTGGACGGGAAGGAATCAGAGGAGATGTGGGAACCTTAGGAGGGGATTGCAGACTTCCAGCAGGGAGACCGTGGTGACTCGAGCTGTGGAGGTGCCATGGGGATGGACATCAGAGAAGACATTTGAGGTCTGTGGAAGATGAGGACAAGGGAAAAATCAAAGATGCATGCAGTTACCCCCCATTAATAAAATGGGGCACTGAGGCCCCTAGAGACCTGGCGTTTTGCCCAAGCTTACCCCACCAGTGATGTGTGAAGCCGGGATGCAGCCGGGCCCACGGAACCGCACCTGCGGCACATTTCTGGCTGGTTGTCTTTAAATTCAGCTGGTTCTGTGTGGCGCTAATACAGCGAAAGCTTAGATTCCAGGTCGGGACCCATCTCGTCCATTCTGAGTGCTTGCCCGCCAGCTTCAGCCCTGACTCCAGGATTCAGCTCTGGCTGCAGCCGAGGACTGAGTGATCCCACCTGAGCCCAAACCAGGCCCTGACCCTGGTCACCCACTCAGTCCTGCTCTTGGCCTCTGGTGGCATCCCGCCCAAGGCCTCTTGATTCTGCCCCCCTACACATGGGTAGCGAGTGGTCGCTCTGTGCCTGGCGCGAGGCTAGGCGCGGAGCCCCAGCTCTCTAGCCGGCTCACACTGCCGGTCATCGGGGCGCCAGAGGAGAGGGTGTCGTGCTGGGGGGAGCGGGGGGTGCTCCAGCAGCACAGGCAGTGTGCTTTGCAGATGGACGGCCCTGAGTCTGAACCCCAGCTCTGCCACCGTTTAGCTGTGTAGCCACGGGCACCTTACCTGGCCTCTCTGAGCATGTTTCTTTACTGTCCGCTGGGGACCCCAGGACCTACGTTTTAGTTGAGGGATGGATTAGAGGTATTGTTTGCACAGAATTAGCATAGATTAGGTACTCCATAAATATCAGCCCCTTAACTTTCCTTTGCACTCGTTTATTGAACAGCTACTATGTATATGGATGTGGGGTCCTTTACTGGGTACTGGGGTAAGAGGTGACAACCAGAGCCTCCCGGCCTTGTCAGAATTTCTAGCACACTCCCTTGCACATAGTACGTGCTTTGCAAATGAAAGGAGCCAAAGAGGGTTTCAGAGACAGTTGGCTTCCCTGAGCCCCACACTATCAATTTTTCGGGAGCATCTTTGCCACAGACAACAAAAATCCAGTCCGTTTTAAAATGGAGTGGAGACACTGCTGCAGAGTGGGCGGGGAGAGGCGTCAGTCTGGGCCCCTGGAGGGGGACGGTGACTCTGTGCTTCCTCTCTTGTGACGAATGCTGTGCACGCCACAGTCCAGACACTCCTTGGAAGCCTGGGGGGCGCGGGGAAGAGTCAGGAAGGACGGAGGAAGCTTCTGTTCGGCCTGCCTTCCAACACTGCCGGCCCCGCGAAGTGCTGCATCTTCAGAGATCATCATCTGCAGCCTGGAAATGCCTCCACTTCTGGAAATTCACAGGTCAGCCTGACCCAGCCGTCGGTCCACCCTGACCCGGTGTACCTGGGGAGTCTGGAGATGGGGAGAGACACCCACCAGGGGAGACGTTTCACAAGCTCCAAGCACAGATGAAATGCCGAGGTCCAGCTTGAAAGACGCTGGGTGAGTGTGGCTGGGCCAGGCACGGTGCGGTATGCTGAGCATGCCCACCTCAAAGGCGAGGCTCGAGTCCTCTAATAAAATGGGTAGTCGCCATAGTCAGGGTGGGTTGTGCAATGGAAAGAGCACCATACTTGGAGTCCAAGAGGGTGGATTGAGGTTCTGCACTTGATCTTAGCCAAAAGGCTGAGAAGCGATTGGATTGAGGTTCTGGATGCATCTCTGACTCTGTGAAATTGGGAAAGCCCCCCATACCCCACACCCCACCCAGCTGGGCCATCATAAAATCAGAGATAGTGATGCCTAGGAGGTCCCCCAGGCCTCCCACCTTGTCATTCATTCGTTCATTCTGTGTTTTACCCTATAGCACTCTTGACCTCTGATTTGCTGGCAGTTGGGCCCAGGGGTCTGCAAAGTACTAGGGTTGGCTTGCTGGAACTGTCTGGTCTGGTCCAGTCCTCTCATTTTACAGATAGGGAGATGAAGGCCCATAGGGAGGCACTGATCTCCCCCAGGTCACCTGGCAGATAACGGCTGAGCTGACCAGCAGCCCAGCTGCTTTCTCCAGCTTCCCTGGGAGGGATTTAAGGATACTCCCATCTGCCTCCTGCTACCTGCAGGAAGACTGCGGCCCCAGGGAGCCCTCAGGAAACTTCACTGTTTGGCTCACCAGAGATTTCTGGAGCTCCCTGTGGCAGAGAGATTTCTGTCTCTTTGGAGAGCTTGCTATGGGAAGGGCCAAGGGCATACCGGTCATTCATTGGCCCAGCCAGCCAGCCAGCCACGCACTCCTTCATTCACCCTTTCATTCTCTTGTCCATCTCTTTATTTATTTACCTCAATTTTTCACTCACTCATTTAATCATTTATTCACTGGCCCGCTTACTTGTCTATTGATCCATTCATTTAACAAGCAAATGCAGAGCGCTGAACCCATGCTCACTGGGGAGAGACTGATCATCAAACAGACCGCTACAGCACAAAATGATTGTTTCAGACGGCCGGCAGCCCAGCGGCAGGCACGGGCTCAGGGCGAGTGGGCTTGGAGGAGACCCCCAGCGGAGGTGGCATCCAAGCTGGCCTCCGAGGATGAGCAGGAGCTGTCCTGGTGAGAGAGGAGGAAGGACTGTCCCTTAGCTCCTAACGAGGTTCTCAGGGGCCACTGGGCCTGCACTGCCCAAGCCCCTCTGCTCCCGGCAGCCTGGGCAGAAGGAAGCACAGTGCAAGCTACAGCCCAGCCCAGCTCTTGGAGCTGTGCATCTCTGGCCTTGACTCCGTGGCTGTGGTCGCTGGCTTTCCCCAGGCTGTGTGGGGGCGCAGGAGGTGGCGAGTCCAGTTGGGTGTGAAGAGCTCGATCTTCTTTCTTTCCAGCTGCATCTTGGCTTACGGCCAGTCTCCCTGATGATTATCTGGGGTGCATATTTCCACGTGGCCTCGTCTGCTGCTGCTTGTCTTCCTCAGAGGAAGGAAGGAAAGGAGAGTGGGAGGGAGGATTAGTGAAGTCAACAAAAGATGTCTTTATCTGGTAAGATAGCAGTGAAGGCCACTGTGTTTGGAATCAGACGGACCCTGATTCAAATTCTGCTCTGCCCCTTAATTAACTATGTGACCTTGGATGGCTCCCTCTGAACTTGTTTCTTTCTCTGTAAATGGGACTAATAACATCTAACTGGCAGATTGATTGCATTATTTACATGCCCATTCAGACACACCGTAGGTTCCCAAAATATGGTGGTAAAAGTTTTATCATGCATCCCCTCACTGCCTGGTTGTGTAGCCCTTCCAGTGTGTTAGACTGCCGGCGAGGCGTAGGGATCCACATAAATAAAGCATTTGTAGCCCAGCCATGAGACCGACAGGTGCGCCTGCCCTTTTTATGCAACCTGCTAGGGCCTGGGTCTGAGGTCCACTTGGGGCACTCTGTGTAGCCATGGAAGGCTCTGGAAAGAAGGTGACATCCTAACCAGGCCTTGAAAGCTGAATAAATAGGTTTTTCCCTGAGTCCACACTGCCCCTTCCAGGTGGAATGTTTGGGATGGGTCCTCTGTGTGCTGAACTCAGTCTGTGAGAGCTGACCATGTGGCTTCTGGATGTGGCCCCTGGCTCTGCTCGGCAGGAGCTCCAGGGTGGACTTGGTCAAATTACTGAGCCTCTTGGAGCCTGTTTCATCCTCTGTAAATGGGAAAATAATACCCACTTCACAAAATGGTTTTAAGTGCAAACATTAAAGTGTGTAAAGTGCTTCAGCCAGTACCTGAGACATCGTAGGAGCTTTCGAGATGTGACTCTTCTTGTCACAGCTGCAGTAGGGGCGGGGGGGGGGTGGTTTGGGGGGGCAGGGGAGGCTTGGAAAGGGGGATGGAAAGAAGACAAATGGGAAGTGGGCTTGACCAGGGGAAGAGAAGAAAGCCAAAGCCGGCCCTCCTGCCCTCTTCCTCTTCCAGCACTGAACCTGCTGTCTCCTCAGCACCCTCTTCTCCAGCCTGATGCAGCTTCTTGCTATTCCCACCAAGTTCTATTCCACTTCTGTCCCCTCAACTGTTGCCTCTCCCCCCCGAGTCAGATGTTATAGTCCCCTTTTCCACTTGCTCTTTAACCTTCAGGACTCTGAAGGTGCCCCCTCCTTCTGAAAGCCCTCCTTGATGGACCCTGTCCCTAGTAGTGAGCCCCTCCCTTCCTGCATGCCCCCTCCTTGCCCCTCTTTAGCATGTGTAAGCGACCACCTTTGGTGTGTTTGCTTAGCTGCCCCCTCATGGGACAGACGGTGAGCCCCTTGAGGCTGAGGGCCTGTGGGACTCATCTTTGGGTCTCCCTGGCTTCCAGCACTCCGCTTGGTGAGTGTTTGAATGTTGAATGAATGAATGAATCAATCAATCAATGAAACAACTGTGAGGAGGACGGTAGAGCGGGGGGGGGCTTTGTTCAGGGCCTGTCCTCAGCAGTTTTCATCTCCCTCTGTTGCTTCCTGCGCTCCCCCTCTTCTCCTGAGGGGCCAGGGTGCCTGGCCAGGGTGCCTGGCCGCGCTGCGCCAGGGATGCCGCATCTTCCTTCAGGGCTGTCTGCGGCCGCCTCGGCAACCCCAGGTCCCTGCAGGCCTGAAGAAACAACTCTCCCCTCCCACCCAGTTTCCCCCCAAAAAACAAACACAGCCACTGCCCCCAAGCCACAAGGGCTCGCAATGAAAAACAGGTGTCTCCCAGAGACCTATCAGCCCAGGCTGGGTGGCAGCTTTGGGTCACCTCCTGGGGGCAGGGAAGGGGTGTGGGCATGGCAGCATTCATGAGTGCTCACCCAGAGTGTTCAGCTCCTGGGGCCCAGCACGGGGTTCAGCAGCCACCTCCCACTCTGGTCACAGGAGACTGACTAACAGGAACATCCCAGGCCAGAGGAGCCAGGGGGCTCTGGTTCCAGCTGGGCCCTCGCTGGGGACAGCACTGGGGGGACAGCTAGCCATGGACAAAAGGGTGGCCCTCGTGCCCCTCTCACTGTCTCAGATTTCTGCTTCACCCCAGGGAGTGAAAGAGCACGAGTGTCCTAATCACCCAGCTTTAATCCCCACTTAGCCCCTTATAAGCTCTGTGAGTCCAGGAAGCTTCTTTTGCTTCTTGGAGTCTTACTTTACTCATCCGTAAAATGGGTCAGTAAAGACTCTCTGCATCGGTTGTGGGCTGGGACTAGGGGTGGTAGCTTACATGTGCATGTGTGTAAATGGCCCCAGTGCAGGGCCTGGGTAATACGTGTTTATTAAAAGTTAGCCCCCATACCTCTGGCTCCGGATCCATCACTAAGGGACTGGGTCTGAATTTAGGCAAGGCGTTTTCACCTGTCCCGGCCTTTTCTAAGAGTCTAGGCTCCACCCCTCCCCTGGCCTCCTGAGGCCCAGTCCTAAGGAGCAGCTGCTTGTCTCCCACCTGGCTCAGCCCGTCTGTTGCACGTCCCAGCTTCTGTGTATGATGTTCCCTCTGCCTGGAATGCCTTTCCCCAATTGTCTCCCTCCTTTCAGTCACAAAACATGCTTCCTGAGCGCCTACTATGCACCAGGCACTGTTCTGAGCACTTGGAATGCATAGGTGAACAAGCCCTGTCTTCTTCCCCTGCTCCTGGGAGCCCCTATTCCTTGCCACATCTGCCTTGTGACACTTGTCTCACCGTCCTGGGGCGGGCTGTTTGCCCATCTGTCCTCCCCATGACTAAGCTCCTGGAGGGCAGGGACCATGTCTAACCAGGTCTCCACCCCCAACACCAGGCACAGAGGGGGTGGATTCACCCTGTCTGTTGGATTCACCGCAGAACTCCAGCATCGGTCTGGGAGCCGGGTGGGCTCAGGGCCCGGCCAGTGCCTGTGGACTGAACAAGTGAAGGGGCCTGGCAAGTTCGGCTCCCCCACGGCTCGTGCCGGAAGGGTAACTCCATCTCCATGCCCCCACCGTGGCCAGTTTCAGATTCTGCTGGCTCAGCCTCCTCAGCAGTGCCAACTCACGGAGGGGGCCGCCAGGTCCAGACACCCTGGAAGGTTTGGCAGTGGAGGGAGGGAGGCCAGTGGGTGCTGGAGTGGTCTTCTGTATTTGTATTGGAAGCAGGCTCCTTGCATGCCAGTGCTCGCCCCTGATTTCAATTATCCAATTGCACAGTGCTGCTAAAAGTGCCTGTGGGCAAACAAGCTGGCTCCGGGCCCCTTCCTTCATTAATTCTGACAGTCCATCATGTTGCACCCAAGGAAGCCCGCTCTCCTCCCGCGGCAGGCTCAGTGGACTCTGTCCAGGTCACCAGGACAGGAACCTGAAAGAAGGAGCCGAGGGGAGGAAATGTCCCAAGAAAGGCACTGGTGATGTGGAGGGGTTTCAGGTTGGATCCTTCCTCCTCCTGACGCCCTGGGGTCTGCGTCACACTTGCCTTCTCCGGGCTGGTTCTGGTTTTCCAAGGGCTAGGCCAGGAGTCATTTTGCCAAGGTGGCGGTGAGAAGCGTTTGTGAACATTGGCCCGGCCGTGAAGATGAAACAAGGGACGATTTGCCTATGTGAGTGCACACTAGGTTCTTTCCCCCTTCTCTCCCAGTTCCTTCATTTACTTGCTTATTGCTCTTCCTGGTGTTTCAGTCAGAAAGAACACGTCTGTTCTTCTCCTGAAGTCAGGTGATGGGGCAATGGGACAGGTGGGAGGGGGAGGGAGCAGAGAAGTGGGAATTCCGCACTGTGCCGGACCCCTTAATAGGGGCTCATGGTCATGGGGTGCCCGCCACCCCACGTGTTCCCATCCTGCCTCTGTGTCGGGGCCTCAAGGGACAAAAACAGACACGTAGTATGTCATCGATGAAAGTCGCGTGGGGAAGGGTAGACCCCTGATCTAAGGAGGAAGAGCAGAGTAGATGCCAGGTAAGCCACCAGCTGGATCTGCCAGAGCCCGGCGTTCTAATTAAGACGGTGTCTCTTTACCGTCTAAAATGATATCATTTAGGTCACTCCCAAGTGTCCCTCTTCTGGTGGGATAATCACTGGAAACCATATTGGCTTATTGCAGTTGCAGAAAAGGCTGTGCCCTCCCCATTGCTTGTGGGTGCTAGGGAGAGAGTGGGTCTGTGTCTGGAGGGGGTGGTGGGAATGGATCAGAGGAGCCCCAGGGGCTGAGGGAACAGGGGCAGCATGGAGAAGAGACTTGGGGAGAACTGAACCGCTTTCCCCGAAAACCTGCAGGGCTGGCCTGGCACAGAGGGAAAGACGGGCTCTCAGAAGAGGCAGCTAGGCCTGGTGGGGAAGAACTGAAGTGAGATCTAGCTTTCCCACAGCCAAGAGCTGCTGGCCCCGTGGGGATTAGTCAGCTACCTGTGCAGTGGCCAGTGGCCTGGCCTCTGCTGGGGCAGCTGGGATTGGGGATGTGGCCTGGTGGGCTGCACTCTTCCCAGGTTCGTGGCCCCAGACAGGTCATCTCTCTCTGAGCCCCGGTCCTCTCCACTGCCCCAGGGGAAGGCTAATGGCTAGGGACTGTGACAGGCAAAACCCCCCCACAGATATCCGAGCCTGGGAGGGGGTAGTTCTTCTGTTGCTCAGGCCCAGGCACAGAGGGGGCCATTAGCCCAAGTGACCGGATGAGGCCCAGTGTCCGATCTCCCCAACCTCAGGCGGCCCTATCAGCCCTCTCAGTGTCTGGTAAATACCCTCCCCGTGAGTTGGAACTCCACTGCTCCAGGAAATGTTACAAGTTGTTTTTCCACCAGAGCACATACTGGATTTTCCATGGCACCTCCAGCACATTTTCGGGAAAACCCAGGTGGTGGGGATGCGGGCTGAGACCCTCCAGAAAGGCCGAAGGCCCCGGCAAACCAAAAGATGGCTGGGTTTTATTTAATCATAAGTGCAGATACGTCTCAACCTTTGAATACTGGAAAGGAAAGGAAAGGAAAAAAAAAAAAAAAAAGCCCAGCAAACCAAAAAAACACACACATCGCTTTGCTTTGGAGGGTAATTACTCTGAATTCAGTTAAACCAACTTGCTCTAGCTAACTAGATTAGTTTACATCTTGTGGTAGAAAAAGAAATACAAATTACTTAGATTGCAATAAACCATGTTTTTCTAACTAAATAGATTAGTTTATATCTTGTGGCAAGAAACAAGGAGAACAGCTCAGAAATGCCTGTCGCTCGCTCCTGCCCACTCACTCAGGCAAAGAAGCGTGTTTTCTGCGTGACCTCTAGACCCTGAACCCTGTGCCTGCCTCCGCCCCCTCCTCCAAGACATGTAAAGAATTGAGACCGGAGAAAAGAAAACAAAACCACCTCCAGCCCAGTCACGGTGATGAGGGGGCCAGACTGTTCTGGTGTCGCCCCGTCCACACAGATGGCAGTCGCTTCAGTGAAGGTGGGCTTGCTGACTGCCTACTATGTGCAGGCCAGAGGGCGAGGCACTGGGGGACAGCCAGCTCCGTGCCGTGAGACCCACGTAGCCACGCACGGCTTGTTCTGATGCTCTGCTGTCACCGTTTTAAAATTCTTAATAATTTAGGAATATGGGGCTCTACACTCACACTCTGCGCTGGGCCCTGCAAAGTATGCCACCAGTCCCGGAGGAGAGACAAGGGATAGAGGAGACCAGGGCCTGCCCTCCCAGGAGGGCGTAGCCTTCTAGGGGACACGTCCGCCTGTGGTTAGTGTTTGTCAAAAGGATCTTTGCCCTTAGAGAATTGACAGTGCATTGTCTTAAGTGATTCCAGAAACTTCAATGACTTGAGGGGTCTTTGGCCTTTTCTCCCCCCTAACAACAAAAGACACTTGCTCCCAAATGTCTGTGTCTTTCTATCCTAAGATTGCCCGGGAGAGTAAAGTGTAATGGGTACCAGCAGTTTCTGAGGAGCCTCGTCTTGCTGGGTGTCTCTCTCAGGCCTGTCCAGAGGGGTTCTGCAAGGGTCGCTGCAGTGGAGAAAATTCATTTTAACCATCAGAACGCAACCCATGTGTTGTGCCCCACTAAGGTGTCCCTTACCATGCATTGTCTCACTGGGTCATCTCACTGAGTTTCTAAAGGGTAGAGTGGCTTTAGGTGACACAGCTCTGTCTTCTCCCAGGGACAAGTCCTAGCTGGGTGGTGGCTGCCCCAGGAAGGACGCAGCCTCCTTTTACTTCTCTGCCACACGAGGCACTGCCTTCCCTCCAGGGGGGCTGGCCACTGCGGCGCTGGTGTTCCAGGCCTGGGCAAGGAGAGGGGCCGGCGGGCTCACATCCCATCAGCCACAACTGGGAACCCTGACCACCGCACGGTAAGGGAGATAGGAACTGGGGTCTCTTCCGGGCGACCACGTGCCATGTGAGGTATAGGTAGGTACATGTGTCTCAGTTTCTTGAATGAGGCCCTAGGCTCAGGAGAGCAATGACTTGGCCCGGGTCATGCAGCCTGCAGGTCTGGGCATTTTCTAAGCTCCCACACTGCTTTACTGTGCAGGGGTGTGGGCTCCAGGAAGAAGCCTCCTGGACTCCAGGGAAGCCGGGGAGAGGGTACATCACCCCTGGGCAGTTCCACTGCAAGGCCCTGTAACTGAGGGTTACTGACTCATTCTTGTACCCACTGAGGGACGGGATACTCACTACTTAGCCTGGTCATCCTAGAACCTTGTCGGCTATTAATTACTACTATTTCAGTTCAGCAAATAATGACCAGATGGTTCTGAACAAACAAAACTATGGGGCTGATTGGCGGGGTCCCTGATCTGGGCTGGGGAGTCAGGAAAGGCCTTCTGAGGATGTCACCCTTTGGGAAGTCAGTCTTAGAGGATGAATTTGAGTTATTTCCTAGCCCTTCGACTTTGGGCAGGTCTAAACCGCACTTTCCTCCTCTGTAAAACGGGCATAGTAGAGTCCCTACTTCATACAGCTAAAGTGAGAACTCTCACCGTCTCTGTAGGTATTTCATAGATGTCAGTTACTGGTGAGAGCCCACCTAGCAGAAGATCTGGCAGGAGCAAAGGCGAAATGGGGAGCAATGCACCGGCCACTCAGGAGGCTAGACAGGAAGATAGGGATCAGGGGCAGCAGGCGATGAGGCAGAGGGGTTAGGAAGATCTCCCCTCACATCAGCCCCTCTCTGCTGGCCTCCATCTGTGTCCTGCAGCTCTGCTAAGTGGGCCTACTCCTCCAGCCCAGATGGGGAAACTGACGGGCTTTGTGTGGCTGAGCTGGCTCCTCATGAGCACGGGCTGGGGCAAAGGCCAGAGAGGCTTGCGGGTGAGCTCGGCACACAGGATGGAGGGGGAAAGGGACAGCAGGTGGGAGAGACTGGAAACCGGAGAGACGGGGGGCCAGGAGACAGAGAGTAGGAGCCACGAAAGACTGAGCACTCAGGTTTTGTAATGGGACAGCAACAAGCCCACAGGTCGGGGATATGAGCCCCATGTGCAGATGAAGAAGCTGAGGCTCCGAGGACATAGTGACTTACTTAGTTCACCCGATTAGTGATCTGATTCCAAAGCTTTCTCTTTCTCATTTTCTTCTCCTAAAAAAGCCTCACACTGACTGGTATGTATTATTATAGAGTATGTCATCTTTATAAAAGGCATAAACAAAAAAATTATAGAATTCTACCATCCGGTGGGATAACTGCCATTAACATTTGATGAATATCTGTCGTGACATTTCCCCCATGCAAATCTATGTCTCTCTCAATACACGTGCATGAGGATGAATACGTATTTATGAAAATGGGATCATCACTCTATATACTGTCCTTTATTCAGTTCCCCGTATATCATGAACATCTTTCCACTGCAGTGAAGACATACTCATGCTCTCATTTCTAGTGGTCACAGAGCACGTTTAGATCATTTCCAAATTTCCACAGGCACACAGGAGAGAACACTGATCAAGAGGACTTTTTAATGAGAAAGGAAAAGAAATCTGGAAACTTTGGAGTAAAAAGGCAAAAACTAACCAGTCCTTCTTTCCTTCTCCCGCACACACCCAAGTACCATTCACCTGGATTTGCCTCACCTGGGGGGGGGGACGGGGGAGGGCAGCTCTAAGCCACCCTGCCTCCACTGAATCTTTCAATCACCTAACTTTATGGCTAGAAGGATCCAAAAAGCACATTTCTTTAAGTCAGTTTCCCTTTTCCCTTCCCACAGAAGGGGAAAAGGTCAAACAAAACATTGTGAGGATTTTCCTGCCAACTTGCTTTCTGGAATAAGGACTCCTTCCTCTGCATTTCTCATGGTCTCCAGGTGCCTGGGATCCTCCTCCTTCAGGTGGATAAAGAACGAGAATAAGCATGGATGCACCATGGGGCACTAGCTTCTCTCTCCATTACATGGCATGATAAAAAAAAAGCACCAGACCCAAAAGTCAGACAAATGAGGTTCAAATCCCGCCTTTCCCCCGTATTTCCAGGATAACCTCATGCCCTGATTCCTGTCTGAGCCTCAGTTTCCTAGTTATTAAGTGGAAGGGATACAGGGAATGTGAAGGGTGGTTGGTGGGGGCATATGGCACAGAAGAGAATGGTGCTCAACAAATAATTTTTGAAACTCTATTATATTAGTTTCTATTCTCAGAGAATTTTAAGAGAGGTGGGCCCACCTGTTCTTGGTTAAATAGCCCCTTTATTCGGTGGTGGAAGAGAACTCAGAAGTCAGAATCCAGTGACAATAAGACTCCCTTTTTACGTTCATGGCCCAGCCCAACTAATGAACAAATCCCCCATCATGAAAGAAAGTGTTTCCAATAAGCGTGCCAGTGCCTTTGCCAAGGCGGCTTGGGCCTGCCGCCCAAATGCTGGAGGCCATGGCACCCCTGCCCGAATAGCCACAGCAAATCCTCACTCTTGCCCTTGGAAGCCGTGTGTGATTGGAGCCAGACTCCTCACACGGGCTGCGTGGCCTGTGCAGGCAGGAGGCCTCCAAGCGAACTGCAACGGACAGGCCCCAGTTGTCTGCAGAAGGGGCTGAAACTGGGCAAGAACTGTGTGTTCCTAGGGCACGTCGTGCTGCGGCCAGAGGGCACTGACAGCACAGGGGAGTGGCCCCCCTGCCAAGCTCTTGGCTACCCTCAAGAGCCAGGCCAAGGGACCTGTGTTTTCTTTGCTGCGTTATTAAGCTGTCTTTTGCTTTTAAGGTTCCCGGACCTGTCATAATACAGGCCATTCTAGCCGAGATTCTGGGCCCCTGTTCCTTTGAACTGCAGGAACAGCGTGGAGAAATCCCGCTTTCCCTGCGGGGCGGTGACAGCCTGACAGCCTGACAGCTGACAGGTGACAGCCTGACAGCCTGACAGCCCCCAGCCAGGCTGCTACTGAGAGGGGTTCCAGCCATGCCGGTCCAGACTTGGGGAATCGGGCTCGTCCCCGTGGGGAGGCCGATGGAGCCCTGCCATCTTCACACACTACCAGGGGCGAATAGAGCTGTGAGCAGGGGAGGAAGGGCCCGTTTAAGACTGCGATCAGAACTTCTGGGTTCTTGGAAAGGGATTAGCACGCCATCGCAAAGGGCATGGGGCTCGGCGCTCAGGGGCCTGGCGGAATCCCGCTCTACTGTGTCCTCGTGGCTGATCTTCAGCACGTTCCTTCACTTCATTAAGCTTTGGTTGTCTCCTCCGTACAATGGGAAAATAATGGTGTCCTCAGAGGATTTGCTGTCAAGATGAAGGGAATTACGAGTCTCCTCAATGGGGCGCCCTGTGCCCTGCCTGTGGCGAGCAGCGCATGGACGGCGCCGTCACCGTTCATTTCACAAGGGCCTAGTGCTGCCGGCGGGGCATTGGACTGGGGGCACTCAGGGCTGGCAGTCAGGAGACCTGGCTTTTGATCCCAGCTCTGCCACAGGCCTGTGGTGTGACTTCAGGCAAGTCCGTGCCCCTCTGTGAGCGGTCCTTGACTCATTTCTCGGCCCAGAAATGGAGAGAAGGGCGTGAAGGCCTCTAAGCCCAGGGGTAAGCGGTGCCTGAGTCTAAGAGTGGCACGTACAGGGTCTGGGGGCTGGTAAGACTCCTGGTAGGATCAGTAGGCAGGCCTTGCCCAGAATTAAAGCCTCTCCTTTGGTGCCTCTTCTCTTTCCCTCTGGAACTGGTTTAGTGCTGCAGACACGTAAGGTGAGCAATTCCCAATGTGTGTGCTCTATGCTCCCCACCCCGACACCAGCCAGACAGACCAGGGGCTGGGCAGGCGGTGGACAAGGCGAAAGATACAGTGGAGCGAGGGAAGAGGGGGAGACAGACATGCAGGAGAGAGAAGAGAAAGGTGAGAGTTTATACGGAACCACAGAGCTGGAGACATGTGGGGTCAGCCCTCAAAAATGTGAAAGGACAGATTTCCCATCCAAAGTGGGAGTGCGGCCAGAGGAGGCCGGGGCCGTGGGTGGCTGGGGGAGCCGTGGCGATGCAGGGTGCTAATTCATTTCTGATGTCTGGGATGGGGGCGTAGTAGTTCTTACTCCCCAGAGAACTCCGACCAGAAGCAGGCCCAAAGAGCACTCAGTTGGGGGAATCTTCAGACACCTTCCTACTCCGACATCTAGCTAGCATCTCCTTCCCTGTCCCCCGCTGCCAAGGGCCTGGCCAGGCCTGCTCCTCTGGGAAGTTGGTTCTCGTTGCCCCTCTCACTGAAGTTTTCCCCAAGACTTGGATCCTTGGAGAAAACCAAGGAGTGGTGTTTGACTTAGCAACCATTTATAGAGAACCTACTGCCCTCCGGGCATGAGCTGAGCACTGACACGTGCTGCCTCACTTAATTTGTGATCTTTCAAGCTCCTCTTGCCCCGGGAATGTCTGATCTGGCACTTTCTATGTCTCCCTAAGTCCACAGTTATTCGTGCCCCTTCTCCTCTCCTTGACCTTGACTGTGAGCTCCTCCAGGGCAAGCTCAGCCTTTGGTCTACCTGTGTGTCCTCCAAGACCCGGGCTCCAGCTTCATCCTGTTGACTGGATTCTGTTGAATTAAATCTAGGGGCACCTGGGTGGCTCAGTCAGTTAAGTGTCCGACTCTTGGTTTCAGCTCAGGTCGTGATCTCAGGGTTGTGAGATCGAGGCCTGCATCCTCTAGGCTCAGAGTCTGCTTGAGATTCTTTCCCCTTCCCTCTCCCTCCACCCCCCTGCCCCTCCTCCCACACCCTCTCTCTCTTTCTCCCTAAAATAAATTAATACATAGAATCTTACATGAATTAAATCTAATTAATCTGCAGGCGGCTTACTAAATTCAGTTTCTGTGATTTGTGGCATTAGGAGTCAGCTCTGTTGGGAGAGAGGAGGGGGGAGATTATATTTTGAAGCAGAATACATAATACTTTGAGGGCAATGCCGAAGTCAAGTGGAAGGGCGGCACTCATGGTGGGGTTTCTGACAATGGAGGCAAGTGCGAGGGGGAACCACCTGGGGCATTCTGGCAGAGGGAAGGGTAGGGATGCTTGTTGGGAGGGAGCCCTTCACTGGGCTGGGGGTGGGTTTGGCTTTCTGGGACGCTCCCCCATCTTGTGCTAGGCTGTGCTGGAGGAGCGAGGTGACCACACAGTCTCCTCGTAGGGAACACATGGTCACACTATGAAAGTGAGACTCGGCTGAAGGGTGAGAGTCCTGGGATCCTAGGCACTTGGTTAGAGGACCTTTCGTAGAGCAGCGTTTTCTGGCTCCGCTGCTGTAACGTGGGGCCAGAAATGTAATGTGGTTTCCTGCAGGGATTGGAGATTTGCTCCAGTAAGAGTTTGCCTTGGAAAGGACTCACAGTATAGATGTCTTCACCCGCAGAATAAAATCTAAACTCCTCTGCCTGGTGCCCCCGAATGTGGACCCTGCTGACCATCCTACCATCACTGCCTCCTGCCCCCTCCCCTCCCCCTTGCTTCTTCACCCACACCCGTGCTTCCCCCATCCTAGCCTTTGGTCACCCTGCTCTCATCTCTTTTAATGGCCTCCCTGATCCTGACATATTACCACATCCTTCCCATCCATCCTTAAGGTAAGGCTCAGATCCCTCCTCTTCCAGGAAGCCTTCCCTCATTTCCTTGCGGCAAATATCATCCTCCCTTCAGTACCCTGTTTCAGCTTATTCTGCGTGCCTCATGCAATTTTATGCTCAAGTTAGGTTTCGGGGGAAGGTACCCATCCTTCTCCTTCCCCCAGAGTGAACTCTTGAAGGACCTCTGAGGCCCACAGGGCATGCTCAGTGACTGCAGGTAAGGGAGAGCCAGTAACTCCAGGGGGCAGACAGATCCCATAGCCTGCTGGCGCAGCCTCTGGCACAGCAGGGGTTAATCAGGGGTACATGTGATCAATAAATATTTACTGGGTGTTAAGTGTTTAGCCTAATGCAGCATTTAACAGCCATTCTCATTTATGGTAATGGGAGGCATGTGCGACCCTGGGGGATTTGGGAAGGGAGCTCCCTCCACCTGCCTTCAGACCAGTTTCAGACACACCCCCCCATCACACACTCCAACTGCCCTGTGGAGGTGGAGTTTCAGCTTCGAATTCTTTTCTTGGGCTCTCAAGTCCTGACTCCACCCCAGGCAGATCTTAGTTCCCCCCTGGCTCTGTCCTCACAGAATCCTCACCCCATTTCTGTGCCTGGCTCTCTACTGGGCATTGGGGACACAGAGGTGAGGCAGAAACAGCTCCCTCCCCACAGGAGCTCCTCGTTTCTCATCTCTGCCCTGAGAAATAATGCCTAGCCCTTTTTCTTACACCGCAGGTCACAGCTGAGTCAGAAGATTTCAGGCTCACCGGGGAGGAAGAGTGGCACAGCTGGATCTCTGGGGAAGGACAGGGCATAGGGGGTGTGCAGAAGCCTCAGGTATAGGGGTGTGCCGAGCCCCAAGGTGATTTGATGCACACCCTCAGAGTGTATCATCCAACAGACATCACAGGGTTAGAAGCAGAGACTGACAATGGGCAACACTAGAGAGGGGGCTGGACCAGAGGAAGACTCGGGGCTGTGGGAAATAGGGAGGGGCATCTCCCTCAGCCTGGGGAAGGCTTCTCCAAGGAGGTCATCTCCAGCTGCCTTGTGAAACCAGCCCAAGAAGAGGGAAATGACATTTTAGGCAGAGGGAATGATGTATACCAAGGCCCAGAGACATGAAAAAAATCTGGCCTGTGAAAGAACATGATGAGTTTGTGACTAGATCTGTGCTTTCCACAGTGGTAGCCACAGGCTGCATGTACTATTTAAATTAGTTTAATTTAAATTTAAACTTTAAACTTTACCCTGGGTTAAAGTTTAATCGGTTAAGATTAAACAGAATTAAAATTCAATTCCTCAGTCACACTAGCCACATTTCAAGGGCTTAACAGCCCCACGTGGCTAGCGGTTCGGCTGTATTACAGAATTTCCACCATCTGAGGAAGTTGGATTGTCCAGCGCTGGTCCAGAACACAGAGTGGCTGGGGACCAGTGGGGAAGAGTTGGCAGGGTCCCTAGGATGAGACTGCAAAGGGTCTTGAGTGATGTGAGGACTCTGAGTCCCTTCCTGTGGGAGGGAGGGTGTCAGCTCTTCCCTGGACCTCCGTCGACTCGAAGAGGGAGGCTGCTTATTTATTCCCTACTTGCTTTATGAACTCCTATTCTGTGCCCCACATCCCTGGTTACAAGAGAGGTGTATACTGAGAGCCTGGCCTCTGGAGAGGGATCCGAACCTTCCCCAGTAATGTCAAGGCCGTGAGGTTACCAGGGTCCTGTGAGAAAGCAGCAAGCACAGCGCCTGTCCATCACCCCGCCCCTGCCAATACACTCTCAGTGAAGGCTGAGCAGGCCCAGCACAGGAGGATGCAGTCCGTGGAGGCTCAGAGTCGTCCGGTTGTTCACGAACAACAAATACTGGGGCGGCCGGGGGGACAGGCCGAATGCAGGGTGTGCTGGGGCAGTGGGAGTGGTGGAGGCCAGCAGGATGAGGAGGCTTAGCATGGGAGAGTGGCTGCCTCTTCCTGGGCTGCCCTCTGCTTACTTGCCTCAGAGATCAGTTTCCCCCTCTTCCATGCCCAGCTCCAGGGTCACCTCCTCCATGAAACCTCCCCTGGTTGATCAAGGAGCCTTCCAGATTTCACATGACACTAGTCCTGCAGACTGCGGCTATGTCCGGCTCCGTAACTAGACCTGGGTTCCATGAGAGTCAGACGTGCCTTGTTAACTGTGCTCTTCCCTGGCCTGATCCATGTTTCCCCTCCCTTCCCCATGAGTCTGCCCCCATTGTTACACCTCTGCATCCAACTACCTGTTTATATCTCCGTCTCCACCATTAGAACTCCCTGAGCACAGGGGCTGTGTTGTTCAGCTCCCACATCCCTGGATGAATGAGTGAAGGCAGGAAGATGGAGGCTGTTCCAGCCACCCCACCTGGAGGCAGAGGACTTGTGGGTGGACAGAATCAGGAGGGGGTCCGGAAGGGCTGTGGGAAGTGAACGAAGGCCAAACAGGTGGCATGGCCCTGGGTCCCTACTGCCAAGCCGCAGGATCTTCTCCCCTGCAGTGTGACCTGGGCGGACTCCCCTGGGAGGGGACACCCTGTCTGCTTCTCTTGGGCTCCCTCCTCGCCTGCTGATTGACTGCTGCAGAGAAGATAATGGCAGATCCCTTTATTTGTTGGGCCGGCCTCTAGGCAGAAGGGTTTGCTCCAAGTGCCACTTGGTGACTCGTGCAAATTGTTCCTGACAGCCCCACAAGGCCAGGCCATCTGCCTTGCCCTTTCGCCAGGCGGAAGGGGCTGGAAAGATAGATATTAGGTTTCCACTTAAGTCAATACTTTGATGTTCAAAGCTGTTTAATATTCATTAAACCAGTCCTTCAGTTGTAATTGCGGTCATTACCCTCCCTTTTATGATCGTCTGTAAATGTTATGGGACAGACGGGCACAGCTATCCTAATGATGGAGGGTTTTGATGATGGATAAAAGGTTGAATAGAATCCCTTCAATCTGTCTCCTCACTCTTCGGTGCTCACTCCCACCCCTTTCTGCTTCCTTTCACTCTTAAAAGATGGTGTTTGGGCTGAGAGAGCAGGATGGCTCCAGCAGGGTCATGGTTAGTTAATTTTACAGAGACAAACATGCGGTCCTGCGGTCTCGGACTGAACCCATACTCTCCCACACACCTGGGCCCAGCCCCAGGTCAGGCAATGAGCCCTGACCCCAGCCCCAGCCTCGGCCTTGACCCTAGCCATGTTCTGAGCATCAAGAGAGGGAAATTAGGTTATCAGAACAGGTTTGGACCTTAGAGATGTTGGTGCTTTTGCTCTGCAGAGGGGTGGGGCCTCCTACTGGGACATTCACAGGCTTTGGAGTCAGACTGGCTTTCAATGCCAGGCTCTGCCACTTTCTAGCTGCATGATTTGGGCAGCGGCTGAGCCTCCGCAGCATTCAGTTTGTTCATCTATTAAGAACAAGGACTGCTAGGAGAGTCATTGCGAAGACCCCATTCACTAACAGCCCTGCTCGGCCAATGCCACTTCTCGGCACTCCCACCAGCCCCTTAAGTTCCCGCGAGAGCAGGCTGGCCCTATGCTAAGAACCCTAAGCCTACTGGGACGGGGGCACTGTGGGCTGGCCGGCTCCTGTCGCATGAAGTGCAGGGTACCTTCTCCTGCCTCCCCACTCTTCGGTTCCAACAGTCCCCTCAGGCACCCTCTTGTGAGCTTCCCAGGGCCACAGGTTGCAATCTCTGGCAAGCAGCCCTTGAGACAGGTTCGTGTGCCCAGTGTTTATTAAGGAGGCCCTTGGGATCCACACCTCTGTCTGGAAAAGGGGTCAGAGAGGAAGCAAATCCAGTGGAGGAGATGCAGGTCTGAGCCCAGCTCCGGGTCTCACAGCCAGCATGGTTACTTATGCAAATCACATCAAGCAAGTGGGTGCTTGCCAATGGATAAGCAAATGATCAGAGCTTTCTTCTCCAACAGCAAAAGGATAAATGTAGGTAGTGAAGGCAGTGAAGACTTGCTCAGTGAATGAGTGAGTGAATGAATGAATGAATGAATGAGTGAACAAAGAAATCTGCAACTGAGTAGAATGGATCCCCAATCCCTTATTTGTCTCAGAATTCAGTATTCTTTGGGTTTTAGATATGCATCCATCTAACACCCCATTGGGGCCGGGAACAGCACCCATAATCACATTAATAGTTGTGCTGCAAAACATGATATTCACAAAAAGCGGGATAGACCAAGACTCTGTATAGCCTTGTGTAGGCTCAGGTCAGGTTACCAAAGTCCAGTGGTTCTTCAGAGCTTTTTGGATTCTGGAACTGCCAATAAGGGAGTGAGGGCCAAGGTTCTTTCTGGCTTCCTAAGTCCCCTTGAGGATGCGGATCCCCTACTAGACTGACTGCCCTGCCCATGCCTCCATGGCTCCCATCAGTCCCCGAGCTGGGCCTCAGCTCTCGGGGTCCCTCCTCCTGCTGTGTGTTTCTTTCTCTGCCTCCAGGGCTGCCACACCAAGGTCAGTGAAATGGGAGGCTCAGATCAGGTCTAATCACGCATCGTTCACATTCTAATGGCACCTGCTAAGTGAGAGGGTAGTGACTGAAGCTGAGGGACAGACCGAGCAGCCTGGGATTGCGGTGGCCGCCTCCTGGGACACGGGAGCTTGTGCCTGTCTTTCCCGTCTGTTAGGGCTCAGCTCCAGCACTGTCATAGCCCCGACTGACCAGTTGCCTCTTCCACACCCCTCTCCAGGTCCACTTGTCCGAGCTAGGGGCTGCGTGCTTTTCTACAGCGGTTCTTTCTTTCCCTCGTGGGCTCATTCGTTCATTCAACCAACAATGTTCTAAGCATGTACTATGTGCCAACATGACTGGGTGGTGGTGTTATGATTATTCGGTGAGTTGGGCAGTATGGATACTGAAGGAAAACCCTTTTAGAATAAGAGTAAATTTCAGTTATTTTTTCTCGTATCAGATCGATATCTCAAACTTGTATTTGTATAGGATGCTGTGGTTTGCAAGGCATTTTTTCAAGTGTTATTTAATCCTTCCCCACAACCCTGTGAAGGAGATGGCGGCAGGCGTGTCCATGGGAAGAAAAGCAGTGGATACAGGATGTGATATAGGGGGCTCACCTTGCCTAGAAAAAGAGCTATTTCTTCCTCGGATGCAATTTGCCGTTTACCAAACCTTGCATCAAAAACCTTCCGTCTCGACAGCCTCCCTCTGGGGGCCTGGGGAAGAGTCTCTTCTCTGGACACACCTCCAAGTCTCCCTGCTTCCTGGCTCGGTGAGCTCCTCCTCATCCACCAAGGGCCATCCTGCAGGTTCCTGCTCTATGAAGGTTTAAGAAATAGCTGTACAGTGGCCTATGGGGCCCAAAATGCACAGCTGCCCCAGCTCTCTGTCCGGTTCTCTCATTCCCCCCACCCAGCCCCACCCCACCCTCCGGCTGCTCTGTCTCCTTGCACTCTCTGGCCGTAGGGCCTTTGTGCTGGCTGTTCCCCAGGCCTCGAATGCATTACCCTCGAAAAGCGGCACAGCCAACTCCCCTGTCTCCCAAATGTCACCCTAAAGAGACCTGTATTTACATCGCAGCCCTAGTGTTCCAATCCCCTGCTCCTGCTCACTTTCCCCCTTTTACCATGTACCTCCCCCCACCACCACCCCCCAAACAGGGTACATATAATCGACTTATGTCCTCTGTTTACTGTCTGTCTCACCCCCTGACACACAATGGACTGTAAGATCCAGGAGAGCAGCGATTTGGGTCTGTTGTTTGCTGACTATCCCAATATCTAGAACAGTGTTCAGCACATAGTACTGGCTCAGTATATATTTGTGGAATTAATCTTTGATGCCTTCGCCGATGGCTGAGAAACTTTACTTGGTGCCTTCCTCCTCTGCTTGTGGTGAATTTATATATGTGTGCATATATAAAATAGTTATTCATATTTATATTTTATATCTTTTAAATTTTCTTTTCAGCCTCTGTAACTAGCTCCAGGCTGGGGGGTCTGGGAGGGAGATGAGTTCGCTGTCTCAGCTTATTTAAAAATCTGGATACGCGGTGGAGCGTAAGGAAAGAAAACCAGCGTGGAGCGCCTCCTGCATGCATTACTATTACTGGCTCTCTCTTGTTTAACCCATCATGACAAATCGTTTGAATTCATTGCCATGATCCCCAGTTTTCAGCTGGGGAAACTGATGCCGCGGAAGGTGGAATTTCTTGCCCAAGATGATGCAGTACCAGGCACCAGGCTCAGAACCCAGGTCTATGTGAACCTAGAACCATACAGTCCAGGTCTAGTCTAGTCTGCATTCCTTTGGCTTCCCCCAAGTTCCTACGGGACTGTATGGTTCCCTCATGGCAGCACCTCAGAGAGGGCAAGCCCAGCCCATGCCCAGGTCACAGACAGGCCGGCTAACCCAGGCTGCCCAAGCCCTCCTGATCCCGCGGACCCCAGTCTGGGCTGCAGTGCCCACTCTTGCTACAGCATCCTCAGCAAGCAGGTGCTGGCATCGGAGACCTCTTCGACCCGCACCTCCCTGCCGGGGTCCCTCCTTGCATTCCAGGGGGTGGTTGAGGCAGGTAGACCATGGCGTTAAGAAGCCGGTGAGAATGGCGCTGGCCTGCCCCATCCGCGGGAGAAGGCCGTCCTGCCTTCTGGAGCCTCACAGCCCATTCTGTGCCTCCCCAAACCCGTCCTCCTGTCTGTAACCCCAGAGCCCCGAGCTCCCCATCCTCGCTTCCCTCTGGGCCCTAGGCCAAGCCTTCACCGGCTTCCCTCTGCCAGCCTGTGAATGTCCCTTTGTGCGGCAGCCCTGACGCAAGGTCCTTCCTGGGGAGGTGTTATTTTAATATATTAAGGGCAGTCATTTTATTTCATAAAGATAGCTTGTTTAGAGGGGCCGGTGGTGGCCCGGGAGAGGTCACACTTGACAGATGCAGGGACAGCTTGTGGTTCGGGGCTGGAGATCACCTTGTGTGCCTCTGCAACCTTGTGCTGGCGCTGGAGTGAGTCCTGACGCCTGGGGCCCAAGTACCAGGCAGCTTTTCCCTCCCCGTGACAGGGAATATGGGCAGGCCCGAGGGAGAGGCAAACACTGGTACGATGAGGCAGGGCTGGAAGGTGGGGGAGCACGGGCTCTTCTCCAGCTCTGCCCCTGCCGCCCCGCCCTCCCCACCGTGGGCCCTGAGGACGTCTCCGCCCTCTGGGTCCCCATCAGGAGAGAAGATGACCCTAGGGCTACTGTCATGCCAAGAGACTTTTACTCCAGCCTCCCCAGGGAGGAATGCTGAAAATAAATGAGGAGTGAGTGCCACTCCGGGCCCCGCAGCCAGGCCGGGGTGATGGACGGGGTGACCAAGTCTGAACAGGGTTGGTTCCAGGACACCTCTGGTTTGCTGCCGAGCAAAACACCTGGCCCTTGAGGGCGCGAGACACGGAGGCAGCCTTACCAGCTCTTCTCCTCAACAAGGAGCCTTTCTCTGACTGTGGTGGGAGGCGGCAGTGGGGTCCAGGGCTGGGCAGTCCCAAGGCACCCCCTGCCAGGCAGCAGGGTTGTTGAACTTGGAAATGTGCATGCTTCCTTCTGCTCAACAGAGCAATCCAGGGCTCGCTGCAGCGCTCACACAGGGTGACCAGATACAGGCTGTGCTGTGCTTTATGGTAACTTCAGTGAGAAGCGGGTGTCGGCCTGGGCTCTGGAGCTGGGGTCAGGGGAGTGAACTGCATGAGACCCTCTGCTCTCCCTGAGCTCATCCTCTGTGCCTGGGTGTGGGGCTCAAGCTGTGATGAGGACTGTCCCCTGAAACCAAAGTGTCCCTCTCCTGGGAATTCCCTGGAGAGTGTCAAGTCCACATCCTTGGGGTGGGACAAGGGCTACCAGAGCTGATTTTGTTCAGAGGGATCTTTGAGTACCTGTCAGCCCCTTGAAGATGCACTTGTAGATATCTGTTCAGAACAGACCCTTTAGTGGCTCTTCCCTAACCCTGTCACAGTTCTTCACTTTTCTGCCACTGTTCCTGGGATCACGACCCAGATTGGCTGCTTGAGTCCTTATCTCGGGGTCTGTTTTGGGGGCTTGGGGGAAGCCAAAGGAATGCAGACTAGACTTCCATCTGCATCACTCACATGGTCTCCTCTTAGCGGGTACCGAAAAAATCTGCCCACCGACTAGAACGACGTGCTCCTTTTTCTAATTCAGCATATCCCACCCGCCCGTCCGGGAGAAGCTGGCTGAGGTGGTGGCCGGCATGCCTCAGTGCTCCTTTTGCGTGCCCACAGTGCTCCTCGGTCCCGTGTCGCCTGCAAATGCAGCATGACACAGTACTTCAGATATTCCCAGTGGTCCCCTCCCCCGCCAGCCTTATTCCCGGAGGAGGGAGCTTCCCACGTCCCACAGGCACTGGGCTGTGTTGGTAGAACCCGGGGGTCCCAGCATCCCATGACAAAGGGAGCGGCCCTTCACCCTGGTGTTGTCAATTATGTCAAATGCTACTAATAATAAGAGCCGCTAACATGCGCGAGGCTCTTTGTAGCTCATGAGGAAGCACTTCCCACAAATTTCAGTTCATCTTTACGGCAGCCCCAAGAGCCTGCGTTACAGATGCTAGAATTCAGACCCGGCGGTACGATGTGACCCAGGCAGGAACACACAGCGAACAGATGGTAGGGCTGGATCTGGAAGCGGGCCCTCTGACCCCAGGGTCCTGTTACGCAGGGATATGCCTCTGGTCCAGATGGCCTTTGAAGTGTACGCAGGCTGTCACACTTGTGGCAGATGCGAAAGGGCAGTATCGTTCTTATCATTGTTACTGGCTAGCCCTCCGCTCCTTGGGGCAGGATGAGCAGGGATCATCATTGCTCCCATTTTTCAGCCGGGCACATTGAGGCCCAAAGAGGGGAAGTCGCTCCCAGTGGCTCACACTGAATGTATGGTGGAGCTGGGATTCAAGGTCAAGACCCTGGCTGGAGCCCTGCCTCCCCTGCTGGAGATGCGACGGAGACCCCTCCTGTCCCGCCCCTCTGCGGTCCCATGAGTCCTGGCATTCGTAGACACCGGTCAGATGCTCAGAAAATACCTGTAGCAAAACCGTAAGAATCAGCCAACCCCCAAGCTCCTCGACCTCAAGGCTTTTCCTGGTGCAGTTTGTCCCCAGAGCCTCTCCCCTGCATGTGAAGTGTGCCAGGTGATGTGGCTTCATCCCGTCCCAGGGACTGTGTGGACGGACAAGTGACATGCTCTTCGTGGAATCCACTAGTTGTGCTTGAGGCTCATTCTGTGCCTGCCGCCAGGACCACCCCAGAGATCACAGAACCACCAGTCCTCACGCTGCCAGGACGCAGCCTCCTCGGTTCACAGATGGGAAAAATAAGGCCGAGCCGCAGCCTTAAGGCCCAGGCTGCCGGCCCTCCAGTATCTTGCCCCGCCAAGACCCGCAAGGGCCCTCCCCAGGCTGGGTAAAGAATGGAGGCGGCTGTGGGAGCCCGAGAACAGCAATGTGGGAGGACAAGGTGGGCTGTAGTCACAGGAGTGTCTGAGGTCCCAGCCGTCCACAGCCGTGCTCTGCCAAGTAGGAGAAAGGGAAAATAGAGGGAAGGAAGGAAAGGCAGGCTTCTGCTGTGCATGGGCCCGTCGGCCTGGCTGCTGGGCCTCTGTGCTTGCTGTCCCCTCTGCCTGGAAGCCTCGTTCCCCCGACAGCCTTCCTGACCACCGTGTCTCCAGAGGCTTGTGCCAGTCACCTTCTGTTCCCTTGTCCCTGCCCTATTCTTTGACACTTGTTGCTACTGGGTATCATGTAGCTTGGGGGTGATGTGCTTGTTGTCTGTCTGTCCTGGAACGTAAGCGCTGCGAGGACAGGGAAGATCTGTCCTGTTCCATACCTGAGAATGGCCAACACGTGTTGAGCACGTACCGTGTGGCAGGCGCTGTTCAAAGAACTCCATCTGATTGGTTCGTTTAATCCCCTTAAACCAGTGGGGTATGGACCATTAGATCTCCATTATGCAGATACGGAAACTGAGGCCCAGAGAAGTTACGTAGCTTGCCCTAGAGCACAGGACTAAGTGTCAGAGCCAGGATGTGACGCCGGCAGCTCGGCCCTCAGTTCTAGAATCTCTAGTGTTCTTGCTATGCGTGTCATAGTAGCTTTACCCCATAGTGCTTGTTGCTGCATCCCCAGCACATAACACAGTACCCCACACGTACTGAGGGCTCGCTAATACTATGTGGATTCTCGAAGACAAGAAAGAATATGAATGAGTGAATGATTAATGAATATAGGCTAAGAATATAAGCAGGTTCAAGGAAGAGCATAATTAATTCTCAGAGAGTGGGTCCACAGCGTGTTATTTGGGATGGCTGGGGTCTGAGAGGCCTGTCCTCAACTATGAAGACCGTACCATGCCTGGAGGATCATGGTCTCCCCAGAATCACTTTCGGGAACCCATCACCCAAGCCAGGATCCTGGGGCAGCCCTCCCAGAATCCAAGAGCTCCCCCCTTCTCACGAATCCAGGCAGTTCACAAACTGCTGAGCCCCTGCCTGTCACGCTGGGAACAGGGGACTTTCTCATAGCTTTCTCCTTTCGTCCCTGGGACAACCCTGGAAGTGAGCAACAGACCATTTATGCAACAACTATGTATTCAGTGGCTTTTTGTGTAGTATACGCAGTGACAGATTAACCCGGGTGCTCTCCTCAAGGGCTTACAGTCGAGCTATCAACATGCAATCGGGCATTTAAAACACGCAAAACGTGGTAGGAGCAGGGGTGCAAACGGAACCTCGCCAGCCTGGGGTGGAGGGTGCACAGGAGCCAGGCTTTCCTGAATAGACAGCAACCAGGAAAGTCACTTCAGGGAGGCTGTTGCCTGTCCAACGTCACGCAGCCAGGAAGCGCTGGAGTGAGGATGTACCCTCAAGTCTGACTGCCACATGCTGGGAGGTGAAGGCCCTGCGAAAACCCTCTGACCCGGGTAAAGCCAGGAGCTGGGATGACGAGGACGATTCCTAGAAAACAAATCCAGGCATTTGAAAATCATATATATAATCAACTGAATCAAATTGTGAAACAGAAACTAATGAAGAGGTCAGTAAGTGTATGCACTCGGCTCGGTAACCCTGGGGAGGTGAGGCATGCCCACCAGCTGCTGCGGGGCCATCTGGCCCGGCGCCATCCCACATGGACTCCATGGGACCCTTCCTCCGCTGCCCTCCTAGGGCCTTTTGCAGGGTGCCCGGAGCCATCAGCACCTTTTATGTAATTCCACAGTGAGCATAAATCAGTCCCCACCACTTTACCTCTTTTCCCTTTCCTATTCCTCTAGATGCCCTCATAAAATCTTGAAAGCTTTGCATGTCAGACTGCACTTCCCAGGGCCCTAAAACTGGAGACCTGGTTCCTGCGGCTGTTTCGCTGCGCTGGCCTTCTGGGAGCCGCTGGGCGGCCTACCTTCCCATGAGGGCATGTTTCCTCCACTTCGTGCCAGGCCTTCTCCCACTGTTAGCAACTCCTCGCCCTCCATTCGCATTGATAAATCCTGCAGTCCTTATCCTCCTCCACCCATCAGCACGCCTGCCTTCCAAACACTTCCTTTCCCGAATGTCACCCTCTTGGCTCTCCCTCCCCGGACACTCTTTCTGTCTCCTTTGCTGGGTCCTACTCATCTCCCTCCTCTTAACCTTGGAGGGTCCTAGGGCTCAGTCCTCGGCCCTTCCCACTCTTGTTCCCATTCTTGTTCTGCGCCCAGGCGGTCTACACGTCTGTCTTCAACCCAAACTCCCCCTTCATAGGAGCTTCCTGGATTCGTGTACCCGCCTGCCAGAGGGAATCTCCCCTGGATGGCAAATACACACCTCAGACTTAACTTTAAGCCAGACCAGTGGTTCTCCCTGCCGCTGCATCCTCCAGGCTCCTCACCTCAGCAGGTGGCAGATCCCTCCATCCCGCCGCTTGTTCAGGCCAGAAGTCTTAGGGTCATGTCGAATGCTCCCTTTCTCTCACATCCTGCGCCCACAGTCGACCATGGATCAGATCCATGATCTGAATGTGTCCGGGACTCCCCTGCTTCTCCCCACCTCTCCTGCTTAGTGCTGTGGCCCAAGCCACCATCACGGTTGGGGCAGTAACTAGTCTCCTAAATGTCCCCTCCCGTCGCCCTTTGCCCAGCCCCGGAGTCTGCACTACACACAGCAGCCAGAATAATCCTTCAAAACATTATGTGTGGTCAACTCAAGCTTCTTGGTTCAAAACTCTCCATGGCCTCCTGATTTTACTCCTAATAAAACCAGATCCTCCCTGTGGCCTGAGAGCTTCTGCCTAATCCAACCCCAACTAGCTCATCTCCTAGCGCTGACCTCTTTCCTCCCTCTCTTGCCGCCCTGGTCCCTGCTCCTCCTTGAACACACAAAGCATATTCCTGCCTCAGGATGTTTACCCTTGCTTTTCCCTCCACCCAGATCCCATTTTCCCCAGCCGGTCACATGGCTTCCACCTCATTTAACCCAAGCTTCTGTTCAAATGTCACCTGCTCAGAGAAGCCCTCCCTACCTACACAGCCACCCCCATTACGGTCTGATCTCTACACCCTGCCTTATGTTATAACCCTAGTACCTTTTACTACCTGGCATACGTATTTGTATGTTTATCACTGGTTCCCCCACTAAAGGGTAAAATCCAAGAGAGCTCGGACTTGGTTCGGCTGCTCCCTATGTGACCAGTGCCCTAGTGTGGTCCCGGGCACGCGTTCGTAGCTAGCACTTCTATAGCATCACTGTGTGCACTGAGAACTATTCTAAATACTTTACTTGTGAGAATAATTCATTTAGTCCTTATAACAAACCTCTGAAACAGGTACTATTATTATCCCCACTTTGCAGTTGAAGAAACTGAGGCAGAGATTGAGAAACTTGCCCACTGTCCTACAAAGCCGGGCTTGGGACTGAGCAGAGGCTTCTAACCACTCCCCCCGTGCCTCTTCATGGCACCTGACCCAGAAATATCTGTTGGATGAAAGAAATCCAACCACTGAGCATCTGTTGTGTACCCGACTCTCAGAATACTGAGGACAGCCACGTAAGTGTCCCTAACATAGCAACCCACTTCCTGGAACAAAGCTGTGTGTGAGATTCCTCGCCAGACTGTAGCCTTTTAAAGCCTTTACAACCATTTCGTTCTCCAGGGCCCACAGTAGGGCCCCCGTGAATATTGACGGAACAAATCCGCGTGTGTTAAGGGACAGTGGAGGCGAGAACATCCAGATTGGCTTAGGGGATTCTCAGGCTCCTCGGGGAGGTCCGTTTCGGGTGAGCACTTGAGGCGGTGTTTGGCCCGGAGAGTCAGGCCCATAGATCCTCTGGCACAGCTCTGGGGGCTCAGTTACCCGTGGACACGTGGGCTCCCCGGGCAGCAGGAGCCTGAAGGAGCGCTTTCCCACCGCCGGCTCACACTGTGGGATGTTGACCTCGGGGACGGCTGCGGCCACATGGCCTGTCCTTGGAGAGCAGGCTGGGAGGGGCCCGGCCGCAGAAAGGTCAGTGTGGCTCACGCCCAGCGACCACCTCTGTCACCTCCTCCGCCCCCAGCCTGTCACGGGTTCCACTCCTACTGTAACTGCCCCCTCCGCGACCACTGCCATCACCCTCATGCCCTGATCGCCGCCGTCGCCGCTTCCGGGGTTCTCGCTGCCCTGACCCCTTCCTGTCCCCCTGCCCCACCAGTCCCTCCGTTGCAGGCAGTGCTGCGGTGCTGCCCCGACTTCTGACTCTGCCCCCCAACTCTGTGGCCATTAGGAGCGGCAGTGTCTGATGTTATCGTGACTGCCTGCTGCCGGCTGGGGCTCGGGGACAGAGGTGGCTTCCCGGCAGACTTGGCATTGTGCTTGCTGTGAAGGCCACGCGGCTTGCTGAGCTGGGCAGGGCGTCTGGCACCAACGAGGAGAGGAGACTCCGGCAGAGCCAGGCAGCGGTGTAGACATTGCCACCCAAGTAGTAAAAGGCTCAGACGGCAGGAAGAGCTAATCGGTGAATTTACAAAGGGCCTCCTCCAGGGCAGATACTGCGCTAGGCACGTGCCTAAGTTTTAACCCATTTAATAACACAACTTTAAGACGTGAATGCTGTCTCCCCCATTTTTGAGGCTCAGAGGGTAAAGGTGGTGCCTGAGGTTGCCCAGCTGGTCGGTGGCAGGGCACTGCCTGGCTCCAGAGCCCACATCCGGGGTCAGGGGTAGTGTGTCACGGTGGAAGGATCTCTAGCCCAGGATTCCGGAGATCTCCCTAGTAATGCTCCCACCTCCCCATCGTCACTGATTCTCAGCAGCTGTGGATCTTTGACCTTGGGGCTAAACCTCTCTGGGTCATAGGAACAGGCTCACAAGTAGCCTCGAGTTCCACCGACCAGAATCAGTCATCTGATTGTCAACCTGCAAGGGAGGCTAGAGAGGCAGTCTAGCCGGGTGCCAGGGGGGAAGAGGACAGGGGTCTGGTCGGCAGGTGGCAGTCTCTGCCACCCCCAATTTGGAGGTGGTCAAGAGCAATTTCTTTAAAGCAGCGACATTTCGGAGGAGACCAGGGGATCGGGTCCAGCCTCTCTCCAGGCAGCACCCAGCCCTGGGGGGAGAGCAGCCCCAGCCTCTCCCTGTTCCTCCCAAGGTCCCAAGCGGCACAGTGCCTGCAGATGAGAACTGTGCCTTCAGATCCAAAGTGGGGGCTTCCTCCAGACCGAAGGGCTCCTTGCTCTACTTTCAGCCTATCCGAGGAGGGAGTCTTACGACGCTCTCTCTGGAGAGAACCCAGAATCCAGATGATCCTCCCCAAGGGTTTTAAGGCTCCTTTGCCACTAGAAGCTGCCTTTCATACCCGTCAGGCTAAAGATTTTAACCCGAGATTTAAAAGGACCAGAGATCAAAAGCAGATGCTCCTGGAAGACACTTCGGCCTGCCTAGCCGTCTGGGGACATGGCTACGGAGGAGAAGACAATTCATCACGGAACCCCGCAAGCCCCCATTCGATAATAAACAGATGTATTATGGGGGGAAAGAAAGGGATGGGTGTCAGCCCCTTGATTCATTTGTCTCCCTCTCAAAATCACCTCCATCCCAGGCTCCGGAGGGCAGGCGCGGGGGCTTTGAAGCGGAGACATCATGTCAGGGAAATGGAAACATTTCACGTTGTAAATCCTCGGGGTTGTCAGAGAAATCCTAATGAGAGAGGAAGCTGCCGGGGGTGGTGGGGAGCACCCAGGACCGGTTCGAGGGGAGGGGCCTAAAGGCAATTCTGGGAGATAGGAACCTGGCCCCTTCCCTCCCGATTGATCCTTTCAGCACCATTCTCCAGCCTTGAGAAGAAGCAGACCCATTTCCCCAGGGTGCCCCCACCGGCAGGATTACCATTGGCACTCGGTGCCCTTGGCAAGATCCACGTGCTATGCTCAGGTTAAGGCCGTTTTATTGGCTTTATCATGTAATCACCCCCACACACACACCCGGGCTTTCACATCTTTCACTTATGGTGAAGAATCTGAAAACACCTTGACAAGTCATAGATTTAAGTGTGATGACCTCCCAAGAGAGGATATCTCTTATCTCTATTTAGGGGAAACTGAGTCATGACTCTCAAGCCCCACCCCACTCAGAGCCACAGGTGAAGGCTTTAGTTAGAGTAAGTACACCCTTGCCAACTGAGAGAGCTAGTAAAATGTCAAGTTTAAGATCTGGGGCTCTGGGGTCAATCAGTCTTGTGTGTGGAATCCCAGTTATACGACTTAGAGCTGCGTGACCTGGGGAAAGCCACTTAACTTCTCTGAGCCTCAGTTTCCATATTGCAAAATGGCAATAGGAGTAAGAGGAATGGCTGCCCACCCCTAATGCTGGGAGTTAATATGTGTAATGATGTGCTTGGCCTGTTCAGTAAACTGTTACTATTATTTCTTCCAGACCTGCCTCCAAGGTAGACCCACACTAAGGTACAGATTATTAGCCCACTTCACATTTTATGGAACCAAAGCTTAGAGAAGGGACAAACTTATCCATGTTCACACAGGGAGCTAGAAGCCAGCCTTTCCAACCCCCACTCAGGGCTTCCCTTCCCTACCCCACTCCCGCTTCCATGGTCTCAGAACTTGACCAGGTGTGATGGATGATGGCTTGGAGGTGCCGAAGGCTGGAGGCAGGGGACTGATTAGAAGTCTGTTAAGGATGTAGAGACCCAGACCAAGGCAGGGGCCTTGGGGAATGTAGAGGAGAAGAAACAATTTGAACAACTATTTAGAAGGTAAAATCCCCACTTGACCATTTCTGGCTAATTCACCACAATTTGTCTCTGGCCCTGAGCACATGGCCTGGCAGTGAGTAATCGAATAATACATTTTTTTTTTTTATTGTTGAAATGGAAGAATGAATGAATGGGTGAATGAATGAATGAGTGAATGAATGGATAATTCAAAGAGGCAGAGGGAGGACTCACAGATGACTTCCAGGTGTCTGGCTTGGCATAGTCACTGAAATAGGGAGCACAGGGAAAAGAACAAAATTTGGAGAGTGATTTACAATAGAATCAGATAACTCTTAAACTCCCTTTGTGTGCAGGGTCCAGAGGCTATAAATCCAATCCTGTCCAATCAAGCGGACTTGCCCCAGCACCACTAGGTGTCCAGCATGAGGAGGGATGGAGAGGGACAAGAAGCAAACTGTCCATTGTCTCCATTCTTATTGGATGGCCAGGACTTAAGGGGTTAAGTGGACCCCTGGTGCTGAACAGCCCTTATACCTGTGTGGTGGGCAGACAGCAAGTGGAGCTTAGGGGAGGGGAGCTCTCTGGGGGTCGGTTGGTCACCAAGGGCTCCCTGGAGGAGGCAGGACTTGAACTGCTGGGTTGAATGATGAACTGAATTTGGCGGAGGATGGAACACACGAGGGCAAAGGTTTGGACCTGAGGATGGGTTTTGGGCATGAAAGAAGTCCTTTGTATACATCCCAGCATCTCTGACATCCAGGAGAGGACTTGGCATTGAGCAGGCAATAATGAACTTCAAAGTTTCTGTAATTCACTCCTATATTCTTGACCAGTAGCAACAAAACAGTGATTCTCTTGGGCCGTATGCCTGAAGGTTGAAGGCATTCCAGACCCATAAATATTATTTCCAAAACCAACTGGTGCATGAAACTAGACTTTGATTAAATATTACAACCAGCATTTGGTAATGGAGCATGAGACTGTCATTTATCAGCAAGAAATGTGGACATAATAATTCATTAAGTCCCTTTGAGCTCTCTCTGAGCTGAACACTCGGGACAGAGGGGTCCTGGAGAGGTTATGTTTTGTTTTGGCTGTTTGTGGGACTCATTTCCAAACTGCTCCTGAAAACTGTTAGCTCCCCAAGAGACCCCAGGCTGCCACCCCTGAGCGTCCCGGCCACTGAGCCGCACAGAAGGCCTCCATTCATCACCATGGGCTCCCAGCCTTCCCCTTTCAAGCCAGTGATTTGGGGGTAGAGTGCATATGGAAGCTTCCCCAGCTTCATTAAACCCCTGTCCCCTCCTGCAATCAGAGGACCTGTTCTTGGAGCGATTCGTTGTCCATTCAGTAGTGCTTCATAGTTACTAAGTGGCCACTGCTATAATGGGCACTGGGGACGCTGTAGAGAACAAAAGAAACGCAGTCCTTGCCTTCAACAGATGTACTGCCCAAAAGGGGGTCTGCAAGTAAGTAGACAGTACACAGTGATACAAAATATAAGAGTGAAGACACCAAGATATCACTTAGCCTGGCATGGGAGTCAGGGAGGGCTTCCTGGAGGAGGTGAGAGCTAAGCTGAGTCCCAGAGGAGGTGTGGGAGTTGGTTAAGTGATGGGGACAGAGAAGAGTGTTTTCAGTGTAAGGAATAGCACAATCTCTGGAATTGAGGGAAAGCATGGCACCTTTGAATGACTGAAAAAAATGTAGGAGTTTTGAGTGTGAAGCAAGAGCCAAGACTGAAGAGATGAGCTGGGGCTACTTCCATGAAGTCCTTGAACCTTATCCTGTTCGGGGCTTTTGACCGGCTTGGGGGGGCCGGGGGCCCTGCTGTGATTAGGTCTGTGGCTTAAGAAGATGACCCTGGCTGCTGTGTGGAGAAGGGGCAGTAAGGACTGGACTGGCCACCAGCAGAGGGTTGGGACGAACCAGATGCCCTTCACACCATGCCTCTGGGGACCACCAGCAGGTGCACGGGTTGTGGGAGCTTATAGTCAGGATAGCTAGGGTTTGCTTCTGGAACTCTGAGTAGCTTCAAACCATAAAAGCTGATTTCTCACCCATACTGTGTGACTCACAAATCAGCCATGCGCCTCAGAGCAGCCACTGCATAGAACATGGAGAAAGAATGAGGACAGGCCAACTTCACACTGCTTTTAAAGCTTGCACCTGGAAGTGACACACATTATTTCCATTCACATTTCATTGTCCAAAGCAATGGCCACTTCTGTTTTCAAAGAGGGTAGAAAAGTGCCACCATACTCAGGAAGCCTGGAGAACCAGACTATTTGTGGATGGCCCTAATGACCAGCACCGTGCGGCTCTCTCATTATATAACCACCACAGATACCGGTCTGCTGCTTTTAGAATTTATTTCCATGTACCTGGTCACGTTCCATCCTCCCACCAGCCCTAAGATGCAGGCACAGTCATCCCTTCCGAGCCATCAGGCTCAGCATCCTAAAATCCCCACAGAGGAAGAATTAGTGTTTCAGAAACATCAGAGCCTCTGGGAAAGATGGGCTGGGTGCGGACCTCCCAAATGCTTTGTGCATATTTGTTACTTTCCCTAAAATGAGCAATAAAAGCAACTTGCTAAATAAAGAGAAAGCCGATGGCGTTTACACTTCTAAGTGAGACACGGTGGAGACAGAACAGTAGGTTTGCATTTGCCACCCCCTGTCGGAGCGGTTGGAACAAAATAACTGTGCATGTGTTTTGCTCTGGTGCGGATGCGACATATGCCCTGGGGCATTTTATTTTTTCTGGGTCTGGTTAACCAACCAGATGTCCTGATTTTGTGACACAGCTGAGGGCGCCAAGCGCCTGGTCCCTCTATGTTTTCAGAGAAGGCCCCGAGCCACCTCCCTGTTCGACTCCCAGACCCAAGGCCATGCTTTCTTCTCTCCATCTTCTCTCAGTTTCCCTGTCCTCCTTCCTAGCCCCTAGTGACACCAGTAGGTCTGAGCATCAGTGGAATTAAAAATTCTCCAGATGACTGAAAATGAGCATGAACGTGGAGCGTAGAATTCTCCCAGTCTGAGCTGGAGAACTGAGGCAGTGTGAGCTCCCGGGCTCTGGGAGAAGCCCCAGGCCCCAGCCGGGGTGACATCCCAACTCTGCCGCCTGCTTGGGGCGTGGCCTCGCACCAGGTAGTTGACATCCCTGACCTTCCATGGGTCCTCCACAGCCTGGGGCGTGGAAACGGAGCGGGTAGGGATGCTGTGAGCAGTGAGTGAGGTGACGCACCGAGAGCACCGTGTCTTAAGCCAGCAGGAGCCGCTCTGGCGATCGTTGGCATGTGTCAGCCTGGAAAGGCGCACTCACACTTCGGGAGGGTGACTTGCCTGAGGTCACCCTGAGCACGGACTAGAGCAGCACCAGCAGGAGCAGCTTCTTCTCTGAGACTCTCCTCCCAATCCCTGGGTCCCTGGCTCCCTCTAGGGACCTCCTGCCTGACCCCTGCCTGGTAGCTTCCTCTGCTTCGGCCCCCCAGGTGCCTCTTTCTTCACTCCCACCTTCCTCCTCCTTGAAAGAAAAATTTTCCCACGACTCCCCACTTATGGCTACTTCCTCACAACCGATCGGAGGTCCGCAGCCCCGCTGTCTTGGTACTCCTCAGTATTTTAGCGTCCGTGGAGCCCGTCCCCGGTGAACCCAGCACTGGGCCCCTGTTGTAGGTGTCCCTGTGTTACACACACGCAGACGCCCCATGTGCACTGTTCCGTCTGAAGCGAACACCGGACAGGCCTGCACTTCCAAAGCTCGGTCCCTGTGCTGGGCGGGTGGGGGAGGGCTCGCTGAAGACAGACAGCCCCCCACTGCCAGCCCCGCAGGGCTTTTGTAGGGGTGCAGGCTAGAGCTGGTGAGCCGGGAGCCAGGGGAGATGCCACAGGGTAAAGACGGGTGACAGGTGGAGACCGACTCGGGGAGCAGGTCCTGGGAAGACTGGATGGCAGGATCGGGGCGGCGGTCTCGGCGGGCGCTCCGACACACATGTGCGGTCACCACGGTGACGTCCCCACGCCGCGGCAGCCGCAGGGGGTGCGAGGCGGGACGTGCTTGTGCCTTTGGAACCTGGTGTTTGCTGGTGTTTACACAGGGAGTGGAATTGATTAAACGCCGCAGGGCCTCCTCGGTGGCTGAAAATAACCCAGCCAGGCCCCCAGCAGAGCGCCGCCTGCCTGCCTGCCTTGCTGCGGTGGGGCGGCCGTGGGGTTCCTCCCGGCCTCCCAGGGCAGGAGGCACACGGCTCCCACGGCGGGGATTAGTGCGGCCGCCACTCGCCCCCCACAGGCGGCGTGTCGGAGCCAGATGTTCTCCGAGCCCGGCAGGCTCCCCGCGTGCAGCCGTGCGGCACAGACCGCGGGTGGGAGAGGAGCACGGGAGCCAGGCCGAGGAGCACCGGTCCCCCAGGACGCACACACTGACACGTGGGCGCGTGGCGCCTCCACGGCCAGACCAGCACAGCTCGGCCGCATACAGATAGGCCCAGCCCGGGTTCCGTGCAGGACATGGCCACACACCCAGACTCACAGCGACACGCTTGGACGGGCTTTCGGACACAACGTCTCAGTCTGCTCCCGGATCTACCTTCTGCTGGAAGTGTGACCTCAGATTTCTTTTCTTTTCCTTCCTTTCCCATTTGCCCTGTCTACCCCATCGCCTACCTCCACATGCCCTTTCTTTCTGATATCATCATGGGCGTGGGGCTAGGTGGGAAAGAGGATAGATATGCTTGTTTAACCACACTTTGGTTTCTTTCTTCCTTTTTTTTTTAAGTGGACTCCACTCCCAGTTTTGAGCGCAAAGTGGGGCTTGAACTGATGGCCCTGAGATCAAGACTTGAGCTGAGATCAAGAGTCAGACGCTCAACCGACTGAACCACCCAGGCACCCCACTCTTTTCTTTTAATTGAAATATCATTGACATATAAAATTGTGTAAGTTTAAGGTGTAACATGTTGATTGATGTATTTATATATTGCAATATGATTATTACCTTAGCTAGTGAACAGTTCAGATCTAGTCTCCCAGCGCCTTTGAACTATGATCGCTATGCTGTGGACTTCTTTATCTACTAGTTCCAAGTTTGTAGCCTTAAACAATATTTCTCCAATTCCCCCTCCCTTCCCTCCTCCACCCCTGATAATGATCATTCTACTCTCCGTTTTTTATGAGTTTGGCTTTTTTTAGATTCTACGTATAAGGAATATCATTCAGTATTTGTCTTTCTCTGTCTGACTTCTCTCTCTTAGATTTGTGTCTTAACTTCTTTGTGCCTTTGTCTCCTCGGCTGGAAACTGGGATGGTAATAGTCCCAATCTCATGGTGAAGATACAAATGAGAAAGCGATCATAAAGTTCTTAGCAGAGTTCTTGGTGCTAACTGAGAACTCCATGAACATTAGCTGATATTAACCTCTCTTAACGCCCTCACCAGTCATGATGCTCATTTGGAAAAGTGGGACATTCAAATATATTCAGACACACAAAAACACATATGGACCGAATGACACACGGGAACGCACAGAGACCACAGAGCCATACGCATTGGGGCTCACAGACAAACCTGTGCAGACCCCGCACACACGCCCCCTTCTCCCTCTACCACCACCACCAAGCTAAGCTGATTGCAGGCACATGACCGAACCATGCAGAGCTGAGGCAAACCAGAGGCCTTCTTGGCCAAGGAAGCACATACTGTGCCGTGTGGTTTCTAGCCGCTAAAACACACAGACTCTTCTGTAGGCCATGGACCTACAAGCCAAGAACCAGTCTCCCCAGCCTAAAATTGATCTTCCGTGCTCTGCCTCTGCCTCCCTCCCCCCTCAGCGTACCCCCACACTGCTCCAAGGGGTCCCCAAAACAGTGCCACTTGAGTTCTAAATGATTGGGGAATGAAAGGTGATGATGGCAAATGGGGGCCCAATGTAACCTTTTTACTGAGAAAGTTCAGGGCGGGGCTCATAATGTATTGCAAGAGGCAGGGAGGTCGTCTGACTGCATCCCAGAATGGGCAGGCTTAACCACGCAGTTCCAGACAGTGCTGGGGGAGGACAGGCACCCCACGTGGAAAGGTCTGTCCAGGTAAGACTTGGAGCCTGGAGGGCAGAGGACGTGCGCACATGCTGGCCCCCCTTTCCCCCCCGCGCCACCACCTTCCAGCCCTCCCTGAAGTCAAAACAGCAGCTGCTCCCTGCCCTGTCCTCTGGTGGCCCCAGTTCTGACCACGCACCAGTGGCTTAATGCTGAGTAACAACATGACCTCAACGTAGCGGCTGAAAACACTGATTATTTCCCAATCCCTGTGTCATTATCACTTTCCAATTTAAAAAATACAAATAAAAACCTTCAGGCCAGGGGTCCCTGGCTGGCTGAGTTGATAGAGCGAATGACTCTTGATCTTGGGATTGTAAGTTTGAGCCCCACGTTGGGTGTAGAGATTACTTGAAAATAAAAACTTACAAAAATAAATACAAATGAACAAACCAATGAAGAAAACCCTTCATCCAAAAGGAATTTTGTCATTGATAGATTGGTTGATAGGTTTATTCATTTCTTCAAGGAGCTCCCCTTCTCTAGATGTTCGGGGAAGGGAATGGGGAGAGATAGCAGATGAGGAATAGACACTGATATCTGAAATGGGAGATAAAAGGTGCAGCTGGACATTAGCCTGCAGCAGTGGCCTCCCCCTGGTTCTCTGCCCACTTCTCGGTCACAGCGCCACCCCGCGCCACGTTACCTTCTGGACCTCGGAGCCAGTCCCCCTCTGCCGGCCCTTGTTGAGCTCCCTGAGAAGAAGTTCTAGATAATGTTTGAATCAGCCCTCTCTCTTTAAATCTAGTTACAAAATACACATTTATTGGGAAATTAGAAAAGTACAAATATAAATTTGTAGCATATTTTTTATCATAATCCTTATTCTACTCCACATTGTTGTCACTGGTCTAAGCTTGTTAGACCTTATTTTGTTTTTGTTTTATTTGTAAATAATGTGATAAACAGCTAGGAACCTACCACTGAACCCAAGAACTAAAGTATTACTGGTGACTCACATCTCCCCATGTGTTGTTCCCTTCTCTCCTGGCCCCTGACATCCCAGAGATAAGTCCGTCTTAAATTTTGTATTTCTCATTCATTTAATTTCTAAAAATAGATCTGTATCATCTAGATGCTATTTATTGTTTGAGTCTATAATATTGTTTGAGTCTACAAAAAAAATGTCTTTAAACTCCCTCAAAAGAAAACGATGCTGTGCATGTGTTTCTCGGACTTGCCTTTCCGTTAGTGTTGTGACCCTGAGAACCGCCCCGCCGTGGCCCTCTTCCTGGCCCGGGGACGCTGCATGATGTGCCGTATGATAATGATTGTCTCCCAACCTACTCACTTCACACACTTCACAAACATGTTCCTAGCAGTTGTATAACATTTTATTTATGGAAGACTGTATCTTTTTATCACTTCCCTATTAACTGACTTTAAGTCTATGTATAATTTCTGCACGCCTCCCAGGCCTTTCTCCTAGAGGGCCTTCTGAGCTGCCAAACGGCTCGTTCAAAAACTGCACATTTTTGGGGCGCCTGGGTGGCTCAGTCGGTTAAGCGGCTGCCTTCGGCTCAGGTCATGATCCTGGAGTCCTGGGATCGAGCCCCGCGTCGGACTCCCTGCTCAGCGGGGAGTCTGCTTCTCCCTCTCCCTCTGCCTGCCTCTCTGCCTACTTGTGCTATCTATCTGTCAAATAAATAAATAAAATCTTTAAAAAACTATGCACATTTTTAAGGGTTATGATAGGGATGGTAAAATAATGTCCAGAAACTTTCTGCGAATCCCTGATTTCCCAGTGCCTGCCAACTCAGAGCGACATCATTCATTAGAAATGGGGAGGGGGTGACAGGTGGGCAGGTGACACGTGCGTCTGTCTCTTTCAAAGGGTCCACGGCCATCATCACTCAAAGCTGGATGTGCCGTGGGAGAATGGAGCATGGACCCAGAGATCGCCACCCCCTGCTCTGCCACCTTCACCTTCCCTCAGCCACACTGGCCTTCTGTGAGCTCCTTCAGCGCACTGAGCTCTGTCCCCACCAGTGGCCTTCCCAGGGGGTCTCCTCTACCAGGAGCCCCACCCCGCCCGCCTGCACCGCCCTGAGCTGAGTTCTTCTGGTCCTTTGTGCCTTTCCTTGAATTCCACCACCCAAGAGTCCTTTCCAGATGTCTGATTCAGCACCTCTTGCCTGTGCCAATATTATTGTCTGTCTCTGATTAGATCCGTTTGTGATACTCAGCACAATTTGTAACCTATATTTATTTGTCTCCCTCCCCCACCTGCCTATAATCTTAATGTGAACAGAGGCCATGTGTGATTCATCCACTACTACACACACTTAGTTCCTGGCACAGAGTCAGAACTCAACCACACACTTGTTACTGGAGGAATGATCGACGAACCAATGAATGGACCAATAACCTAGCATGTAGCCAGTGCGGAGTGCGGAGTGCGGAGTGGTGCTTCGTATGTGCATATTTAATGAGAAAGCAGAAAAAATGACTGAGCGCCACCATCAGAGCTCTCTGGGTAGGAGGCAACACTCACTGACCTCAGACCCATCCCAGCCCTGCTAGGCCCCAGGGGCCAGTGCTGGGCTGGGGTGTTTCTGGGGAGCAGGACTGCAGCATCCTGCTACGTGAACCTGTGGCTCCATCTCCAGAAGGTCTGAATGCTGGAGATGCAGGGCTTTCTGCCCCCTCGTCCCACCACACACAAGGCCTCCGTGCACTTAGCCCGTCCCCCCCAGCCTCTGTGCACTTTTAGCCCGTCCCCCCGGCCTCCGTGCACTGTCCCACACAGAGACCACTTGACCCGCTGACTTAATGATTGGGTGCTCCAGGAATGGGATGGGTGGCCAAGCCAGACTCTGTGCCCTGGGCCAGGAGTCAGGAATAGCTCCGGTTCCTAGGTCGCCTGGGCTGGGGTCCCCCCTTGCTGGATCTCTGCTCTGTGCTCTCAGACTCATGGCAAATGTGATGTCACATGGCTCTGAGTTAGGGTTCAGGAGGCTCCCCGTGAGTCATTTTTTTTTTAAAGATTTTATTTTTTTTATTTATTTGACAGAGAGAGAGAGAAACAGCTAGAGAGGGAACACAAGCAGGGGGAGTGGGAGAGGGAGAAGCAGGCTTCCCACGGAGCAGGGAGCCTGATGAGGGGCTTGATCCCAGGACCCTGGGATCATGACCTGAGCCGAAGACAGACGCTTCTGAGCCACCCAGGTGCCCCCCCCCGAGTCATTTTATTTGCTTTTTCCAACAGCTCTAAGATCTCAGAGCTGTTCTGCCCAGTTGAGGCTTGGAGAGGGCAACTGGCTTCAAGGTTACAAGGCTACTAAGTGACAAAGTCAGTCGTGTCCGAATACGGACTCTTCTTTTCATTACGGTTATAGTGGGAGTAGTGAAGTGGATGGACTCAGTTCCTGCCGGCCTCTCGGAGGTGGGGCGGGGGCGGGGCCCTTCCGGGCTGAGGGGACACCATTGCCTTCTGGTGTGCCATCAGTCTTGCTTCTCAGCTGTGGAAAAGCATATCCATCTGTCTTGGATTTGATTTGTGACATTATTCTTTCACACGTTCGTTTTATAAATATATATTGAGCGCCTATGTGGTGCAAAGCATGGTAGGTCAGTGGGCAGCACAAATGTGAATGGGCATGAATGTATAGAGAGGCCGAGACTGTGGCCGGAATTGCTTCTGGTCTGTGACTGGGTTCAGATCTCAGCTGGGGCGCAAGATCAGAGCTCTCGGGGGCTTGGGACATTGAGGGAGTGCAGTGACCTCCCCAGGGACAGAATCAGTCACCTTGTTCTTAGCTGAAGAGCAAGTTTGTCGGCATCTAAGCTGTAAGCTTTGGGCTTTAAGGGCAGCATATTCAGAGCCGTGTGTGTGTGTGTGTGTATGTGTGTGTGAGAGGGAGAAAGAGAAGTGTGGGGAGTACTAAACACTCCCTGCCCTTATCGTAATAGCAAAATGTCAGGCTTGCCGTAGATTCGGGAAGAAGTCTCTGCGGAGAGCTAACATGCCTTTAACAACTTGGAGCAGAGAGTGTTTCCTACCTGGGGTGGGGGGCTGACCTCCTTTTAACGCCTAAAGCTCAGCGCCCCCAAGAGACACATTCCCAGCCTCTCAGTCTGCACCCATGAGCCCACAGCACTGACCTTCGCTGGGCGTACAGAGCCCTGGGTGACGGCACTAAATCCAGCACCAAAGCCCGTCAGGACCTGAAAACCACTGTGTACAGCTGTGGATGGAGCCGCTTCCGGTGCAGAAGCAGTGAGTGAGGAGTCGAGAAGAACCACCGCTCCCCTCAGTCTTATCTCCAAAATGGAAGGGTGAGGAGGATTAAACTATTTTCTCTCTCGGGTCCCTTCCAGCTCCAGTTTTCAATAGCCAGGCAAGTACACGTTGCCATGATCTCCCACTATCCCATGTGTATAACCAGCCTTCTCTTCTTTCTGCAATAAACGCTAATGAGCTCTGTGTACTACGTGGGGGAGAAGAGGGGTTAGGGACAGCAATTTTTTTCCCATTTTGTGGTTGGGAAAACTGAGGTTATGCCCTAGACCACTCAGCTCCTTGAATAGCAGCCGAGCTTGGTGCCTGGCTTCCCAACCATCCCTGCGCTCCACACTCTGCCAAGCTACTTGAGTGCCAATCTGAAGCATCCAGAAGGCAAGCACCAGCTGAGAGAATCTGTGGTATTGTCTCACCCCAGCCCAGCACTAAGCCTGCATGAGGTTTCTCATTCAAGTGCATACCAGTTTGTGAATGGTCTGTCCCCCTTCCACCTCGTGAACTGCTGGTAAATTCCTTTTGTCTTTTCAAGTCCAACCCACAAGTCCGCTTCCTCTGACCTCCTTTGGCTCAATGAGTTGCTCCCTCATTACCCACTTTGCCCGTTGGGCATCCAGCCCCTGCACCACCTGCCCCGGCACTAGACCGGGCTCTCTCCACCAGGCCCCAGTTTTTACAAGTTGTGCACTCTCCCCTGACCTCCGCGGGGCCAGCATTCTTTGTTCTCTATGACAAGGTCACAGCCTGGCCATGGCCCGCTCTGCTCTGAGGCCTGGGACAGCAAGCTTTCCTGTCACTTTCCCCTTGGCGTCAGCATCCTCTCGTAGCCCGTGTTCTTGCTGAGAAACCCAGGGCTTTATCTTAAGAAGGAAAAAAAAAAGCAAAGACAAACTTGATGTAGGGTCAGAATGGGTCCCCGGCACACTGCTGGAATTCTGCCCCTTGCATTCACTCCTGCAGGTCTGACCTAGTGATATATAGCATGTCAGGCAGCCTTCTAGTCCCCGGGACTGGTTAGGGTGGCGCTTGCCTAGGCCCCAGTGGGCCAGGGAGGCCCAACATGGTTTGAAATGTGTTCAGACCTTCACAGTTTTCCGGTTCTCCTGTCTGAATGGTCTAGACAGGAAAATCTGGGGGTATAGACACATCTGGAAGATGACGCTGGGTTCTGAATCACAGCCAGCACCCCGCTTTCCTCATCCTGGCCCTGGGGGCTTGCCCCTCGTAGCATGGTCCCCTCTCCCCAGCCATGCGCTTGCTGCTGCCCTTACTCCTTTTGGTTGTGAAGGGCGTGTGCTTGGAGCTCTCTAGACAGTGAGCCAGAAATGGATGAATCCACCCAGTAAATCTGGTGAAGAGTAACAAATCAAGACCGTGTGCCTGGTAGCAACATGGCAGACACTTTGGGAAAGCCCTTTGGTGGTGGCATTTGGGCAAACCACACACCTCCCTCTTCCCCATCCTGGATCCTGGGCTCAAACATGGGAGGCATCAGGCAGGTGCAGGAGCCCCGAGGGCTCCCCACTCCCGGGCTGGATGTCTCAGACCCCCAACCCGATACCCTCTCCCTTGACCTTCTTTCCTCCAGTGTTCAAGCTTCTCAAGGGTTTCTCTGTGCCCTGAGGGAGCCAGGCTCTCCTCAAGTGTCATCTTTTCCTTTGAGATAAAGACAGTGGCTTCTAAGGATCCGTTCGCATGGGACCTCTGTGACACGGTGGAGAAGCAGAGGCACCAAGAGGTCAAGTAACTTACTAATCACCAACTAGTAAGTGAATCTGGGTAGACGGCTGGGCTACTGAGTCCGATCTTAACACTAGGCCAAGTGGCTTTAAGAATATTCTTAGCAGGGGGCGCCTGGGTGGCTCAGTCGTTAAGTAACTGCCTTCGGCTCAGGTCGTGATCCCAGGGTCCTGGGATCGAGCCCCACATCGGGCTCCCCACTCTGCAGGAAGCCTGCTTCTCCCTCTCCCACTCCCCCTGTTTGTGTTCCCTCTCTAGCTGTGTCTCTCTCTTGTCAAATAAATAAATAAAATCTTTAAAAAAAAAAAAAGAATATTCTTAGCAGACACTTCAGTCCTCCGACTCTCTCCCTTTGCTTGTCCCTTAGCCTTACCCTCTTTACCCCATCCTCCACCTCACCCCAGCCATACTGACTCCCCACCCACCTCTGCTCAGCTGCCTCCTGGAGCCCACAAAGGGAGCAGAAACAAGTACCTGGGCTGGGAGTCAGGATCCTTGGGTTCTAGCTCTGTCTGTCCCTGCTCCTAGTGGGGCCTTGGGCCTGTCGTTCGTCTCTTCCTTCATACATTATTCTTTCCAAATATCCTTGGGTGGCAGGGATGGTGGCAGACCGTGGGGTCTATGAGGCCAAGGGATGCAGCAGCCTGGTCCAGGTCATCTGAAACTCTAATAGCCTGAGTCATGTCCTGGAAGGGGAGTGGAAAGCCATCCAGGAGACCAGACACAGGTCCAGAGGAACCGAAGCCAGATGGCACACAGCAAAATAGACATGAGCCTGTTAGGAGTCAGGGTTCCCTAGAGAGTATGGGAACAGCACTGCTGTGACTCCCTGTGGGCTGCTCTCCTCCTGGTGGTGGGGATAGCATCAGGGTGCGCTGGGCTTACACCTGGGTGTCACAGGTATAACATGCACCTGAACATAGAGCTGCCTTGCTTCCCAGGAGCCCACAGTCCCATGGGTCATGCGTAGACACTTGTGCCCCCCCAGGGGCAGATGTGGAATGACTCGAATCCCAGATATCCCTGGAAGCATAGCAGTGCCCGGAGGCATAGACACCCGTGGGCCCTCTTGTCCCTCCCCCTCTTCAGAGAGGCCTGTGATTTTGCCTTTGAACCAAGATCCAGGCCTTGCTGGTGCTGAGAGCTAATGACTTGCAGGGGGCTAGGCGGAAGGGAATGAACAAGAAAAAGAAAGAGCACGCCGGAGTGGAGGTCAGGGGCCCAGGACCCTCGTGCAGGCCCTGCCACTAACCTGCTCGGCCCCGTGGGGAGCTACCACCTCCTGTGGGCCTCATTTTCCTCATCTGTGAAGCACAGAGCAAAGGGCAGGACCAGCCCCCTCTGACGCATCTTCCCACCTGCCCTGACCTTCTCCCCTCCCATCTGAGCAGCCTGTGTGAGTCTTGCAGCAACCAGCCCCCCACGGCTGAGAGGGCCTCAACCCCAGGAGGCCAGCAGCCTCATTCTCTTCCCTTGTTACATCAAGATTGGGGGGGGGGGGGTCTTTTCCTTTCTTTTTTTAAACAACAATGTAATTTTCTTGAAAGTGAATGTATTTCCTTGCTGACTCTAAGCCATCTTGCCTCTTATCAGATTTCAAACCCGATCCGGGTCTGGTCCTGGTTAGAGCAGGCAGAGTGGACAGGAGAGGGTCTGGGAGGGGCCCTTCTGATTGACCGGTTTGCAGGGGCTTCCAGGGTCCTTTGAATTTCACCCCTCGCTCCGCTCCTGCCCCCTCTCTGGTCAGCTCTAGTAACTCTCTGCCCCTTGAGCAAGCAGCTGTGCCTAAACTGTACGACGAAAATACTAGCACCTACCTGGTCGCCTTGTTGGTGAAGATTAAGAGCTAGCGCACCTAAAGCACGTAGGATCTTGTCCAGCCTATAGAGAGCGACGTCCGGAACTTGGGCGCTCGGCTCTCGCTGTCACTGTGGCTCTGGCGGGGTGGTGCTCTAACCCCAAGGAGCCTCTCTGCGCCGGCCCCGCCCTGTGCAGGTCGGGGCCTCCCTCGCTTTCAGCTGCGCCCTCCTTGCCTCCACGCCCTTCCTTGTCTCAACTGCCCCGAAATCCCGACTCCGCCGTCAAGATGTGGTTCAGGCTGACCCATCATCTCTGCCACACGGGGTGGACAGGCTGACCCTGTGCTGAGAGTGCTTCCGGCTGCACTTGGAGCCTGCTTGGTGTCTGTCGCGCCGTCTGGGATCTCCTTGGTCTCTGCGTCTCCAACATAAGCACAAGGCCTAGGGCAGGGGTGCAAGCGATGTTCGCTCCTCTCCTCCCGTGTGTGTTGGGAGACAGGAGGGGGACATGCGCACCAGCGGTTCCCGTGCACAGTGGCGGTGACCATGGTGGAGGTGGGTACTCAGGAGAGGGAGTTGTTCTGATCGAGCGTTGGGGGGAGCGGTGGAGGTAGGAAACCGAGCAAGATGGGGGGGGGGTGAGGTTGTGGCGCTCGCCGCTTATGGAAGTGCGTCGAAGGTATAAATGAGAAGCCAGTGCAGAGCTCCCCTCCGTGTGCCCGTTATCCCCTGCCTGGATCACCCCGCGGCTTCTGTCCTGGTCCGTCAGGCTGCTGTCACAAGCTACCACAGACGGGGGTGGGGGGGTGGGGACAGCGGGGGGCGCTTACAGACAACAGAAATGACTTCTCACTGCTCTGAGGGCTGGCAGTCTAAGATCACCGGCTGATTCGATGTCTGGTGAGGGCCTGCTTTCTGGTTCTTAGCCGGCCACCTCCTGGCTGTGTCCTCAAGCGGTGGAAGGGGCAGGGATGCTCCCTGGAGTCTCTCTTATAAGGACACCAACCCCATTCGTGAGAGCTCCACCTCATGACCTAATCACCTCCCAAAGGCCCACCTCCAAATACCATCACATTGGGGATTCGTTTTTAGCATTTGAATCTGGGGGGGAGACGCAAACATTCCGTCTCTACAGTTTCTGTCTCCTGATTGGACCCTGACTGATAGACTGGGGCCTCCAGTATCCTACTGGTCTGGGATGGGCTAGATCTAAAGAAAACCGGCCCCTCCCCAGCCCTGCCCTCCTTCCCTAGAACAGCCGCTGGGACCCAGCTCTGGTTACCTCTGTGGCCTTCAAGTGCTCCGGTTTGCCTTGATTTCTCAAACCGTATGTGACGGGGAGGGAATAGACGCCATGTGTTTCTGATTCAGCTCCCCTCTGTTCAAAGACGATGTGATTCTGAGCGATATCTGATGGCCTTTGAACCTCAAAAATATGTTCTTCAAGCCTTCTTTTCCTGCCCTCTCTGCCTTCTCTTTGACAAAGAGGAAGCAGCCCTGGCCAAGAATTGGTCAACTCGACAGTGCTGAGACTGGGCAGAACCGTTCCGGCTGCCCCTCAATGGGTCAGTGACCCTGGGAGGCTGTGGACATCCAGGATGAAGACCAGGGTGTGAACCAACACAGCATCACTCCCACCTGCAGACGAGCGTGGCACACGTCTGCTTACATGGAGGAACACGCCTGTCATGGCTGACTGTCTTAGTAGTTATGACAACTTCACTCTCCAGGGCATGATGGGCCGACTGCTCAGAAGCAGAAAATATTTTGTTGTGTTTTATGTTTAACAAGTCTTGAGAGTTTTCCTTGTCTTTCCCCTGCTTATCATAGCAATATCCACCTATTTATTTAATAAACTTTTACTGAGAATCAACTACATTCCAGGCAATGGAAATATGAATATGTATAAAACAACTCCCATCCTTCAAGTGGAGGAGTAGAAACTTTAAGGGACAATTCCATGACGTGGGGCTCTATAAGGTAAACACAGATAGAAGATGAACCGAGCTCACTTGGGGGAAGGAGAGAAGGAGGGAAGACGAAGGGAGATCAGTTGGGGAATCTTACAAGAGGCATTAAATTTTCCCCTGGCTACTGTGTGATGCTCATGGGCAGAGTCTAGAGCGAGGCCCCAGGAAGTAAGGATGGTTGGGGTTAAGAGTTCCCCGGTTACCAACAAGTAAAGAAGGACATCTTGATTTTTACAAAAATGACAGAGGATGTCTGCCCAGCTGGGGAAGGTGGGGCCTCATAGTTCAAAGTCCCCATCTGCTTCTAGGCTGATCACAGCTGAGCGGAGTGATGGTCCCCGATTTGGGCCACACTTTCGAGTTTACATTCCATGATGTCAGTTCCTCTTCCCTCTGTCCTTCCTGCCTTCATTCAGAAATGTATACTGAGCACCAGCCACAGGTCAGGTGCTAGCAACTCTGGGAACAGTGATGAGCAGGGTCAACAGGCCTTGGCTTCCTACAGCGTTTAGTTCAGGAATTCATGTTATTTTAAGCTAAAGAATGATACTATCCCTCTCGATACCAAATGCCAGTGGGGTTTGGGGACTGCTGGGTTTCTCCACATTGACATTTTCTGTAAAATGGTTCCGGTCCCCATTTCATATTAGAAAGGAGTTCAAGAGAAAGGAACAAGGAGATGGTGTTTTTTGCCGGTTCACCTCCTACCCACTTCCGATAAAGGCATTTCTTCTTCCTGCCCTTGAGGTACGAAAGGAAGTCTAAACCCCGTTGCAGGCCTCCAAGTTTGGAGCTTCGCAAGTGTTTTGCCCCTAATAAAGCATCACTTTCAATGGTTCATCTCCAAAAGTTTTGTTATTGATTCCAGCCACATTTTGCAATACTCTTGTTGGTTGCTCATATTCAAAAACAGAACATTTCACATTGACTTTTTTTTTTTTTGAGCCCATTTCTCATTGTTTCCCACATATTTCCAATGAATGAAGAGATTAGCTAGTGCATCGTTTTTGTTTTTGTTTTGTTTTTTTCATGAAGGACAAAAGTTAAACATCCTGTTCTGACTGCAGAGAAATGTTAAGGTTTCTGGAATCCATTAAAACCCAAAATGTCACAGGAAAGTTATTCTGCAGCCTGCAGAAACACAATTTTACACTTCTGATGTCCATTGAGCATGTTTGCCTGTCCTTGGAAAGGATCACGATTTTCTTTCTTCACTCCCTCTGTCCTTCCGTCCTTCTTTCCAGAAAAATGGAAGGAAGCCAATGTATGTCATGCTAAGCACTTTATAAACATTATCTTATTTAATCCCCCCAACAGCCCCTTCTGAAGCTCAGACAAGCTGACGAACTTGACCCAGGTCGCCCAGCCAGGAAGTGCCAGAGGCAGCCTTCATCTTGTCGCACCTTCATCTCTCTGCTCCCTCTCTCCAAGCCACTCATAGAGTCACACCCTGATGCCACACCATGTCCCCCCACCCTGTAGGAAGAGATGCAGATGTAGAAGCCTGGATGTGGGTGCGAGCCAGAAAAGGACTGACATTTTCGCCCTCTCGGCGAGAGGCCATGTTTTCTCATTTGTCAGCTGATGTGCCACTGTGCACGTTACGGCCAAGAATGATTTCAGAGCATCTGGGTTCACAATCTAGGGCAGCTCTGTAAATGCAGTTGTCATTACACGTTTTACTTCCTTGCGGAGATAAGCAGGTGGCTCTGACGTCTAACTATAGAGCTGAGTGTAGGGAGAGCTCTTACCAGCTGGTGAGGGGTGGATTGGCTGTGACAGGGTCTGAGACTGAGGGTCTAGCTGGCTGCAGCTTTGCATCAGATCTGGGTCTTTGAAATCCACTAATAGCCCGTGCCTGGACGTCGAGGCCCCCGGGGGCCTTTCAGCCTGCCTTCATTTGGGCGCTTGTTGGAAAGTCAGGGAATAACAGGCCTGGACGGGAAGGGTGGGGTGGAGAGGGGTCCACTGAATTGCCTCATAGACACAGCCAAGTTCTAAAGCGTAGGAGGAACACAGCCAAGGGGCCTCCTGGCTTATCCTTCACCCTCGGCCCAGCACGTGCCTTGGGAATTTTCCAGGACTCTCCTGGACTAGGAAGGGTTTGGGAGGTCTTTGCTGGTGATAGTGGGTTTGGCAAACAGGGGCCCCTGTCCTGGCTGGGCCACTCACCATTTGGGAAGCCTCAAAGAAAACTGAGCCATTGTCTCTCTTCCAGAGCATTGCCCTCATCCTTGGGAAGCAGCCGGGATGAGCTCCCTCTTTGCCTCACAGGGGTCCCGAAGGACGTTGGGTGTAGAGAAACAGTCAAGTTTCCCAAAGTCAAATTATATCTCTTGAGCCTTTCCTGATTTCGTAGGGATTCAAAGCCCCCTTTGGGGACTTTCACAGAAATGTGTTCTCTCTGCTCCTGATGATCTTAGCCAGTCCTGATCCGAGACCGCTGGCCTACACCTGCCCCCAGGGACTGTGTCTTCTGGGCAATGGAACATGGATGTTAAAAACTAGGTCTGAATAGTGCAGCTCGTTCCCTGAGGTCTTTTATGTCAAGGCTGACCTCCTGCCACACTGGGGGCGGGGCTCCCAAGCACACGGACGAGGCTCACTGTCCTGTTTGCACACAGAGCTGGGCACAGGATCAGTGCGAATGTGTTCCTTGACCTGTGATGACAAATAACAGTCATCATAGTAACAATATGTATGGTGCTAGGCCCTTTCCAGAAGAGGAGGCTGAAGGACAGGGGAATGAAGAAACCTGCCTAGGTGACAGGTTGCAAGTGGAGAGCTGAGACTTAGCCCAAGCCCACGGGATTCCAAATCTACTGTGTGCACAGCAGAGTCCTCCCACCACCCGAAGCAGCTGCCTGTCTCTCTGGTCTGCGTGTTAAACTCAGAGCGTTGGTCTGGCCAGAAGTACCACTGCCTTTCACAGGCAGCAACAGGAGCCCAGGAAGCAAGGTTGGAAACCAACTGGCCCAGACTCACCCCTTTACAAATGATAAAAGGAGGCTCAGAGAGAGGCCGGGGACTGGAGCTGGGCAGAGGACCTGTGTCTCCTTTTCTGAATTCCCACAATTCCTGGACTCTCTGGGACATTGCCTATGCCAGGAAGTTTTCTTCTTTTCTATCAAAACAAAATCCCACCAAACTGTGAAAGCTCGGGTAAAACTTTGTCATGAGCGTTGATGGGCCGAGTCAACAAAGAGCCCCCTGACAGGCCATCTCCCAGTGGTGGGGGGGAGGTCAGGAGCTAGCAGGCTGCATGCAGCAGGCAGGCCTTCAGGTCAGTCTACAGAAAGAGAGGCAGTGAGCCGTGGCAGGCCAGGCAGCGGAGGGAAGACCACCAACAAGGAGGAAGCTGGGCCTCCTTCCCCATTCCTGGCTTCCTGGTCCCAGCTGCAAGCCCAGCAGATGCCCACTTGGAGAGGAGGCCTGGGATGGAGCGTGATGCTGAAGGCAAGAGTGTTGCTCCCTAGAGGTGCTTCTGAGAAGGAAGTAGATGGCTAGACCATACGCCCAGGACGCCCTGAACCCTCCCTCCCACCAGCAGTCAGGCCTTCCTATAGACCCAGCCTGCACCCCGTGATCTAAGAGCAGTGGAGGCCAAGGCCAGGCAGCCAGCCCGAGATGGGACGCCTGGGGCAGAGGGCAGTCAGGGCCTTGCACACCCAGGCTGGGGTTCAGGAGTGGCTATTTGACAGGAAAGGGGAGGCCTGGAGGCTGCTGGGGAAACTGAGTCTCACTTATTTGCCCAGTCCTGGTCACTGTAAGGTGTTTTCTACCCCTGGCTTCTGACAGCTCGATGCCAGTAGCATACTCTCCCCCATTTGTGACAACTAAAACTACCCCCCGACATTGCTGAATGTCTCCTGGACAGGGGAGCACAGCATTGCCCCCAGGCTGAGAACCACTGCTGTAGATGGGCAAAGAATTTCAGCCTAGAAGGGACTGTTGAGGTCACCTTGGCCAGACCAGCTTAGAGTCCTGGTTCTGCCGGAACCAGCAAACATCTCCGGGCCTGGTCTTCTCCCTATAGGTGGAAAGAGATGCTCACCAGGCTAACATTCCATTGGTCAAAGACAGCCTCATTTCACTAAAAGATGCTGGGGCCCAGAAGGGAGACGGGGCCTACTGTCAGTCAGGGATCCAGGACTCATCCGTTCTCTGTGTCATTGTAACCAAGGTTCGGCGGCTGGCTCGGTGTCCCATACAGACTCAAACCCCCGGCTAGTCTGTGTGGCACTGTCTGGGTGCCCAGCACTATGCCAGGCAGCGCTAGTTAAGAGACAAGGGGGAGGAGCAGACAGGGCTGTTCCAACAGTTTCCACTCACGTGGGTCTCCAGACTGGCTGCACGCAATGGGGCAGGGGGAACTTGTGCAGCTTCGTTGGTCTGGAGGGAGGTGTGGGTCTTGGTAAAAAAGAATCCTTGGAGAAAGGAGACTTAAGCTGAGCCTTTGGGAATTAGGAGGGGAATTTAAGGAGAGGGAAAGAGCAAGAATGAAGGCGCGAGGCAGCGATCTGAGTGCACTCAGATCACCCCACATTTAGCCATCTAGGAGGATGGCAGCCGTCAGGCACCAAGGACCAGGGCCTGTCTTGCTCAGCATCACGGCCCCAGCATCAGGCCGGTGCTCACGGGGTGCAGTCCTACCATGCAGACTCACATCTTCATTCCGCCACGCCCCCGGCTGGGTTATCCTCCCTGAGCTGCACTTCCCCCGTGGGCTGTCCCACGAGGTCTCATATGAGAGCTGAGTGAGCTCCTGGGCACCCGAGGGTTGGGTCATTGTGAGGAGCTGCCCGGTGTGAGGAGTGAGCGTTACCATCCCAAGTGGGGTGGGATCCGCACCCAGATGGATAGAGGTGCCGGGGCTGGCCGGTGCCGAGGACTTCGCCCTCAAGGGGGCAGCTGGGCCGAGCCTTGTCCCATCTGGGCCGGTGAAGATGACGGGGAATGTGCCACTGTCAGCCGGGTGCTGGGATGCCTGCTTTTCGCACCACCATGAGCAGCAGCTACGGCAGGCCCCCGCCGGGCTGTGCCTGCTGGTGCATGCAGAAGCCTCCCCTGACCCCAGGGCCAGGCCAGAACGGGGCCAATGCAGAAAGACTTCTGAATTCCATGGCCAGAGCTTTACAAGTTGAAACCAAGACAGGTAATGCCTAGAGGCATGTGAGCCTGTTCCCAGACACAGTTGTTGGGGAGAGGTATAAACGGAGGGCAGGAGGTAGAACTGAGCTCTGGGGCTGATGCTGGAGGCAGGAGCTGGGGTCTGACTGGAGCTCACATGGGTCAGCTGGGCTGGAGGGGCCCCCCGGTTAGCCACATGCATTTCTCAGCCACGTGTGGCTGGCTCTGGGTAACCACGGACCACAGCATTGGCAGTGGCTGGGCTTCTGGAGGTGGGAGGGGCAGGCCAGATGGGAAAGAGAGGGCAGGAGGAGGCAAAAGAAAGGAGGATGGGCCCACAAAGCTGGGGTCTGCTGAAACGAAGTTCGATGCCAGCCTCGGGACAGGCAGTCCCATGTCTCCAGAAAGTGGTGCACTCCCCGCAGGAGCCCCCTGTGCTCCTCCCCAAGCTGAGCAGGGGCCATTGCCTGCTTGGTGGCAAAGACCGCCTCCTAACAGGCTGCGCGAACCGCATGCACAGTGTACGAGGGTATCTGTGGCTCCTACAGACAAGGCCACCGCCCTGGACCCAGCCACCATGGTCCCCACGCCCAGGCAAGAGCTCCCCTCCCCCCCGCCCCCCCCGCCCCCCACCAGGCCACCCACCTGAGGCCCTTCCTGGGGTTGTCTGCTGGCTCGGCTACTCCAGAGGGCAAAGGCAAGCCCCTCCTGCCAGGCCAGCTTCCAGAAGAGGCTATGGCAGTTGCTGTCTGCCAGTTCAGGATGAGGCAGAGGGCAGACACCAAGGGCTTCGGGGGCAGGGCGCTCACGTTTGCATCTCTATGTGTACGAGCTATGCATTCCCCTGCTCAGGCTAGCCTGCGTTGTCTGGCCCTGGGGATAATAAGTCTTACTCCGCAGGCTAGTAAGAGCATTAAATGAGATAGGAAGTGGTGGGCGGAGTGCCTTTGCGCACAGAAACTATTAAGAGTAGTTAACCATTTCCCGAGCTTTTACTGTGTGGCAGGACCAAAGCTGAGAGAACTTGAGGACAGTCCCTGTGTCCAGGGAGCTGGCCACTCAGGACAGGGGCAGGATCCCACAAGGGTTCTCTCACCCTCTCACTCCTTTGTTCGTGATTGGAGGCCTTCCCTGTACACAGCGTGTGCCGGGCAGGCCCTGGGATGCTGACGTGGATCCGAGCTGGTGTCCCAGGAGGTCACCTGAAGGGAAGACAGGTGAGCAGTCAGGCCTCATGCAGAGTGCCAGGAGGAATTTGGAGGGCTACCCAGAGTAGGTACTGAGAAGGGACCCTTAAGCTTCCCCAAAGAGGGGTATATGGCCCCGCACCTAGAAAGACGGGTTGGAAGTTTCCAGATGGGTACAGACGGTAGGGCAGGGCCAAAGCTGCAATGGTGCTCTGGCCCCGAGCCACCTGCCTGAGCCGGGGCACCTGAGGAGTCTGCAGGCTGAGAAGATGAGCACTCGGGCAACAACCTGTGGGAGTAGCTTCGGGAAGGTGGCAGGCTCAGGACACAAACAGGTTGCAGATGAGGGAGCACCTACTAAGGGCCCGGGTCTGAGAGGAGGAGAGGCCACTTCACGTGGCTTGCACCAAGACTGATCACTTAGATGCAGAAGGTGCCTTTCTGACAGTCCAATCCAAGCACAAAGGCCACAGATAAGAAGGCAGTGCTGCCGGGTGAGCGCGGCAGCTGTTGAAACTTGGCCAAAATGTCCCAAACTCGCCTATTCAGGCACCATCTCCCAGCCTGGGAGAGCTCCGAGTGGCAGCCCCTCCCGAACATCAACAGCCCAGAGCCTCCGGTTCTTTCGACTTTTCCTTTTCCTTTCCACGCTCCCAGCTGCTCCCCGCCCTCCTCTGTGCCTGCAGGGCCCAGGCCTCATCATTTATCAAGATAAAATCCATCAAAGTCCCTGGGAAGGAGGATAAAATGAGTTCGTGGGGGTAATAAATCTCCTTTACCATAGGTGGTGAGCAAGGAATTCATCCCAGACTGAGCTCTTGAAAAATGAGAGGGTGTGTGCAGACAGTGTGCACCCAGGCGTGGGGGTGGGTGTGCGGGGACAGTGAGGTGGCCCCAGCATCGTCCAGAACCATGTCGTCCAGAACCAGAACATCACGGCCGGGCCAGGAAGACCTCGGGCCGACTCTAAACTGCCTTCCCGAGGTCGAGGGAGATGGTCTGGAAGCCCAAACTTCCTTTAAACCCAAGAACTAGTTGCACTCATCCACTTAGCCCCTCATCATTCACACACATTCATCGTCACTTCACTCTCTTGTGCATTCATCACTGATATTTCCCAAGCACCTACTGGGTGCCAAGCACCCAGCCTGCATTGGCAGCAGAGTGGGGAGCCTGGGTCCATGGGGAGCACAGGGGACAGAAAGACCAGAGGAGCAGGGGTGGGGAGCACTGCACAGCCCATGCGGAGTGGACTCCTGGGTCCACGTGGAGCACGCAGGGGTCCTACAGATCCTCTCTCTGTCCCCAGCAGAGGATGCCTCAGCCCCTGCTTGCAAGAGGAGGAGACATCCGTCTGCCTTAACACCACTCACCCAGGCTGAACAGCTTTTCAGGGGCCTTTCTCTGTGAGTCCAGCCTCGTGCTCAGAGAGCAGCTTGTCCATCCTCCAGGGAAAGTGGCTTCTCTTCTCTCATTTCTCTTCTTCACCGTAGTTTAGTGAAAACACCACGGGCAGGGGGCTGGGGAGTGTCCGCCCAATGAAGAAGTAAAGCGTACTATATTCATGGGATGGAACACAAGGAACACACAGAATGAATGACCTCCATGTGTCCACATGGGCCAATCTCACATAACATCGGGTTCACCAGGCAAATCGTAGAACAATATATGCAGTCTCCTACCACTGATGCAAATTGAGAAACAACAATATTCCATATCGTGTATATACACACATATGCATGTAATAAAAGAGTAAAAATGCAGACAAAAAGGATCCACCCCAGCCTCAGAAGGGATTTCCTCTGGAGGGGAAAAGAGGTGAATGGGATCAAGGAGGGGGCAAGGGAACTTCTGATGCTCTAATTTTATTTCTTTTTAAAAAATAGGTCATGCAAATACAGTAGGAGATCAATGTGCGTTAAATTTCAGTGGTACATGCATAAGTATTTGTGAGATTTCTCTGTTCTTTTCTGTAGGTTTGAAATATTTCATTTTAAATAAAGATGTTTAAACAAAATCCAGACAGTCTGACTGGAAAACCCACATGAACCACATGTCTGAGGACCTCTGAGTTCCAGTCCTCTGCAAGGTGCCCTGTTGAACCTTTTTTTTTTTTCACAGCAAATCTTCCTGTGATTCCAAGAACAGGGCCTATTATCTTCATTTCACAAATGAGGAAACTGGCCCAGAGGTGGCAAGCAACTTGCCCAATGTCACACAGCTATTTGGTGGAAAATCTAAGCTTTAGACTCCAGTGCCTGTAACCCCAAACCATGCTCTCTCCTCCACTCCTACCACCCACACAAGCTGCCTCTCTTCATGAAATGTTACTGACTCAAACACCAAACGAAATGAAAACCACCAGCTCAAGGGTGAGAGGTTAGAGACTGACCTTGAATCTTGCATCTGCAACCAACTGGCTGTGACCTTTGGTGAGCTCCTTTCCCTCTGGGAGCTTTACTCACCCTCACTGCAAATCTTAGTTTAGACTCCCCAGGCCTCGTCCCCAGTATTTTCCTTCCCTGATCGAAATGGAACTAAACTCTCTGGAGTGGAGAGCAGAAAGGGACAGGGGCGGTGAAAGTCTCGGGGGAGACTGAGAGCAGGTGAGGCATCCAGGCACCTTCCTGTGGCCCCTCTTGGTTCTCTGCACTGTAGCCATCCTGCCAACTCTGGGGGTGGTAGGCATTGTGCTGAGAATTTGAAATACATTTTCCTAGTGTCATGCTCAAGAGCCCACCTCCATTTTACAGAGCCTCGGAAATTTAAGGGGCTGGCCCAAAATGACATAGCTCGTAAGTGGCAGAGTTGAAAGCCATGTCTTTCTGACTCCAAAAGCCCTGCTCATAACTGTTACCTCATATTATCGTGGGGAGCTGGGGGATGGGTTTGCAAGCGAGGTCAAGGGAGAAAGAAGCGGCAGTGAGATCATTAAGGTCTCTGTAAGCCCCCTGAATTGCTAGGCGTGGTCCTGCAGGTGTGGGAGCCATGGCAGGGGAGAGGCATGATCATCTTCGTGGTTTGAAAAGTGGGCTCTTGTTGCAGCCTGGCAGGAAGTTGCTACAGTATCCAGGAGCTTGGGTGTGCCTAGGACCAATCACAGTTGAGAAGATAGGCTTTCAGGCTATTTGGAGCTTAATAAATATTGGATGGATGGATGGATGGACGGACAGACAGACGGGCAGGGGTGGTGGGGTCTGGAAGGAGAGAAAAGGAATCAAGGATGACCCCCAAAATAACCCATACCAATTAGCATGGCCTTCAAGCAAGCCCTAAGCTAGGCACCCTGACATCCTTTAAGACTCTTTCTTGCATGACTTTCCTTTCTTGCATGACTTTTGAACTATGGGGAAACGTTAGAGGTCAGACACAATATATAGGAAATGCCACTGGAGTTATCCCCAACCCTGGGGCTAGTGACCACCCTCCTGTGAGGAGCTGTGGGGCCCAGAGTGCATTTGAGCAGTGGGAGGCAGGGCTGTCCAAACACAGATGCCGCTGGAGGTGGGGCATAATATGTACCAGCAAATATTGATCCTGCCCCTTTGCCCAAAGCAGTTCCCCTCCAGACAATGCCAGGGCGCATCAGTGGCTCTGGGCCCTAGGCTGCGGAATGCGGACTGCACTGCAGTCTGTTTGCTCATCCCCCAGAGCTTGACATTCCCCGGATTGACCACCCTCTGTGAGTGGCCCTGGGCCCCAGTACCAGCCAAGCCCCCCATTCGGGGTGTTTGCACAGGGGCTGCTCTGCTTAGCCGACACTCATTAGAAAAGGCTTCTCTCTGCGAGGCGTATTTCCAGGGTGTGAGCGGGGGCTTCCTACCCACCTCCCTTTACCTGCCCCGCCCGGTTCTGGCTGCCTTTAGGAACCCATGCAAGTGGGGCTCTTAAACGTCAAAGAGAATATGAGAATCCAGCCAGGCCTCTGGAGAGGTATTTGTCGCCGTCACCCTCATTTTAGAGACGACCAAGAAAAATAACACTTGGAGTCACTCCATTTGGGGGCAAGCTCTCTGTTAAGAGCTTTTGAGACAGACCCCAGGAAAGGGACATTGGACAAATTACTCAACCTTACCTCCCCTCACCTGCCCCACCTCCCCATCTGCAGGGTAGAGACAACAACAGTGCTGCCTCCTCCGAGTTTGAGAGACCGAATAATTGCCTGGAACACAGCTGGTGCTCGATAAGCAGAAACGGATTGACTCAGGGGGAGCTAGGGGCAGTCACGGTGTGCTGGAGAATTCGCTGATTCCGCCCTGAGGTGCAGTTGCCGGAGAGTTCTGGCTGACCTGTCCAGCAGCGGTGGGCCTAGTAGGCTGAAGGGACGGTTCCAATCCTTGGCGCTGAGTGGACACACCGGGCCAATTTCCAGCTCTCTCCAGCTCGCATCATTCCAAGGAGATCGTGAAAATGGATCCCATAGTGGGTGGGAGGTGGAGGGGGGAGACTGAAACTCTATTCCGCTCATGGTCAGTTTGATTACTTTGGCCTGGAATTCTGGTCTTTGACAGCAACAAAGGTGGCCTGAGTGTCCTTATGATTGGGACTCCTCGGGGCAGGGAGCCCCCCGGCTTCCCCAAGCAGCTCTGCCCTGATCACTCCCCTTCCTTCTCTGTGTTGGACCACAGTCTGGGCCCTGCTCTAGTTCCAGAGCCCCTGAGGTTTCTTGGGAGCTCAGCCGTGCCAGGGGCCACCATTGTGGCTTGTGGGTGTTTGGGTTTGGGGTTATTTTTTGGACAGTCTCTGTCTTTCTGTTTTGCTTTCTCAGCTCAGCCCTTAGCAAAGGGCTCTGAAATGGCTGTTGACATCTTCCCCTGCTTTGGCTTGTGCCAGCTTCTGGCTGCTCCTTTGCCATTTCAAGGACCTACTATGTGATTCATGTTGATTAAGAGCACAGATTCTGGAGCCACATGGCGTGGGCTCAAATCCCGCCTCTGGCACATATTAGCTGAGTTCTCTTGGGATTATCACTTGACTTTTCTGAGCCTCAGCTTTCTCAACAAAGAAATGGAAATGCTAATAGCAAGGTTAGTGGAAGGATTTAGGAAAGTGATGCATGTGGAGTAATTTGCTCATGTCTAGTATGTAGTAAGTCAACTGTGAGATGCATACACACACACACACTCGTCTCATTTAATTTTCATCATGGCCTTGTGAAGTTGGGAAGTTGGGATCATCACTCCCATAATAGTTGGGGATACTGAGTTTCATCACCTGAGCTCACTCACCTGGCAGGTGACAGAGACTGACTTTAAGAGAAGCCTCCAACTCTAGAAAACTATCTGGTATTTCTTCAGCTTAAGTATAACTCAAAAGAAGACCTAGATTTCTTGCTGAGCATAATGTCAGAACTCTCTCTCTCTCCCCCTTCTTCTCCCCCTCCCATCTTGCTCCCCCCACCCCAAGCTATGACTCAACTCTTCAGACCCTGAGAGAAGGATTTGAGTATAATTAAGTTTCTTGGAGACCTGAACCCAGGAGTTGGGGAAGTGAACTTGGCAGAGGGAGCACAGTGTGCTCGGATACCTGGGAATGGTGTAGAACACGTGCCTCAGAACCATCCACCTGTGAGTCAGGGGAGCTGAGGTATTGATACTCCTGTTCTTGTCCATCACTGGTCCATAGAGCAGTACTCATCCCCAGCACCGGCCTGCTCAGGCAGCATGGGATCTCATGGTTAGAGAAAGCCTCAGGCAAAGAAACACAGGTGGTGGCACTTGAAAGTTGGCTGGGAGTGTTTAAGGGGAGGGGATGTGGGTGGAGCAGGGGTGGTGTGGAGGAAGTATCCTGGACATCCATCTGTCACTGCACACATGATTCTGGACTGTGGTCATCTGTTTCCTGCTCTCCCCTCCAGCTCCTTAGGGCAGGTCTCATTTGTCACAACATAGGGCTCATAGATACATTGAATGGACGATTCTAGACTCTTAGACTACTACCCTTTCAGGGCAGAGAGAGGCCTTTGGGTCAATTTGGCCCACCTTCCATACGATGTATGGGTCCTTTCCTCAATTTCTAGTGGCAACCTCCCTACCACCCCTCTTGGCAAACTCGGCACTGTTGGGGACAGCCTGCCCCATCATGAGACAGCTCTGACTGTGAGAAAGAACTTTGTCACCATCATCTGTGTTCACTGATTCTGTGTCCAGGCTTTGTCCCTACTCTGGGTGACAGGACCTGGGTCAGCTCTTGGAAGAAGGCTGCCGCATCCTCTGGAGACTTTTGGCTGGTGGAAGACTCCCTCGGAAGCCACACCTCTTGTGTTATACCCTAATGACACAATTGTCTGTGTCCAGCTGCCTCCTTGCTGAGGGTGGGAAAGAGACTTTCTTCTGTATAAACAAGTAGCTCAAAGACCCAAGGAGGGGGAATTTGATCTGGGGTGAATGCCTTAGTTTTGCAATTCTCCTGTGAGTCTGTGGGCCAGCGCTGGCTGGGTCTGCAGCTTCTTCTGGAAGGAACAGGCCTGTGAAATCCTAGGTTGTGCCAAATGTCCCATCAGGGGATTCTGCTTTTGGCTACAGGGGGGTGGAGACCGAGCAAGAAAGTGGTTGTGTAACCCCGGGTGCTGACCGCAGCTGTAACAAAGGCAAAAGCACTTGGTGAGGGCCAAGTTTGTCTTCAGAGGCCAGCATGCCTTGTGCTCCTTCCCCTCCTCCTGCTCCCTGAGCAGCCCCATCCATCCCCTCAGCCAGCAGACCAACCTCAGAAGCTCGCACATAAACAGCACAGACTCACAACACCCCCACTGCCTGCCAAGCAGGGGGCCAGGCGATGGAGATATTGAGGCAAAGATGCAATTTCTGTCATCTCAGAATTCTAGCTCTCCAGGGCTTTGAGAGGTGCCCACTTGTCAGTAGGGAAGAAGCAGAACCAGGAATCAGACACTTGGATTCAAGTCTCGTCTTGGTAAATCTTGGGCAAACCAGTTAGTTCAGGCTGCCGTAACAAATATCACTGACTGGGGGCTTCGACAACACACTTTCATTCTGCACAGTTCTGGAGGCTGGGAGTCTGAGGTCAGGGGGCCAGCAGGGCTGGGTTCTCCTCCACAGCCTCTCTTAGGACTCTCAGAAGGCTGCCCTCTTGCTCTCTGTGCTGATGGCCCGAGGCCTGTCTGTGTCTCCTAATCTCTTCCTGTGAGGACACCAGTAGATTGCCCTAGAGGCCTCATTTCAGTTTAATTTCTCCCTTAAAGCCCTATCTCCAAATATAGTCACATTCTGAGGCACTGGGTTAGAGCTTCAACATATGAAGTTGAGGGGGTTGTTCACACAACAGCCCGCAACAATCACCCAACAGCTCTGCTCCTCAAATTTCTCATTGGTCGCCCAGCCAGAAGGGTACTGTGGAGCTCAGGTTAGGCAACGTGCACAAAACCAGGAACCACCACACAGGTGTGAAGGGTTGCTAACTGGGGGCCCACAGGGACAGAGGCAGCTGGGACACCTCAGGAAGCTGTGGCCATAGGGGAGATGTTTGGGGGCATGTGACTATCTCAGAAGACAGACAAGCCCTCCCTTCCCTTTTCTCCTGGGGCACATGGTCAAGAAGAGCGAAGAGCTAGGACCGTGGCCCGGGGGTGACTGGTGTGACTTATCATCATTCTCTGCTGCAGAGGAGGTGTGGGCAGCCGGGATCACGCTGGGAGGGTGGGGAGAGGGGGTGAACAGGTGGCCTGGACTCACTTTCCCTGCCCCTCCAGGTCACTGCCCGCATTCCAAGAATACTTGTGGGCCCTCAGTTTCCTCATTTGTGTCATGGGCAAGGAGAAAATTTAACCTAGAGGATTTCTGAGTTGTGCAAGCCTGAGTGCTGACCGCAGCCTCTAACAAAGGCAAAACCACAGGCCAGGAGCCAGCTTTGCTTCCAGGGGCCAAGCTTGGCTGACTGTTCTCTGGTATTATGACCGTGACTCTAGATTCTTGGATTCTCTAAGGGCCTGGGACCAAGGTCCTGTCCTGCCCACTTGGAACAGCCTGAGCCCTGACCCTGGTCACAGCCTGAGTACGGACCCTGGTTAGAGGCTGAATCCTGACCCCGGTCATAGGCCGAGCCCTGCCCTGGTCACAGACCAGAGTATGGATGGCCTAGTGCATGCCACTTCCATGATAGGAATCACACCTAAAATGTGGGGTCATATGTGGATCCCCTTCTCCTCAGCGCTCCATCCCCCATGAAGGGGCTAATTTAAACATTGCAGGTTGGGCCCTCACCAGAAAAGAGATAGCCCCCACCCTTCCTGCCCCATCGTGTTTGGTCTGAAAGCTGGGCGTCTGAGGCCTGGGGCAAGGGGAGGCCATCTTCCCCTGTCTTGCTTCCTTTGGGTGCGGCAGGGGCAAGGCAGGGTAGGGGCACCGAAGCCTCTAGAGATCTACTGCTCGGGAGAGTTTCTCCCAAGCTCCGGGGTGCTCAGGTAGCTGGAATTTATGGCATCAGCCCCGCCCCATGTCATTAATAAAGGAAAATTAGCCCTCTCTGGGTGAAGACATTTTTCATGGGAGTCTGAGGGCTGTAATGAGGCGCTATCAAAGCCCCAACATGCCATATGAATTTTATATGCCCTGTTTCCTACAAGTTCTGAACAGCTCGGCCGATTTATAAGGTAATGATTTTTCCATCCATAATTTCTTTCGTATGATTTTTGTAATGTAGACATTTCCCCCTCCTGGCTGGGCTGTGCACGGCGTGGTCGAGTAGATTAAGGCAAGGCAGGGAGGGAGCCCGGATCAGTGTGCAAGGGACACCCAGGGCCGCAGTGGGTGTGACAGAATCCCGAATTCTGTCCTACATCGGGTGCTGACTCCCGGCAGCCACCTTGGGCAAGTGACTTCTTCCCTCTGGGCCTTTGTTTCCCCATCTTTCCAGTGAGAGGGCACTATTTAGATCAATCTACAGGATACTGTCAAGAACAATTCCACTCGTCGCAACCCCACATTTTGTGCATACATGCCCTGTGTCAGGCGCTGTGCTGGGCACTGCAGGCATGAGGACGAATTCAATAGAGGTCCTCCCTCCAAGAGGAGCTATAGGAAAGAGGTCGCATGTTTTGAGAACACAGAAGTGACTGGTCCTTTCAGAGGGCAGCAGGGAAGGCTTCACGGGGGAGGTGCTTACAAAGAGCACCGTGAAGGAGAAATCCTTTTGCCTGGCCAGGAAGGACCCATTTCAGACTTTGTCAGTTGAGGTGGTATCCCCTTCACTCCCATCTGGGGACTTGGCAATGGGCCCAGCTTCCCTGAGTGCAAGACCACCCTCAAGGTCCCCCCAAGACACTCCAGAGGAGCTGGCTCCAGGAAAGGCCCTTTCCTTTCTCCCTTCCAAGTCAGTGCCTCCTCTCCAGATGCTCCAGTGGGGAGGGGGTGGGAGCAGAAACACCTGGGAGGAGCCCTTGCTTACCCATAAATCTGCCCCCTCCATCCTTTGATGTGGACACTGCTATCTCCCTAGGATCACTGCCCGGGAGGTAGCTATTGAACCGAGGGTCAGAGGGCACCCAGCCCTCATTTTTGAGTGAGCATGGGCTTTAACCTCACCTGGCCTGCGTTATGTTAAGCCAGAATGTCTTACAAGATGTGACTCACTCCTGGTCTAGGCAGGCGTGGCAGCCCCACACGGTCAATCATTATCCACATAGCAGCTCAGCAGTGGTTGGAACCGTTGAAAACCCAGTGAGTCCTCCGGACGCCTGGCCTGTAGGACTTGGTGCGCCCCCGCCAGGATTATTTTCTTTTGTTCCTTGCATTGACCAGATGTTCGGGTGTCTCTGAGACCCAGTCTCCATAGGTCACAAGCCTCACTCCCTGCCTCGCTCATCTCCCGGCCACCTCTAGAGGTAGGGGCGGTTACCAGTGCTTTTCTCAGGAACGGAGACCGGGCCCAGAGCAGTTGCCTGCCGGGCTGTGGATGGGCAGCAGATCAGAGAAACGGGATCAGAACTCGGGCCTTCCGATTCCTACATGGGCACACATCCTTTCTGCCAGGGCATCTCGTTCTCACAGCCCAGGTGCGAGCCCAGCACCGCCCCCCCCACGTGTGAACTGGACTCGAGGCAGTTGGGCGAGCGTCAGCAAACCCAGGGGAGAGCAGGATGGAAATGATGATGGTGCAGCTCTTGGCATGCCTCTCTCCCACTTCTCAGAAGTTGGTACGTTTGCCTTGGAAAGAAAAGCCACTTCAACTTTCCTGTAATAAAGTTTTCTAATTAACTGGGGGCTTGGCAGTGGGGGGGGGGGAAGCACGCTGAATGTATTAACCACATCTTAGCTATATGTTGGTTCTTTTTTTAATTTTTTTAAAGCCGTTGCATCGAGAGGCTTTAGGAGTCTTTGCACAACAGCTGTTAAAGTATTGCCAAAAAGCCAGACGTGGGATGTTCGTGGTAGCTGGTCAGTCACCCAGACCCCCTTTGCAAATGCATAAAGGACAGATGCACCTCCTCTGTCCCTGATGTCCACAGTATGCAGGTCAGCCTGGGAGAAAGGAGGCCCACTGGGTGAGTCTGGGAGGAAGGTCAGCATCCACTAAGCACCTACTATGTGTCGGGCATGATTCTGGGGAATTCAACTTCAATAAAACACGTTCATTTCCCTGGAGAAGTCCACAGTTTAATGGGAGCTAAACACATTAGGAGGAAATTACTCAGATTATAAAAATATATTCCTCACTACAAAAAAAGAAAAAAAATTTCTCAGCAGCCACACCACCTCAGGCCCTATACTCATATACTTTATATCTTAAACCCCTAAAATAGACTTTAAACACCCACTCAGACAATGAATTTGCTGCATTTCCTCTTGGAAAAGGATAGTACTTTGTTCTTAGTATTATTATTATTAATTAATCTCATTGCCATTAGTAGCAGGCAATGGAGTTAGACTTCCTTGGTCCATATCCCAGCTCCACCATTTACTAGCTGGGTGATCATGGGCAAGTTATTTTACCTCTCTGTGCTTCAGCCTCCCAACAGGAAAAAGGAGAATAGTGCCCTATACTGTAGATCATTTAGCAGAGATCATGCCTATAAAGCATTTAACCCAGTGCCAGACGCTTGGTAAAAACAAAACAATTGCTCACTGTCATTGTTGCTATCCTAATATTAAAGAAAAGGAAGTTGTGACTTAGGGAAGTAAAATATGTGAGGGTAAGGTTAGAACAGAGACCAAAATCCTGACCAAGATGCCAGACTGCTATCAGTCCCTAGGCACGCTGTCAGACTGGTCACTTTCTCTGACCCTCAGCAGAAATGCCATTGTGGTGGGAAGAGGAGCCTTGCTTGCAGGAGAAAGGGGCAGGCTGAGGCTCTGGAACACAGTGGGCAAAGCTGGTCTCAAGCATGCACCCGGGCAGTACCTGGAGATGGATGGATAGGGACAGAGCTGCCAAGCAGATGCCTGTGCAAGACAGGTCCTCCCCCCATCCCTCTGCCCAGCTCACAAGGTGCCTGCTATTGGTGACCAGTGGGAGGGTCTCCTGCCCCTGGGGGAGAGAACTGACCAGGTGCACCTCTGGCATGCTCCAAGAGCTGAAATCCTTGCATTCTACTGTCTCAGAATGCTGAGGGTCTTTGATTCCAAGTGTTTGAGTCAAGGGGTCTAAGCTTCTGCAAGTGTCCCAGTGTAGAATACGGTCAAGCCCCTGGGCCTTTGCTCATGCTGCTTCCACCATCGGAAATTCCTTTATCCCCGAATCCTGCCTGTTGAAATCTTATCCTTGTACGTCTTGTAGGAACCGATGTTCCAGAATCCATCATGCCCTCCTCGGTGCTCACATTGCATGAGGCTTCAGCCTCTTAGGAAGGACTTAGTTCATCCTGCTGCAGGCTCGGAGCAGACTTTCCGCCCGTGTTTTCCATCTGCCTGGAGGGCAGGGACAAACCTCGGCACACCTGGGTTCTAAGCGCTCAGCACCCAGCACGGGGCCAGGCGCAATGGATGTTTGTGCTGCTGGCGTGGATTTGAGTTGGAAGGTTGTGCAATGTCTGGGCAGTGGGAGAAACACGTCGCGATGATGTGAGCAAAGGACACAAAAGATGGACTTCTCCCACCTCCCGCCCGGGCCACCAGCCAGCGCTGGACTGGTCCCAAGTGCTATGGCCCTTGTCGAAGACAAGACCACCCTCCCACCCCACCACTGGGCGGGCATGGGCACGCGCAACTCCTGTGGGCTCTGGGAGAAAGAGGTCCATTCAAAGGGGAGCCTCTACAACCTCTTAGCTCACACTCAGAGGCTTAGATCACCCTTAACAGTGTGGTCAGCACGGTGTTATTGCTCCCCAGCTGTAGGGGACGGCGACATGATTTACCTGCATCATTAACTGCTCGCTGCACCCAAACTCTAACCAAACACAGTGCACTTGGCTAAAATTACCTGCTTCCGAGCTCCCGCTTTTCCTTGAGGGGTTCAAAGCATTCCAGGAGTTAGGGCTGAGGGCGGCTTCTATTGGGGCTTTCTTCCACAGCTTATGGGCCTGGGGCCGGGAGCCCATCAGAGGGATTCAACAACTCTGGCCATTCCATTTCCAGAAAGACCCATTCTGAGTTAGCACCTCAGGGGAAGGCAGTAAATGATTTTGTGCTGGGGTCCCTCTGCTTTTCAGGTCCTGCACACACCCCATCTGTCTTCTCCTCCGAGACCATCTCATTTTCAGCAGCTTCTGATGAAGCTGGTAATTTCCTCTTCTTGAAAAAAATGTTTACGAGAATTTCGGGCCCTCCTTTCTCTGCCTCCTGACCGATGGGCCACTCCTTCACCACGGCCCAGCTGGCTCCTCCTGGTGTCCCTGGCCCCTACGTACCAAGAGCTGTGGGGCTCCATCCTCAAACCTCTCCCTCCTCGCTCATTTTCAGAGTCATCTCCCAGATGTCTATCTCCACCCTGGACTTCCCTCCTGAATCCCAGACTGCTGTGTTGGTTGTGTCCTGACATCTCCATCTGCTTGTTTAGCGGGTGCCTCAAAATTAGCAAACCCAAAACCAGACCCCAAGTCTTCCCTGCCCCTGAACCTGCTCCTCCCATGTTCTTGGACTCAGGAGATGGAGCTTCCCATCTAACAGGTGCTCCGGCCCTAGCAAGTGGCCTCCTTCCCAGCTCCTCTTTTCCCCTCATACCCTATATCCAGTTGGTCAGCACATCCTACTGTCTCTACCTCCATGGTGGATCCAGAGCATCACCATCTCTCCTCTACCTGCCCAGACCCAAACCCACCACCATGCCCCGCCATCACTGAGGTGGCCTCACTCCCAAGCTCCCTCCTTCTGCCTCTGTCCCTTTGCATGCCGTGCTCCACGCAGCAGTCAGAGTCGGCTTCTCAATGGCGAGTCAGGTCTCACCAGCCCTGGCTTAAAACCCTCCATGGCTTCCTCCTCATTCTGAGGAAAAACCAGTGTCCTCATGATGACCTGAGATCCTCCGTGGATTTTTCCACATCCCCACCCTGTTACCATGCTGACCTCATCTGGTACCTTCTCCTCCTTCATCCCCTTCGCTGCCATGAAGCCATGCTGGCCTCCTTGTTGTTCCTCAGCCATGCCAGCCATGTTCCTGTCTCATGTTGGAGACTCCTTCTGTCTCCAGGGTTCTCCAGGAATCCCCCATGGCTGCTCTCGAACCACCTTCAGATCTATGCTCAAATGGCCCCTTCTCAGTGAAGCCTTCCTTAACCACACTAAATAAAATAATACCCCACCTGCACCCTCCTGATCTCCCTTACCCTGCCTCGTAGTTTCTCCATACAGCATGCAAATATGTTTACTTGTCAAGTCCTGTCTCTTCCGCTAGAACATAATCTCAACATGTCAGAGAGTTTGTTTTGTTCACTGCTGTATCCTTGGAATCTAAAACAATTTCTGAATGGAGTAGACACATGCATATGAATGAATCATCCAGTTAACCATTTAGTAAGCGTTGTAGAGGAAGAAAAGGAAGCTCAGAGAAGTACACCACTCGGTTTGCACAGCTAGCACATAGGCGTGGTGGGAACTCAATCCAACTCTGGTTGCCATGTCCTGTCACAGAATGCGCTTTTTCTTTCCTAGAGTTTGGTCTTCCCAACCATGTCACTTGGAAGCTTTATCAAGGCCTGGTGCGGGGGAGGAAGGGAAGACATCGGTAAGACCAGTCCCCTCCCTCTGGGAGGTCACAGCCCTAACAGGGGATCAGGCAGAGTGAGAAATCAAAGCAGTAGGTTGGGAGATGCTCTGTGGAGGGTGGGTCATACAGCCCGGGGAGGTATGATGCCCTGAGACAGAGCTTCTTGACAGGTGAGCCAAATCATGACCCCCAAGCCCTCGGGTGGTCCCACAAGGTCAGGGGTAACCAGAACTCCTGCCTTTCATCCCAGTGTGCCCAATGTTGTCATTTTCCAGATGCGTCTAGAGGAAAAAGGTTTAGAAAGGGAACCCAGTATCAAAAAGCTGCATTGTACCAGGCACTTTCTACAAGCTTTCTGTTTAAATGTTCACAATAACCCGCTTTGTCATCAAGATCACAAGGCAGAAGAGAAAGTGGGGCAGGCCCTGTAGGATCTGTCCATGAAGACCAGCTCAGCTCAGGCCCTTGGCTCTGGGGAACCTCTTCCCTCTCCTCACCCCTCCCCAGGCTGAGGTCGTGGCCCCTGACCCGTGCCTCCCATGGCCCCTGTGTCCACACTTTTTCCTCTGGGCTGTGGACTCCTCTAGACAGGTTGCTCCGGGGCAGCTACAGCTGCCCTCCATCCATGCGCGGCACCTGGCAAAGCAGCAGGCAGGCCGTGAGACTGAGTGAGGGATGGAATGAATGAGTGCGTGGAGACTCGGCGGTTTGGGTGATTCGTGCAAAGTTACCCACCGGGTAGGTGACCGTTCCAGGACTCAGCCTGGAGCCCGGGCGTTCCTGCAGTGTCCCGTCACACAGGGACCTTGTCCTGTTGCTGTAGCATCTGGCTTGTGCGCACTGGGCTGGGCCTGCCTTAGGGGATGAGCCAGGCAAGGCAGACTGCTGTGGGAGTCTAGCAAGAGAGCCCCCAAAGCCCGCCTGTCAGACCCAATAGGGTTGTTCTACTGTTCATGGGGGTCTGGCAGCCCTGGGTCCAGCAGGCCTAGGAAGGCTTTCTGGATTTGGGAGGATGGGATTGGGAGGTGGTCCATAACCACAGAGCTAGAGGAAGATCCCCGTCCTTACAATGGAACGCTGGTTTTTTCTCTGCTTCCTAATCGCGGAGAAATGTCATCGAGCTCCAAGTTGATTCTCCCTCTTCCCTGGGCCCTGGTTCAGGCAGAAGCTCAGGATTGCCAACAGGGAGTTTGGAGCTTGTAACTCAACCGTGGGCAGGGCCTGGGGGGCCTGATTCCAATTAAAGATGTCAAATATATTTATGGATTATGCAATCAACAGGTATGCGCAGCCTCGATGGCCGACCAGGCCACCCTGGAGATAGGCCTGTAATTAATTAATCCCAGTGGGCCTGCCAAATTCTGTTTCAAACATGAGTGCTCTGGGGGATATTGGGGACCAAGTCTGGGGCATGCTTTAGACCGTGCCTTGCTTCAAGGAGCGCCAAGGAGCTGGGCTACAGGGTCTGTCTGAGCAGAGAAAAAAATGTGAGACTCAGGGGATGTGGGTTTGAATCACGGCTCTACCACTTACTAGCTTGACTGGTGTGACCTCGAACACATTACTGAAACTCTCAGAGCCTAGTCTCTGCTTCTGAAAAAGGGCAGCTCTTGGATGGGCGTGCTTAACTTTCTCATTCCTGACATTGTGGCGCCCATAGATGGACAGACAAAGCAACCACTCCTCATAAGGAATAACTACTATGGACAGCACATGCTCATCCTAAAATATCTCTGAGCCTCACTTTACTCATCTGTGAAGTGGACTTGCCACCGTGCCCTCTGGTATCTCTCTGGTCCTTTGAGCTCTTCCCAGCTGACAGATTCAAACAAGATTCTCAGCAGACTTGGGCTCTGGCCTGGTCCTCAGTTGCACTGAAAGTTAGGAGGTAAATCCCTCCAGGACTCACAGTCCATGGGGGGGAGGGGGGAATACCCACCGGGATTTATAGGAACAGGGGCGGCCATGACACCACGAGTTTGGCCATGGCTGGAGGGCCGGACCCTGCGCTGCCCACCGCCCACGGTCGGCTCAGCATCCTCACCTTCACCAGGTAGACGGGCCTCCGCCTCGCAGCCTGGAGGCTCGGAGAGGTCAGTGGTGCTGCAGATGGCAAGCACAGGGTCCTCCGCCTCCGCTCGGTATGGCGTCGCGTGGCTGGTCGTTGTCGTAATTGGGGGGGGCCACTGCCAGCATGGGTCATCAAGCGCTTCACGTGGGAGCTGGGCCTGTTCCAGAGCTGTTGGGTTTACTCCTTAGTTCTTGTCTCTTCCCTTCCCCTCTGAGATGTGATTCGAATTTGATAAAATTCCCTCCGGCTGCAGGCCAGAGCATGGATTGTAGGGATCCAGTGAGCAGGCCGATGGGCCAGGCCAGGTGGAGGACAGCCGGGCGAGCTTGGGAGAGAGAAGGCCGTGGCATCGGAGGTATGTAGGAGGCCTGCCTGGCCTGACGAGGAGACTGGTGAGGTGAGTGAGTGCAGGCGTGTGCAGGCATATGCATGAGTGGGCTGCGGCGGGCATGCGTTCTGTGTGTGTGAATGCATGAGTATAAGTGTGTGCACGCATGAGTGTGTGGTGGGGACCAAGGGGGCAGGATGAAAGGAGAAGCCGGACTCCTAGCGCATGAAGTAGAGGATGGTCCAGAGGAAGGCTGACCCCGTGTGTCCCCTACCGTCCCGCACTTGGTCATGGCTGTGTCTGCAGAGCCCACCTATTAGGCAGTGGGCTCTTGTTTGAGAATGTGTGGTGGCGTTGTGGCCTCTTGGGGAACACCTCCTACGTTGTGTAGCACGTCCTCTCATGAGAATGCTTTGCATTCACGATCTGACTTAACCCCAACTCTGCAGGCCCAAAGCCCAGCGTGACCTACTCACGGTGTGTGCGCCCGACCAGCAACCCCCGCCACAGGAGAGAGGGTCAGGGGCTGACAGAAACCGGCCAGGCCGCAGGCCACATGCACGTCCAGCTCTAGCCCCTGGTTTGCTACCCCTCTTTCCTTTCGGGGGGTCCTTGGGGGTCAGTCTTGACCCTCTGCTGGAGGCACTTACTCCTCTGTCTCCTTCCCGCACACACGGTCAGGGCCCTGAGGCCCTGGATCTGCTGCATGGCCCTCCGTCGGTCCCTTGTCCTGTCAAGCCCTGTTCCCATCCGGTCGCACCAGCTGATAGCCCCATTCCTGCCAGGGCCAGTGGCTCATGGTCTACTCTGCGCCTCTTTAATAGTGCCACCAAAGGGATTTCGTCTTCCCCAGGGGACAGCTTGGGGGTGACTATCTAAACCTATCAGTTGTAACTGACCCTGACTTTCTAAAGCATTGCTCAACAGTCCTGTGTTACGGGAGGGGAGGACATGGGAGATCCAGAGACCTGAATGAAGTCCCCAAGATTACCGGGTGAGCTGCAGGCACTCAGTGCCTCAGAGAGCCAGCAGGAACCCCAGAGATGATCTGCGGCCCCATTGCTTCGACCCCCTGCAGAGAGAGGATGCTCACCCCCTTCTTGGAGAGCCCAATCCCAATGCTGGATGCTTCCCTCAGGGGCCTCAGCCTTCCTCACACATGCCCCATCTTCCAAGCAAGACAATTGACACTTTCTTGCTGGAACGTCTCCAGGTCCCTGGGTGAATGACTTCTAGGAAGATTGCCCTGGCTCTGAATCCAGCCGTGGACATCTAATAAGCGAAGCTGGTGTCCCCCAGCAGTGGGGGCAGGGAGGACAATGCCCAAGTCTGATTGCAAACAAATTGTACCCTCTCCTTCTCATGCTGTTTTCTCCTGGTGTCGCTTTCATTGAAGCTGATTGTTTTCCTGAAATTCAACCCCACATTGTGAATTAGCCCTAAGTTAAGCAAAGGCCGGGGCTCTGCTGCCCTCCTGGGCATATGTCCCACCTTGAGAGGCAAAGTGGGTTCTGCTTAAGAACATGACATCTAGGGACATGTGGGTGGCTCAATCAGTTAAGCGTCTGCCTTAGGCTCAGGTCATGATCCCAGGGTCCTGGGATCGAGTCTCACATCAGGCTCCTTGCTCGGCAGGGAGCCTGGTTCTCCCTCTGCCTGCCGCTCCCCCTGCTTGTGTTTTCTCTCTCTCTCTCTGACAAATAAAATCTTAAAAACAAAAAACAAAAAACCGTGACATCTCCCCTTAGACTGCTTGAATGCCAGTCCTGGCTCCACTCTCATTCTGTGACTTGAACACATTATTTAATCTCTCTGTGCCTTGGTTTCCTCATGGGATCTGGCTCAGAGTGAGCAATATGATTCCTACTTCCCTGCTCACTGGCCTGCACTATGAATCTTGGGCAGTGATCACCCTCTGGATTGTTTTCACTCATCACTCTTAGACCTTTCAGGACTCTCAAGCCATGGAAGGTGCGTTCCCCAGAAGCCCAGTTAGCTTCTCTCCAGGCCCTGCAGAGGCCTGATGGTCCGGGTGCTATAGTCAGCCAGGAAGTGGGTCCAAGGCTCTGGGCTCGGCTTCAGTCATGAGGAGGCTCTTGGGGATTTGGGCAAGAGCAATATAGGGGAGGAAGACATAGTGACCTGGGCAGGACAAGGGGATGTGGAGAGTGGAGACCGTCAGGAAGGTTGGCAGGGAAGGAGAGGTAGGTGGTGCAGGGCTGAGGGAGGCTGTGGTGGTCCCTTTAAGAGATTTTAAATGGGCCTGGTCACCCTTGAATCCCAAACATCTTTCAGGGCCAGGAACCCATTCTTAGCAAGATGTCCTCATGTGGGAAAAACGCAAATCCATCCCGTCTTGGTGCTGAGGTTATGGCATTTCCTGCTAAGGAGTCTGCTGTCCTGCCAAGCCTAGCCATGGACTCCCAGAGCCCAGCAGGGGACAGGGATGGATTCCACCAGTGACTTTCTACTTCCAGCCCTGGCCTCCTGAGCCCCAGACCTCTCCCTGTGGTGTGAACTTTCACAAGATCTTAGCCTTCCGTGTGGATGACAAAAGGCATAGCAAACTTCCATCAAGTTTAACAAACACCATCTCATGGACAGTTACTCTATTCTAGGCCCCAGGGACCCAGAGATGATTAAAGGGACATCCCAGCCCTTGGGTTGCTCCCAGTTCAGAATAATCCCCAACATTTATTGGATACTTACTATATGCCAGGCACTCTGCTGAATAGGGACAATACTTATGGCCCCATTTAATTCCATATAGACTGTTGTTTTCCCATTGTACAAAAGAAGAAACTGAGGCTCTGAGTAGTTGAATAACTTGCCCAAGGTCACACACATAAGAAGGCTGAGGAGCAAGATTCACAACCAGGCTTCCAGTGTGGACTCTGTTCCCTTCAACATGCATAGCACATCAATGTCCTTATCGGGGATATGGATAAACCTGTGGGTTCATTACAGCCATTTAATTGGTGGGGAAACTAAGACACAAAATGGGAAGTAGTTTGCCCAAGGTTATCTAGGGATAAAATGATAGCTCTGTCATGTGAACCCAAGTCTGGGACTACTTATTTTGAGTTATTTTCTCAGTGATTTCCCTGGGGATTATAATTAACATTTTAATTTATAACAATCTAGTTCAGATTAATTTCAACTTAATTACAGGAGCATATAAAATTTTGTTCCTATATAGATTCTTTCCCTCCTCTCCCTCCTTTGTGCTGTTATTGTCAAATTAGATCCTTAGGTATTAGAAAGCCCATCAATACAGATTTATAATTGTCACTTTATGAAGTTGCCTTTTAAATCACATAGTAGAAAAAAAAGAGTTAGAAACAAAAAAAAATCATTTATATTGTCTTTTATATTATATAAAGTTACCTTTACTGTTCCTCTTGATTTCTTCATGTGGATTCACGTTACTTTCTGGTGTCCTTTCAGTTCAGCCTGAAAGACTATCGTTAGTATTTCTTGCGGAGAAGCTCCGCTGGCAACAAGTGCTCTTAGTTTTTGTTTATCTGAGAATGGCTTAATTTCTTCGTTTTTTTGTTTGTTTGTTTGTTTGTTTGTTTGTTTTGGTAGGATAGTTTTGCTGGACATAGAATTCTTCATTGACATTCTTTTCTTTCAATGCATTGATATGTCAGCTAACTGTCTTCTGGCTTCCATTATTTCTGATGAGAAATTGCTATTAATCTTATTCAGAAATATGATGAGTCATTTCTCACTGCTTTAAGGCTCTCATCTTTGGCTTTCAGCAATTTGATTAGGATATGTCTACATGTGAATCTCTTTGAATTGATCCTACTTAGAATTCATTGAGCTTCTTGGATGTATAGATTAACACTGTTCATCAAATTTAGGAAGTTTTCAGCTATTACTTCTTTAATATTCTTTCTGCCTCTTTCTCTGTCTCCTCTCCATCTGGAACTCCCACTATGCATATGATGATACACTTGACGGTGTCCCACAGGTCTCTGTTCATATATCTTTATTCTTTTTTCTTTCTGTTCCTCATAGTGTCTAATCTCAGTTGACCTATCTTCGAGCTCGCAGATGTTTTCTTCTCCCTGCTCAGATCTACTGTTGAGCCATGCTGGTGAATTTTTCATATCATTTATTGTACTTTTCAAATATAGCAGATGTGATTGTTTCTTTTTAAAATAATTTCAGCCTCTCTATTGATAGTCTGTATTTAATGAGACATCATTCCCATACTTTAGTTCTTTAGACATGATCTCTTCAATTATTTGGACATATTTAAAATAGCTGATTTAAAGTCTTTGTCTAGTAAGTACAACTTCTGGACTCCCTCAGAGATACTTTCTACTGATTGCTTTTTTCCCTGTTTATGGGCCATAGTTTCATGTTTTTATGCATGTCTTATAATTTTTTGTTGAAAACTGGCCATTTAAAATAATATAATATGACAACTCTGGAAATCAGATTCTCCCGCCTTTTCAGGACAGTTGCTATTTGTTGATATTACTGTTTGCTTAGTGACTTTTCTAAACCAGTTCAGTAAAGTGCATATTCTTTGTCATGTGTGGCCACTGAAGTTTCTGCTCAGTTAGCTTAATGGTTAGCTAATGAGCTCTTGTTTACCCCAACTGTTATCCACTAACTCAGACTGCTTTGATGGTAAACTATTGCCTCTGATTGTTTTCAACAAACACCCCTGAGAACAAGTCTGTTAGCACTAGACAAGCTCCAAAGACAGGTCAAATATAGACAGACAGCATTGAGAGTGGGATTTTCCAGGGAATCACCAGGCAGGTCATAGGGTAACTGTTGTCTGGGAATGAGGCTCTAAAGGAGTTCTGACATGGTTTTTTAGCCTCCAGTGGCTGCCAGGCTGCTGATTTTCACTATGATTGCAGGTGTTGGTTTTCAAAGCTACCCTGGAGGAGTGTAGGGTATGGGAATCGGACAAGTTAAAATGCCACAAAATCTTCTGTTTTTACTGAAATTCAGTTGTTTTTCTTAAACAAATGCTCCCTGGATTGCTGCAAGACTTTGATTAACTTCCAGACTTCTGAAAAAAGTTGATTCTAACTAGTTTTTCCAGTGTACTTATTGCTTTTATGGAAAAGAGAACTTTTTGGAGGTCCTTACTTCACCAAATGGTTCAGTGATGTCCAAATCCTTGCATTTTTGCCTGGAGGCAGGATACAGGGGCATGAAGGGGAAAGGTGGGTGTAGGAGAACACAGAAGGCAATATCCTGAGGTTTTACTAAGTGCCAAAGTCATGGTTATAATAATAAGGGTCATAGGAATCCTCAGGAGGGGATGATCAAGGTAGACTGAGGTATAGGTAAATATTACTGGAGGAGGTGAGATCCTGGGTTGCCATCACTGCCAAGAGGGAAAGTGCCTTCACTCATCCCAGCACCTTCTGCCACTTAACAATTTCTCATGCAAGTAATCATTCACTGGCTACACCTCTGACTATGATCTTTTTTTCTCTGAACTCCACCAAATGCCACTGCTCCATCTGGGAGACTTTTTCTTAGTTTTAAAGTTTCAGCCTCTCTTCTAGGCTGCACCTTTTGACCTACTCAGCCAGGTAGGATCTGAGCCTTTATCTTAAAACCTAGCACCATCTTCTTCTCATTGGTGATCTGTCCTTTCCCCTACTGACCTGAGCTCAGGACCAGGTAAATCCGTTCTTGGATCAGGACTCCCCATGTCAGAACCGCTCTGCCACCACAGTGTCTGGAATTCTACCATCATCACTAATTTGTTGCCTTGTCCAGTCATCTGTATTTAATAAATTCTGATTTCCCGAAATGCAAGTTCCAAGGGGTTCCTAGCCTGGAAGTCACACCTGGTGGATTCTGCCACTTACCATATGTATGCCCTAATTTATACAGTCCTAATTTCTAGACCTGTAAAATGAGGGGGAAGGTCTGTAAGAAGCCTTTGAAACTCAGAGCCCAGGACTGTGACAACTGGGTGAGGGTCGTCACAAAGTCTTCCCAGCTTCTCAAAGCAGGATTAGGTGACTCTCTGGGCTCCCAGGAGCTCTAGTGCCTCCCTCTGTCCCCTACAAATAACCACACATAGTGCCTCTTTGAAGCTGTGTCTCCCCAGCCACACTGAATATAACAAGGGCGAGAACCTCCGAGATTCATCTCCACATCCCTAGCAGCCAGCACTAGGGCTTATATATAGCAGGTGCTCACATAATTTTGGTCTCCGCTATAAAGTTCTTAGGACTTGCTCGAGTTTCCTGATCATCTCACCACAACCTGTTAACGTGCAGAAGGTGATGAAAGGGAAAGAAGGAAGGAAGGATTTATAGCCCTTTAAAGTTTACAAATGGTTTCCCACCTCTTAGTCATTCACTAACAAATATTTATTAAGCATTTTGCCTATCAAATCACCCCCGAAGAGGATTATTGATATTATCCCCATTTTGCAGGTTAGGAAACCAAGGTTCTGAGAGATGATGGGTCTCCTCTGTGGTCACAGCAAATGTCAGTCTGACTGGTCCCAAGACCTGGGGCTCCCCATCACTGCCCCCACCTCCCACCTCCAGTGAGTCTGACTCACTCCACCCGAGGACAGGCAGACACCGATGATCATAAAACATGAGCTTCATGGGGCAGGAGTGTTTTACTGCCGCCCATTACCTAGAACAGCACCTGACAACGTAGTAGGTGTTCATTCAATATTAGTCTGATCGAATGAAGGAATCTTCTAAAATGCAGGTAAAGGATGAGTGACGCCAGCCTCCAGAGAGGCCTGGCATGAGGAGAAAGAACCACAGCTCTTCAAGACCTCAGGGAGCCAGGCATGTTGCCCACTCTGCTCACTTCATCCCCACGGCAGCTCTGGGGGTGGAAACAGCCACAGGCGCCAGGGGGGCAGGAAGCGACTTGCCTGGTCACCCAGCCAGCGGCCTGACCAGCTAAGGATTGAACTCGGGTCTACGCGGTGCCAGAGTCAGGTTCTTTCCATCCTCCAGCACTCTGACTGTTGAAGTGGGAAATATGCGGAGGGCTGGCTAATCCAGTCTCCTCCATTTATAGAGAGAGGTGAGTGATTGCCCCGACACGGCAGGCCAGCCACTGAGCTGCCATTCTTGGCACTCAGAAGGTGCCCAGAGCACACACTCTGTGAGGCTGAAACCTGCAGCAAGCTCCCTGGGAGCTGACAAATGTCTCCAGAACCCAGAAGTGTGAGCACACACCCAACACACAGAGACGGTCATGCTGCGCCCGCCACAGCGAAGGAGCCCCAGGCTCCTCTGAGTGTATTTTAAATCCATTCTGACTCCCCAGAAAGTCTGTTTTTGTTATTCACGCTGACCTTTTAAACTCCAAGCAGTCCTGCATTTTTCCCGAGGCCTCGGTAGGACCTATTAATAATTCCGCTCTCCCACCAAGGCTCTGGGCTACAGCCTGCTCTCTTCTGTGCTGTAAAAGCCAGTCCCCCCAGCCAACTGCTGGCGAGTTCGCCCTCCTCTGCAGACATCAGAGGGGAAACGCAGCCCCCACCCCAGCCATGGGGAGAGGAGGTCACGTGCGCTTCAAAGGTGAGGACAGGTGGTCTGGCCTCCACCAAGGACAGGATCAGGACACTCGATGGCTGGGGAGGCAATGTGGCTGAGTCGGCCCCCTGCCTCCAGCCGCTTTCTCCTCTCTCTGAGCAAACATCTCTGCAAATAAATCTCCTCTTTCTGCCTTTCTCTCTCTCTGCTGGGTTACTGCTTCAATTTCATTAAAGACTCTGGAAACATTCTTCAGGCTCGGCCGAGATATATAATACGGAGAACAGAGATTTGCTTCATAACCCACAAACTATTAAAAATATTAGTGTCCCCCAGAGAGTCTCTCTTAAAGATTCCTTCTCCCTCTCTGCCTCCCTCTCCCCCTGGCTCTCAGTGCCAACAATAATGCAGGCGGGCGGGCCTGAGCCATTTCCTTGAAAGAAAATAAAGAAGAGATAAGGCCTTGGAGAAACCTCTCTTTGTGCCTGAATAATATCAGCTATCCTATATGTCCAGCTAGAGCTTTGTACTCGTCAAAGCCCCTTTCACCACCGCTATCTTGTCTGATCCTCGAAGACACACAAAGTGGGGTCATGTCCTTTATGTTAGGGGGGAAACTGAGGCCCTAGAGAAGGGAGGTGATTTAGCTTTGAGGCAGAGCTGGGCCTAGAACCCCGCTTCTTCTGGTTCCCAGCCTGGAGGGTTTTCTCATTCTAGTGAGTGTATTAAGTTGCTTCATTTCTCAGTAGCAAGGCATATGCCCCGTGTGTATGAAACCCCTGAGCTCCCTCTGGTCTGACTGTCTACCAAGCATCTAGTATTTGATGTCAATAACAGTTGTGTTCATCTGAGACATGTTGAGGGCATCCTCTGGGCCAGACCCATCCTTGGGGCTGAGGACAAGGCCAGGAGTGAATGAGGATGCCACACTGCTGCTCTCGGGGAGGCCCCATCCAGAGAGGGTCATCCAAGGGCAGGGCAGGGAGACCCCAGAAAGACCAGTCAGAGTGTCCCAAGCACAAGAGGACTCTTGGCCAGGCAGGAAATGGCCTCAGAAGTGATGCTTAGCTGGGATTTCTAAGGATGGACAGAAGTTAGGCAGAGCGGTTGGAAGAGGGAAGCAAGTTCAAGGCCCAGAGGCCAGAGATGTTTTGGAAGAACAACAGAGGCATAACCAGTAGTGATGAGAGATGAGCAAGGAGAGGCCAGGGGCCCTGATGTTCGGTGACAACTTGGCTTTGTTCCTAAGAATGATGGGGTGCAGTGAAGGACTTTTTGCTATTCGTGGTTTCTTTAGGAGTGTCTTAAGTGCCGTGTGTGAATTTATCCATGTGATATTCACTAAAGGTGCCATGGGTACTTGTGTTCTGATTTGGATCTCAGTGCTGATGGAGAATGAAGTGAAGGGGACAGGGATAAGGGACGGAGGACCAGAGAGACGGCTTGCACAGGGGAGTGGGGGCAAAGAGGAGCGGTAGATTGAGGAGTTGGGAGGTAGCCTTAGGGATCCAGTGAGGGGTGGTCACCGGGACACGGAGTCCAGGCTGACCCCGGGACCAGGGCGGCTGCTCCTGGATTTGGGTTAGGAGCCCTATGTGATTGCTGAGGAAACGGAGTCCTAGAGGAGTGACATGCTAGCTTCCCCCACAAGTCACTGTGGTGCCAGAGCAGAGCCCCAGCTCCCCATCCCTCAAGCAGCAGCCCCTGAGTTCCTCCGGCCCCCTCCTATGCCCAGCTGGACCCTTCCCTGGGGAGGGCGTGAGCGACTTCAGGGCTCCTACAGGAACAAGCCAGAGGCTTCTCCTCCAGGCCAAATAGGGCCCTGTGGGCAGCCTCCGAGGTCTGAGAAGCCAACACATTCCTTGGGTCTTGCCCTCTGGGATATTTAAAATTAGCTGCTTATAAGAATTTGAAAAGCCAAGGCCAGGCCCCTCCTGATGTCCAAGCTTAAGGGACAAGGCTGGCGCAGGATTTCTCTGGGTCGCCATGGACTGGTCATTCTCCTCTTCAGACCTCCGAGATGACCCTCCCCATCCCCATTAGACATCAGATGAGAGCATCATCTTCTAACTGCAGTCCCCACCAGCACTGTTGTCTTGTCCATAGCGTGTCGCCCAACAAGACACACAGGAGGCCCGCACAGGATGAAGGGAGCCTGTCGTAGCCAAGGGACTGGTGATAAAGGGGTCAGGTCCAGCCCTGCCTCTGCTACCTGCTTGCAGGGAGACCACTCTTGGCTGCACCTGTCACATGAACGGCTGCAACTCCCAGATCTTTTAAGGACCCCACTTGCTAAGGTTCTTGATGTCGAGACTCACTTTGTCATTGGGTTAAAGTCAGCCCATCTGGAACAGGAAAGACTGCAGGCAGCTTTTGGGAGAGGCCTGGGGATGGAGAGCTCCTCTGTGCCACATCCTGGCAAGGAGCCACTTAGGAAGAGGCCCTGAGGAAGGGGGCTTTCACCTCTGGCCTTGGCAAGATTGGCCGCAGAAGGGGACCCTTTGCCAAGTGTTTTTTTCTTTATTATTTCTTCTGTGAACTGAGGCCATATGTCCCCTCAAAGTCTTCAGCAGCTACTGGCCTAGTGCCCTTTCCACTCGCGGTGAGCTCCTGGCACAGTCGAAGAGGGAGGGAGAGGCCAGGAGGGACAGTGACTCGTCACTCCCCAACACGCCTGCCCGTACTGCCCCTCCCTTGCTGGGGGGCCAAAGTACAGATTAAGGGACCCCCAGCCAGACTTGGTGGGGGATTTTCACTTCAGGGGCCTGTTGATGAGGAAGGAGGGACATTTGGAAGACTCTAGAATCCCTGGGAATAGCCAGCCAAGGGGAAAGTCCCCATTGCAGTGGAGCCCAGAGGGTGGGCACTGAACCTTGGAGGGGAAGGAGGGAACATCTTCCCTTGGAGAACCTGCTGTGCGTGGCCCTGTGCTGAGGGGCAAGCCTGTGAGGAAGGGAACATAAGGAAACTGAGGCACAGCCTGGGGTTCCTGGTCTCAGGTCACAGTGCCTGTCTGACCCTCCTGGGGCTCCCACCTGCTTAAGCCCCAGCATCCCAACTCTCTTGGCCAAGCCTTACAGTGGCACCTTTGAAGTGGCTGTCCACCCAGTGGGTAATGCCCCAGCGTGAGTAAACCAGGTGTTCCCATCCCTCCTATTAAAGAAAGGGGGAGCCTCACTGTGGGCCAAAATGCTGCTGGTTGCCCCCCTGCTGGGGCCTCGGCCCCCATTCTGAGCAGGGATAAGTGGCTGTTGGGGTGATTTTTCCCTAAGAGGCCCCCTTCTCAATTTGCCCTGTTTTTACCAGGCTCTGAGAGGCCTTGAGTTCTCCACAGCAGGACAAGTCAGAGGCAAGGGAGCTGCTTCTTTCAGGCTCTGGAACTCTGAGAGCTTGCTCGGCAGTCTTCCACCCTGATGTTTCTTGGCAATTTAAGGGCCGCACGTGCAAGGCAGAAGCCAAGGCACTTGCCACAGGCCATGTAGATAGAGGAAGTGATGCAGGCGTTCAAACCTAGAGGGTCTGTCTCTAATGTGTCTCTTGATTTGAGCAATCAAGCAGCCCGCCTGCTCTGTTCACGTTTCTAGAGTCCTGAGCTAGCGGGCTAGAGAGTTCCCTGGCTGCCTCCTCCATCGCGTGCCTCCTGATTCTCAGAGGCCCAAGGCTGGCCTTAGGGAGCCTGCTGGGATGGGTGGTGTTAAAGGGGGCAGGGAAGCCCAGGCGGCACCCTGAGCAGCCCTGGCAAGGGCCCTCATCCTCCTTGCCTTGCAGGCCCACATTCACCTGCCTGGTCTAGAGTGGAGCTTGGACCCATTGGCAGAGCAGGATGCTGAGGCCCCAAACTTTCCCCATCCTCACCCAGGCACTCCTAGCACGTAAGGTCACTACAGAAGGGACTCAGGGGGCCCTGCCCAAATACTTCCTGAACACCATCTTCTATGGAATGTCTTCCTAGAGGCATCCCATCTCCCAGGCCAGTGCCTCTCAACTCTGAACACTATGGCGCCTTCTAACTCAACAGGAACATCTCAGACCCTCTTTTACCTATTCAAAGTAAATATGTATTTTGAAATAAATTATATATGTAAAATAGATTAGATATGAATTCAATATATTTTATATTAAATAAGTTATATATCATGAGTTCAACCATAACCAAAAGCAATGGTAAAACTACAAATATCTATTCATCTAGAAAGATAGGTATTTCTCCTTCACCCAGAGTTAAGTCTGTGGACTCTGCTCCAGCCCACCCTTCTGCCCTGGCCCATGTGATAGACGGGAGCCCACCTTAGGCCACTTCAAGCCAGGTGGGCTATTTGACTTGCAAAGTACACACGACCTTCCACCCAACCCCCAGTAAGCCGGACACCCACCCACTCCACTGAGAATCGCTGCTGATGGGTCACCAAGTATTTACTGAACATCCAGCATCTGCAAGGCACAGAGCTTACTTTGATGAGCACACACAGACCAGTACTCTTCTGCTGGAGCCTTCTACCTCTCCCCATGGGACAGACAAGGAATCCAAGACCCAGCAGGGGTGGAGAATTGCCCAGTGCCACACAGAAAGTCAGTGGTGGAGGCAGAACATGAACCAGGCTCCTGACTCGCAGCCCCAGACCCCACAGGCTGTCACGGCCTCAGAGAGTTGGCTTCCCTTGAGGGGGTGGCGCTCCATGCTGAGAACTCAGCCGCTTCTTGCTGCTCAGTGCCCACCTGGAGGGTCCCCTGAGCCCACAGGAATGCTTCTCACAGGGATTGAGGGGGTGGATGCCTCCAGCGAGGATAGACAGTGATCCCTGAAATGAGAGACTGGATGCTCAATCCAGGTGGGCGTCAGCCAAGTAGAGGATAGCAGGAGGATCTTCCAGGCAAAGGGCATAGCTCAAGCAAAAGTGTGGCGGTGTGAAAGAGAATGTTGTCTGGGGGGACTCAGGAGTAGATAGTTGACTTTTCTGAACCATAATATGGGTGAGTAGGAGAGGGATCTAAAGAAGAGGGTAAGGGGGCAGTGGGGAGCCACAGTAGGCTTTGGAGCAAGGCAGTGTGGTCAGTTTTGCTGTGGGAAGGTCATGCCCAAGGCAGGGCTTGTGATAGACTACGGCTTTCTTCCTCTGAGCGCCACTTTCTGTATTTCTCAGATGGCTATGGTGACAACGAACGAGAAGCTAGATTAGGAAGTGCTTTGTAAACTACCGGTAGGGTCAGACTTTATTCCCGCTGATTTCCCTGCTCTGTCCACGGCCCGCTCTGTGACCCTGGAAAAGTCACCCCCTCTCTCGGAGCCTGAGATTCCCCCAGGGGAAAACCTGGGCTGGCCGTCCATCTTCCTCCTGGGAGCCTGGGACCGGGATGGAGACCTAGCACGTCCAGGGCCTGTCCTGGCCAGCCTGGCCTCCTCTGATGGGCAGCCCTGTGCACGTGCCTGTGTGTACTGGGGGTGCTGTCTGGCTCTGGCCCCCCATGCCTTTTACAGACTGTTGGTGACACGCCGCTGTGGTAACCGCCCACGGTTAGCCCCTCCACAGGCAGCTCCGGGGCCTGGGGACAAGGAAGCAAACCGGAGGGAAAGAAAGCAGGGAAGGTCCAGGAGCCTCGAATGCCGCCCTCAGTAATCTATGCTGTCCCTTGCCCGCGCTGCCGCTATTGGTTTCAGGGCCGTCTCTCCCACAGCCCTCCCCCGCCCGTGTCCCCTGTGTCCCGAAAGCGTGAGGAGTGGAGTGAGGAGGGCGTGGACTTTGGAGTCAGGCAGACACGGGTTCCAGTGCCACTTCGTCCACCGCCTCGGTGAGCTGTGTGCCCGGGCATGAGGCTGCCCCTCTCCGGGCCGCAGTGTCCTCGTCCGTGACATGCATGCCAGCCCTGGGCCAGGCGGGGAACCCCGTGCACCGCCGAGCCTGCTGGTGAGACAGGTCTTAGCAGCTTCGGCTTTCGGAGGAGATCCAGGCCCAGGAAGGATGACAGAATGGCCGGCGTCGCTCCCGGGACGCCGTCCCGGGGGTGACGGTGGTTGCTGGAGCCCCTCAAACCGCACGCGGCATCCCAGCAGGCGTTCTGCACCGGAACTCAGAGGCTGCGTTTCGGGTCTGGCTGCGGCCTTGTGAGACCCCGGGGGGTAGGCCTGCGTAGGCCTGCACGGGCCTCCGCAGCCTTGACGTCCGCTCTCCCGGCCGGCCCGGCTCTAGGCCTCTGTCACACCAGCCCGCTTGCAGGCTGCGGCCAGGCCTTCTCTCCCCTCCCCGGCCAGCAGCCCCCTACTCCCTCTGCATCTGCAGACACGTGCTGACCTTCTCCAGAGCCAAGCCTGCCTGCCGGAGAGAGAGCCACCACCAGGGCTGTGCAAGCAGGGGCAGGGGCTCCGGGTCAGGGAGACCAGGAGGAGCCTGCCTCGGGGGGCCTCTCCCCTCCCTGCCTAAGCCTCCAGCTCCAGGCAGTGACCCCGGCATGACCTGTCTGGGGCAGCAAGGCCCTCATTCTCACTTGGAAGTGAAGTCAGAGGATGGGATTTTCATTGCCTTTGCTCCAAGAATGTGCTGACGCTAGACCAGCGGGGTGGGTTTTTTGCCGTGAGCTTCCTCCATGCAGCTCTGCGTCCTAAACTCCTGTCTTCCCCGCTGGGAAAACCCGCCGCGTCCCAGGGGATGCACAAGCAACAGCAAGACTTACATCTCATCCGTGGCTCGGCCAGGCCAGCACAGTCTGTCATCCGACTCCCTAAAAGTCTCTCCAGCATCATGACCCCTCAGTCACTGCTCCCTCCGGGAGGAGGCCTCCACCCCTGGGGTGAGAGGTCTTCAAGGCAGATGCTTCCCGGGAGGGCCAAGCACCCCAGCCCCAGGCTCTGAATTCGCAGCTGTCCCAGGCCCTGTGTCACAGGTGCTGGCTTCTCCGGACTGTCTCTGCAGCCCCCGGGGACATCATCGGGGTTTCTTGTCTGCCACCAGACACTCCTGATTCCTCGCGTGGCCTGACACCAGCTTCAGGAAATGAGGCCCGCTCCAGGGCAACCGGGGCTGGGGTGGCATTGGCTCCAGGACCCAAGGTGGCGCCCAGGGTAGGGTGGTGCTTTCTCTGGGTGACGCTCTCGATGGGGCCATAGCCTTCTCCAGCAAGGCCACCTGGATCAAGGGGCAAATGAGGCTCACAGGCGTGTTCTTATCGTTGGCCTCCTGACCCTCCGGGGCCGGAACAGAACTGTGCAGTCATCTCGGGAAAGGGTTGTTCCACAACAGTGGTCACAGCGCTGTGTTCTGCTTAACGCCTCTGGGCCTCGGCTTCCTCATCTCTAAAACGCTGACAATACCAGCAGCTGCCTCTGGGGGGGGCGGGTAAGGGGATCCAAAGAGTTAAAAAATCAAAGCATAGTACGTACATTATCTCCAGCTTTCCCAGCAACCCTGCAAGAAAGCGGTCCCTGTCTTACAGACGAGGAAATGCCCTGGCGGGGCCAGGGGCCCAGCCCGAGTCGCCGCGCGAGTGGGCTTCGAGTCCACAGCCAGGCTCTAGGTCTGCGCCCCCTCCCTGCCTATGCCCGGGGAGCTCAGGGCAGGTGCGCCCAAACCTGCCCGTGTGAGCCCAAGGCAGCTGATGCGGGCCCTGCGCTCTCCACCAGAAGCCCCGAACAGGCAGTGGCCTGGTTTCTGGGGTTCAGAGATACCTGGGGTAGAGAGGTGGGTCTCTCCCCACAGTGAGCCCGCTGTGTGGGGGAGGAAGAGAGCCCAGAGCAACCCATAGTAGGTGGTTGTGCCTAGGGGGGCGCAGGATCTCCACTGGAGGAGAGAGCATGTGTGTGTGTGTGTGTGTGATGGGAGAGGCCATGCATGTGTGTGTGAAATTCTGTGTATGACTTTGTGTGACTGTGTGACTGTGTGTGTAACCGTGTGTGTGGCTGCGTGTGTGTGTGTGTGTGTGACTGAAGCTACGCATGCGTGCACACACAGCCTGTGCCCATCCAGGTGTTGTCCGTACGTGAGACGGCACAGGATCTCGGTGATGTGACTTCGAGTAGAATGTGCGTAAGAATGCAGACTTGCACGTGTGTGTGCGAGTCTACGCGTGAAGGTTTGTGAGAGAGAACACATCACCCCGGTGCTCGGGATTGTGCAAGGAGCTTAGTTATATTTTCTGGTTGGCTGACAGCCAATCAGCAGGGCCTCATTGATCCAATCCTGTAGAATGTTTTCTTCCTCTGGTGTCCACATCTGCTTTTGCAGAGGGATGATGACAGCCTGTAGGGCATACAGAGAGGGTGACAGAGCTAAGGGCATCTTGAATCCAGGCTAGCCCTGAGAGAACTGGCCGTTGAGAGGGGTTGTCCACCTATACAAGGGCTGACCCACCCCAAATCTCTGCAGCCTTTCCAGGATCACAGAGCTCAGATGAGTTCTGGAGGCCCAGGAGGTTGGCCTGAGATGGGCAGGCAAGGTCCAGTTCCATGTGAAAAGCACTTTCTCGAAATTGGAGCGGTCTGGGGGATGGAAGTGTGTGGCAGGCTTTCTGGTGCAGAGGTGTGGGCACGGCCCCCACGTACCTGTGTGGCAGACCACTGCCAGGGTGCCTCCAAATAGGAGGGTTCCTTCCAATCCCAAGATCCGGAGCCATGGTTCCTGCTTCCAAAGCCAACCCCTGGAGCTGAGTCAGGCTCCTCTGGGTCTCCCACAACTTCTCAAATAGCCCTGGGATTTCTTATACCCATTTTCCAGAGCAGGACATGGAAGACTCAGAGAGGTGAACCGATTTGCCGTAACTCGAACCCAGAGCCTCTGATTGCTAATGTGATTCTCTGTCCACCTCTCAAGACTGCACAACACAGCCTCATACAGAATAGCTCAATTTGCTGCTAATGCCTACAATTAGCTGGGAACCTGTGCTCAGCAGGGGGACTTGGGCAGGAGAGGAGCAGTGGGGGAGGGGACAGAAGCCCAAGCACCACCACAACACAGCACAACGAACACCTGGCCGGTGCGCCCACTGAATGCCGGTGAAAGAACACGCTGAAGTCCCAACCTCCTGCCACTCCCTCCGTGACCTCGGCAAGCTGTCTGACCTCCCCGAACCCTAGTTCTGTTGTTTTTAAAAATGAAATACTCCTAGGGCGCCTGGGTGGCTCAGTCGTTGAGCGTCTGCCTTCGGCTCAGGTCATGATCCCAGGGTCCTGGGATCGAGTCCCACATCGGGCTCCCTGCTCGGCGGGAAGCCTGCTTCTCCCTCTCCCACTCCCCCTGCTGGTGTTCCCTCTCTCGCTGTGTCTCTCTCTGTCAAATAAATAAATAAAATCTTTAAATAAATAAATAAATAAAAAGAAATACTCCTAATTGCAGGATTGGGGGAGTAGCAAATTAGATTTTATATGTGTGTGCATGTACCGAGTCCTCAGTATGCAACAAATGGTATCTGTTGACTTATGATTACTCCTGCACAGGGAGGGAGGGCAGGACGAGAGACTGGCAGGGTCGGATGGGCAGGAAGCAAGGTGGGAAAGACAGCCCAGCAGCCAGGGCCCCAGCCTGGGCCACCACTGCGGGCTTCACCATGGGCTCCCAATCCTTTCCGTGGGGGCTTCTGCCGGTGCCCCAGTCGGCTTGAAGTAGGCCAGGACCTCAGCAGCTGGCATCCACGGGCACATCCTAAGGTCTATCCAAATATGTGCTCCTGCGCTGTGTGACCTCGGGCAGGTCTCTGCCCCTCTCTGAGGTTTGTCTGTCGAGGGAGTTGGACCTGGCGGTATGTAAGCCCTTCTCCGCGGGGCACCAGCACCTTGCTGCGGAAGGGGTGGAGGCTCAGGGTCACTGGACTTGCACAGGAGGACTTGGAAGCAGTCATTGGTAATGACATGCCACCACGTACATCCAATCATTCGTGTGAGATCATTACTGAGTATATGTCCTGTGCTGGGGCTGGAGAGATATTAGTGAACAAGACACACATCCCAGCCTGCAGGGAGTGCCTTCCTTCTAGTGGGAGGAGATGTAATAAAAGAGCAGTAGCGTCGTGTGTTGGAAGGCGATGGATGGAGACACGGACAGCAGAGTGAATGGGCATGGGAGTGCCTGGGGAGGGGGTTAGCGTTTAAAATCAGGGCATCAGCGTGGGCCTCACTGAGAAAGCGAGGCTTAACGCAGAAGGTGTCAGCACAGGTATTCCTTCCTGTGCACTCCCTCGGCTCCCTCCTGGAGAATGTACCCCAGTGTCTCTGGTCTGTTTCCTGGAGGACAGCAACTCTGTCGGGTTCCACCTCTGCTTCCCAGCCGGGGCTCGGCCCACAGAGGGGCTCGGAATCCTTGATCTGAGGGACTGATCCGGGGTCTAGAGCAGCAGCCTTGAACCTGGAGTCAGGGGGCCTTGTCAGCCTTGTTCCCCGGGACGGGAGATCCTTCCCGGCACCAGCCGCAGAAGGCATAGCAGCCCCTCCAGCCCCGGCCCTGCACGACATACCCAGGGGCGACAGACCCTGCTGTGTTGATTGCCCAGCACCGCGTCCACACCAGGCCCAGGATTCCATCTGCTGCCAAATTCCAGGGCTGGAAATAATGAGGCAAATTGTCCCTCACCGCTGATTGACTTTCAAGTTGCTCTGCTAAACTGGGTGCAGTTGAAGTTTTAGCAAGTCTCCCGGGGACCCCAGGCGGCTTCGGTTTCAGCCTTGTAAAGAACCGTTAAGATCCAATCAAAATAAATAAAATCAGATCCAGGAAAGCGATGTGTTTGTGACTGCAGACGAAACACTCAGGATATTCATGCTGAAGCCCAGCACCCCGCTTTTCGCAGGGATTCCTTACACTAGACTGGCACGGCCCCATGATCTCAGCGGCATGTGCTCTCGGAGGCCTGGGGCCCTTGTGAGCCTCCTGCCCCGTGCGACCGAAGAGGGGAGTGCAAGGCTTGAGCACAGACGGTGTGACTCGGAGGAGAGTCCCAAAGGCCCCGGGCTCTTTGCAGCACGGGAGACTCTGGCCCTGAACGCTGCAGGGCACTTACTGGCCTGCAGCAGCATAAACATTGGGGAAGCAGCGGCCTCGAAACACATGGCATAACCACGGAATCAGAAATTCCAAATCATAGGACGCCAAGCCCTTGAATGGGATGGACGCGCTGTGGACTCGCAGAACCTCAGGCACCGGAACCACAGAAGGGCAAGTCAGGGCCGTGAAATCCCAACTCGGAGAATCCCCACGCTGGGTGGCCCGAAGAACCTCCGTCAGAAAGCTCTCAGCCCACCGCCCTTGCTCTTCTGGACACACCGGGAAGCAAATAAAGGCACCAGCCACGTTCTCCCCTCTCCCTGCTGAGGGGGCTGCTTCCTGCTCAGCCAACCAGCCCCTCACGGGTTCCACGTGCGCCCCCCGACCCCCAGCCTTAACGACATCTTCTGTTCGATGCTTCGGCTGGAATTTTTGATCAAACCCTGGAAGAAAAATCGAAGTTATGGGAGAGAAAAATCCGGTGCAGTCCCAAGAACCACCTTCCCACTCCTAAGGTTCAGTGACATTAGTAGGGAAGCCACTGAGGCCTTCCTGCAGGGAGATGTGTGCGCCCCCGGAGATCAGTGTGAACAACACCCTCCTGTAGGTGATGGAAAAGCAGGTCCCCAGCAGGAGAGGAAATCACTCAGGGTCACTCCAGCGAAGCAGTCAGAGGTGGCTTTGGAAGCCAGGCCCCCGGTCCCCACTCCCACTCTCGGGCCGCCTGGCCTTTCCACGGGGCTGTATTCACCCTTGACTGGCTGACACCATGTTTCCATTCGGTCCGAGCCGGGGGTCAGATGGGGCCCGCCTCCGTGCTGCTGGTGCCAGGCCGTGCTTGCAGGCAGGCCGGCCCGGGGCCGAGCCCGTCCTTCCCGGGCCGCGCTGCCCCCCACGCTCGGCGTGCTGAAAGGCCCCCTTGTGCGGCCGCCGTGCCTCCCCGGCGCAGCGCGCGGCCCTGTTCTCTTACCTCATAAACGGCTAATTTGTTACATATTTTCTGACGCTGTAAATGGGAGAACAAAGACCTTTTCTCTCTCATATTTTCGTTCAATTATGTTTGTGGGGGAACCTGATCCCCTTCAAAGGGGGGCCGGGGAACTGGGGGAAGCCTCCCAGGCTTGCTGACCTCCCGGGCCTGCTCCCGGCCCCGGCCGCCGGCTGCTCGAGCCTGGGTGCCGCCCACGAGGAGGGAGGCGACGGGCCTCCTTGGCGTCCTCTGAAGGGACTGGGCCCTCACCTCCAGCACGGATGCCAGTCTCAGGAGCAGGTCGGTGCCTCCCAATGAGAGACGAAGCTTCCAGGAGGCAGACATTAGGGCTCCATAAGGAAGGCCCTCACCACGGTCCACATTCATGCGCTGTGGGTGGAGGATGAGCTCCCAACCACCATAACAGCCCCTCTCTCTGTACCTGTGGCATGTCCCCCACAGGGATGTGGCAGGCACCTGGAGTGGTGCTTGGACTTGGAAAAGAAATCCTGGTGCTGAAAACCCCCGGACTAGACCATTTCTGAGACCCCACCTAAGCCCGAGACTCTGGGACAACGTTAGGGCCTCTGCCCAGCTCCGGCTCCACATCTGGGTTCCCTGAGCTCTTTCCATCCTATTTTGAGAAAGCATACTTGCTGGCTTTGAACACTGGTTCTTCCTGCTTCCGGAACCAGAGGGCAGGGGAGATGTGGCCTCTGGGGGTTGGCTCCTGGAGAGTTGGCTGCCCAGGGATAGCTTTCTGACAACTGGCACCCCAATCTCTCTGGCCTTCCCTCCCTTTTGTGGGTAACTGAGAGTGGCAAGTCCCAGAGTAGGTACTGGAGATGCGAGGAGGAGCAAAGTAGACCTGGTCCCCACCTTCATCCTGTCTATACAGCAGTGGGCTGCAGACTGGTGCGTGGCTAAAATGGCCAAATTATCTTGATTTGTCTACTGCTTACCTGCTGTGTGACCTCAGGCAAGTCACTTAGCCACTCTGTGTCTCCTTTGCCTCATCTGTAAAATGGGATCAAAATTCTAAGTACTTCACAGGGTTGTTGGGCCTTCAATGAAATAATATTTGAGAAGAGTTTTGTGCAGTGTCTGGCATGGAACAAATGATTAGTCAGTGATAGTAAAATTGTTATTAGGATAAGCAGACATTGAACAGGTGATTACATATATGGATATATGAAGACAGACTATTATGAGCACTCTGAAGGAAGAGTACAGGGTGTGGGAGAACTTTGAATGGGGCCCCGGAACTGACTGGGGCATCAGGGAAGTTTTCAGGAGGTGATGAAGGCTTGAACCATTATCTGAAATATGAGGAGGAATTAATGAAGCAAAAGAAAGAGTGATGAAAAGGGCATGCCTGGCAGAAGGACCAGCATGTGCAAAGGCCCTGAAGTGGGAAAGAAAGAGCATATTCCAAAAAACCCCATAAAGGCAAATGTTGACAACACAGAGCAAGGAGGACAGGAAGTGAGGTGAATCTGAGAAGTAGGCAGGGCCCCGCCAAGCAGAGCTGAAAGGCCTGGTTGAAGAAGTCAATCATTATTCCTAGAGCAGAACAGAGCCATGAAGGACTTAAGCCTGGGGGTGCTGTGGTCTCATTTATGTGTTGCTTTTTTTTAAGTTCACACCTACACACACCATCCCTTTTCCCTGTTAGGCCTAGATCCAGTGGGCCCTGCATCAGGTCAGGGATGCCAGGGTATAGTATGCAGCCCAGACCCTTGGCCTCAAAGCCCAGGATCACCCTGTGCAGCATCCTGCAACATCAAGTAGAGATAATAGTAAAAGGGAACGCATGGAGAGAGAGAAGCCTGAAGACACACACATGGCAGGACCAGGTTGAAGCCTGGACCATGGAGAATGATTGATGGGGCTGCTTGGTATCAGGAAGGGTACCTCCCAGAGTAGGTACTGGATATGCGAGGAGGAGCAAAGTAGACCTGGAAGGGGAGAATGGAACATGCTGACCTCAGCCTTCCCAAGGACTGATGTCCAGCTCCTGGCCCAGAGGGGATTTCTGTTACATGTGCAAATATCAGTCTGTGGTTAAGCCTCTTCATGGTGTGGATAGTGCACAGGGAAGACCTTATACCTGTCCCGAATCTATCATCTATTGATCAATCTATCTTCTATCTATCTGTCTTCTATGTATCTATCTTTATCTCCATCTGCAACTCTCTCCTTCATACACATGTGCACACACACATTCTTACACAACTCCTGGTCACTTAGAGTCCCAGACACCCCAAGACAGAAAGAAACTCTGGCCCACTGCTGCCCTTCCCAATTGCAGAAGTTCACAAAAGGAGAAGGCAGAACGGGCTGGAGCTGAAGGGAGTCCTCTGAGGAGGTGAGCTTGCAGGAGGGGCAGGATGGATGTGTGGGTGTGGATGAGTGGGGGCCAGCAAGGAGTCCTGCCGCCCATATGGCGGGGACCTCGTGGCAGGTCCAGGAAGGGCAGTGGAGTGCCAACTTGGGCCTGGGGCCCCATGAGAAGGCTGCCAGCAGGGAGCTAAGTAAGAGGCTGGAGCACTCCTCCCTCTGCCCACAGTGGATCCTGGAAGAACACTGGCCCAGCATTTGTGGGGGTCTTTCTCTGTTCCCACAGGCCCACACTCGGCCTGCCCTCCCAGGTCAGAGGGGCGCAGAAGGAAGCTTGGGTAGCCCTGAGTACTTCCTGTCTGCAGAGTAAGCAGCTCTTTGCTCATCCAGAATGTGTCTGACTTCTCTGTATTCTTTTCCCAAGACCCAAGGCTCAGGTTTCAGTTTCACATTCTTTTGCTTCAGGTCTAAAAACATTTTCCTTTTCCACAATGGGGGGAAAGAAGGGAGAAGGGGGCAGAGGAGACCCGAGCTGCCCAAGTAAAACAGACAGATGCCTCACTCCTGCCTTAGTCTGCATCCCCTACTTGCTGTGTGACCTTGGGCACCTTCCTGCCCTCTCTGGACCTCAGCATCCTCTCCATAGAGCAAGGAGCCTCTGCAGGATCTAAGACCCCTCCCTCGCCTGACCTTCTCAACTTTCCCATCCTGCTGCCGGGATGTGTCACCTGTGAATTTAAACAGGTGAAAAGCAGGAGATGTTGGGACTGCATTTTAGTTTTGTCTGTGAGGCCAAGTTCTATGCAGCTGTCTCCTTTGATGTACGCTAGCAAGAGTGTCCATCCCCCAGGGCTGTTAAGGCCACGGGCCCCATGCCAGCCCCACACAGTCTTCTTTCTTTCCTGCCATTCTTAGCAGGCCCCTTCTCTGTCTAGCTGCTCCCCCTGGATGAGGCTCGAGGCTTTCCTGAAGTGGAGGAGGGGTGGAGGAGGGCCGGTCCCCAAAACTCAGAGCAGGGGAGAGGGGGCAGCAGTGGGCAAGGAAAGAGACTCAGAGCCCTGAGTTGGAAGGTTCTAGAACATCTAAATCAGGAAGGAATTGGAATTCTAGCCTGCATGTACTTCCTCCATGCATCCCCAGAACCCCAGGCCCACAGAGGGCCAAGACTGTCTCCTGCCTGCAGTCCGTGCTTCTCTTATCCTTTCTCCACGAAGCAGCCAGAGGGCAGCTTCTAGGTGGAAAGCCTGACTAGTCATTCCCAGTTTCATCACTTCCGGGGCTTCCTGCCTTTCCTCTAATGAAGCCTGAGCTCCGGATTCCTCCTCTGCACCTGCTCCCTTTCATCTCGTGCTCCTCACAGCCGCACCTGCACTCCAGCCCACGGGGTCATCCACACGCTCCCCCTAAGTGGCCAGCTTCTCCGGGCCTTTGCATGGACATCGACACCACCTGGGATTCCTTTTCTTTCTCTTCTGCATGACAAGGGCATGCTCCCACAGACATCCCATGACACCACTGTGGATCGGATTGCCTCCCCTGAATCCAGGATGTGGCCCTCCCCCCGGCAGGATGAGTTCCTCCTGCTGTGGCTCCCACAGCCCCGAGTTCATCCCGGTGCCCAGTCTTCACACGGTGTGTTAGCATCTTGTTGCAAGGCTTCCTTGGGTACCTCCCTCCTTGCTCCACTCCACCCCTGACCTTGAGCTCTTTTTTTTTTTTTTTTAGATTTTATTTATTTATTTGACAGGGAGAGACACAGCGAGAGAGGGAACACAAGCAGGGGGAGCAGGAGAGAGAGAGAAGCAGGCTTCCTGCGGAGCAGGGAGCCCGATGCGGGGCTCGATCCCAGGACCCTGGCATCATGACCTGAGCCGAAGGCAGACGCTTAACCATCTGAGCCACCCAGGTGCCCCTGACCTTGAGCTCTTTGAGGATAGAAATGGTGCTGATTTGGTTCTGCGGCCTCAGCAGCCAACACAGAGCCTGGCGCTAATCCACACTGGACATTGAGGAGTGAATGAGAATCCAATCCACACGTGTCAGCTTCTGCCCCTTCTCAGAGCCACCTGCTGCTGCTTAGGGGAACAGAAGTGTCTTAAAGTGCCCTAAGGAAGGACAGTAGTGTTTACGAGGTTTTTAAGGGGCCAGCTCCCTAGCTGGGGAGGACAAATCTTAGTCTCCCCACTTAGCAGATGGGTGAACTGAGGCCCAGAGAGGAGAAGGGCCTGTGCCACATTCTCGTAGCAGCGCATCACCAGAAAAGCCAGAACAGGAACTTCACACAGCCTGCACATAGCAGGACGCACACTTGAACCTGGGCCAGAGCCCTGCCCTTCCTGCTGCTAGACAGACACACTCCGTCTCTGAAGCAGTTGGTAGCCTGGGGCATAGCCGACGAAAGATTTCTCTGGTCAGCATGGAGCGCTCCCAGGGCCAGCCCTTGCCTCGCGCCCCAGGCCACCCGAGGTGCCCGCTCTAGTGCCGTCCTCCCTGGTGGCTGCCCGGGACCCAGAACCGAGGTCCTCACGCTGCTGGAGGGCCTGCGAGACCCTCCCCCTCCTCCCTGCACATTGGTAATTGCCGCGTGGTCAGACCAGAAGGAATTAGACGAGCCCTCGAGGAATTTCATACTGATTTTGCAAATGAAAATGGAGACTTGCCTTTTGAAGTCTAGGCAGCTGTGTCAGCAGGCAGGTCTGAGACAGCAGGGAAAGGAAAGCTACAGCTTTCCGTGGATCAGCCACTTCATAGTAATAATGATGGTGGTAGCCACCGTGGCCACCGCTGACTCGCCGCCCGCCACGCACACCATTGTCCCTGTGCGGTGTCAGTCTGCGCATCTGGCGTCCCCACCCATGTCAGCCTCACAGCTGATGAGCCAGCAGAGAAGGGCCGAGTCCGCCAGCTGGGTGGAGTGCAGAGCCCGTGGGCTGAGATGGAAAGCCTTCCACCCTGGACCCTCTCCGGGCCTAATGCCTGACACATGCGCTTTAAGAACAGCATGTGCTTCCGGGCCCCTCGACCTTGAACGCGCTTCCCTCCCAACCCCACTCGTCCTGCACAGCCCAGCCTGAAGCTGATTCCTTCACCGATGCCCAGGCTGCCTCACAGACTCCCTGCCAAAGGCCCCAGTTTTTTCCTTTTATCATTAACTTACCACTTGGTCTTATAATTGCCTGTTTCTCTGTCCATCTCCTCCACCACCTGACATTCCTGAGCTTTATGCATGAGAATAGGTTGGCCTAGATGATTCTCTGGGTCTTTCTGATACATTTTGCTCTTTTTTCTCCACCTGCAGTGTATATTCAATTTAGGAGATCAGAAGTGGTGACTGGGGAGCAAAGAAGCTTCACGGCAGAGAATGGACACTGAGGCTGGGAGGGCTTGGTGTGCTCGGTCCGGCAGAGCTGAGGCACTGGTCCACATCGACCCGATGATGGGGGAGGGTCACTTACTTTTCTGAGCTTGGCTTCCCTGTAGGTAAAAGGGGGTCGCCAATGGTGGCCTCACACGGCTCTTATGAAGAATAAATGAGCTTCCATATGCAAAGTGCCTAGAATCATAGACTGTTTAAATCGTGTGGTGGTAGGGTATTGCTATCCTAAAATGTTATGCTCATAGAGCATGACTTCCAGAGCTGAGAGGTACTCCCACACTCTCGTGTTTCAGAGGGGGACCCTGTGACCGGGAGGGGGGTCCCACAATTGATCTGGGTCTCCAGCCTGCCTCGGGCTTACCTGTGCCTAAAACTGAAAGCCAGGGGACCCCTTTGCCCTCCAACAGGACAGAACCCACATCAGCTCCCTTCCTGGAGACCCCAAGCCTCTGGGCCTGTCCCTTCTCCCATACCCAGCCTGGCTATCAGCCTCCCTACCCAGCAGAATGCTAATCTTCTCGTGTGGGTGGCTCCGGATTTATGAGCATTTCCTGGCATGACTTGAAGGACAGAAGAGGAACGCCGGGATCTTTAAGGGTGGTCTTTGGGTGGAGAAACTAGGCGTTCAGAGAAAAGAAGGAAAGAAAGCGAGGGTGAGTCAGCCTCCGCTGCCCGCCCAGGAAAGCACAGAGGGCTCGGCCAGCCCACACTGCAGTGCGGAGAGAGGATGTGGCCGGCGGCGCCGGGGTGTTCACGGAGCCGGGACCAGCCGTGCTGGAAGCCAAGTCCATGGTTCTTTGGGTTGTGGCTGGGTTTTAGGATGGGGATGGTAAGGGGAAGGCCGGGGTGGGGGTGGGGGGGGAATGCTCACTTGCTCCCCCTTCAGGAGGAATACAGAGCTGCCTTCATCTTCCATTTGATCCTGTTTACTCCTGTCCCCCCTGGATTCCAGATCAGCAGGGCTACCACAGCATTCCTCTGCTCAGGCTTCAGGCCTTCCCATCTCACTCAGGGGGAGCCACAGGCCTTAAGGGATGTGCTCCCCAGCGCCCACCCCACCATACCTCCGACCGGGTCCTGGAAATCCCCTTTCCTTTCCAGATGGACCCTCTGTTCTCCCTGCTCGGAGCCCAGACCTGATGTGACATCACCTGGCCTCCCTTATCCCGACGTCCGTGGGGCATGCTGGCAGGAGATGGCTGTAGGCAGGAGGGGAAGAGAGTTGGGACAGTCCGTGCCCCCGCCCGCCCCTCTCCCTGCTAGGCCAGGGAGGGGTAGCTGTGCTGTCCTCTGATGTTCAGGCCCCTCACCGCCCCCCCCTTTCCCTTTAAGGCTTGGGGCAGGAAATCTTCCACCGCCACTACCCCTCAGTGCCCCACCACCCCGTCCGCACCTCTGTCGATATTCCCATCATTCAACGTGCCTGCAGTTGAACTTACTTCATTGGAACTCACTTCATTGACCACACACCATCTGTTTTCTGTTGGGTCCTACCTGAGACAGATCTCACTTCCTATTCCCCCTCACTCACTCCTCTCCAGACAACTGGCCTCCTTCCTGCCTTTCACACCCAGCAGGCCTGCCTCTGCCTCAGGGCCTTTACACTTGCTGCCTCTGCCTCACACCAGTCTTCTCTCAGGGTCCACAGAACCACCTCCCTCAGCTCTTTCTCCTTCAGATCTCCAACATCACCTCTCTTTGTGCCTTTACTGGGCATCATCCCAAAAATGTCAACCCCCAACACACACACACACACACACACACACACACCTCCTATGCTCCTTACCTTGTTTCCTCTTTAGCCACTATCAATCCCTCTCTAACATGGATGTTTTGCTAGTTTTGTTTTTGTTTATTGTCAGCTTCCTCCCACTGGAGTGAATGTTGTGTTTACTGCTGTACCTCCAGGGCCTAGAACAGCATCTGATAATTTCCCAATACATACTTCCTTGGATGTGTGAATTGGTCCTTTGCATGCGTGGGTAAACCAAGGCCCAGGGAAGGAAAATGACTTGCCTAGGACTTCATAGTCTAGACTCAGATGGAGACAAGATCTCTGGTCCTACCTGCCAGCCCAGAGCCAGTGCCTCGCTCCAGGAAACCTTGTGTTTATTTGGATACCTGCTGCTCAGTAGCCCAGTGTCCGGAGACAGGATTCTGTGCCAGAGACTCAGGGGACTCAGAATACTGAGCAGGAAGCAGGGAAGTCGTCTGCACTGCTTTGGTACTGTCAATGGGGCAAGGAGAATAAACAAATAAACCTCAGCCAGACCCCGGTGGGCTCTAACCTTTGAGGAAATCTCCCCCAGGCTGGAGAAACCTTCCCATGAGGCGGAGCTACCCTCCACGCCAACCCCGGGCACTGACAGACCGATGCAGCTCAGGGCTCCAGGGGCTCAGCTTTCCCAGCTCTGTGCCATGGCGGGGACTGGGTCCAGGCAGGGAGCTGCTGGGGTTCTGGAACAGCTAACTTGCTCAGTTTTTTATTCATTCATTCTACAAGTATTTCTGAAGCGTTTACTGTGTGTTGGGCACTGTGCTCTCTGCTGGAGGACCAGTTGTGACCAAGTCAGATGATTTGCCTGCCCTTGGCGCATCACCATAGAGCAGGAAGGATGAGCATGAAACAGCTGCGAGGCTGGGGGAGTGCAAGCGTCCGACAGCCCTGGGTGCTCTGGGGGCACTATGCAGGAACCTGCCCGGCCCCCAGCCCAGGGAGGCCCTCCTGAGGAAGGAGCCCCTGCAGCCAAGTGAGAGAGGGGCATGGAATGGTGGTTTCAGGCAGAGCAGGAGTGAGGGGATGGGCCTGAGGCTGGGAAGAACTCAGCACAAATGAGAATCCTTCAGGCCGGGGCAGAGAGCAATAGCGCAGGAAGGCCCTCTAGCAGGCGGGCTACCTTGGCAAGAGTGACCTCTCTCCTCTCCTCATGTCAGCTCTGACCAGGCCCGTGGCTGAGGTTCTAGCACCCCTCCTTCTTCCCAGCCGACCACTTAGATGCTGGACCTCCCGAGCTGCATCAGTCTGTCAGTGCCTGGTCCCTATTTGTCTCAATGTCTGTTCTTCCTACCAATGACCAGGTGGGGATAGGTTGGCAGGTCAGGCCCAGGGGTAGCAGAAAGAACCCAGCACCTGTCAGCTGGCCCTGAATTGGAATCCCAGTTCCAGTTCGTCAACTTGAGACCCTATGCAGGTGACTTCACCATCCTCAAGGCCTGTTTCCTCATATGTCATGTGGAAATAACAGTCCATTCTCTGAAAGGATTGTGGTAGGGGATGGTTTCTCAGCATCCTTACAGTGGCCCGTGGAACCTGGCCTACTAACCAATTCTGACCTCATCTCCTATCAGTGTCTTCCTTGTTTACTCAGCTCCCGCCACCCTGGCCTCTGCTGTTCCTCACACACGCACAGGGCCTTTGCACCTGCTATCCCCCCTTACCTCATCACTCCCTGCCCCCTTTCCTGCTTTATTTTCTCTCTGTAACACATACTGTATTTGTCAGGCTTTTCCAGAGAAACAGTACCAATAGGACGGATGGATGGATGGATGGATGGATGGATGGATGGATGGATGGATAGATGGAGGGATTGGATGGATAGATTTCTTTTAAGGAATTGGCTTACACATTGCAGAGCCTGGCAAGTCCAAAGTCTACAGGGTAGACTGGCAGGCTGGAGACCCAGGGAAGAACTGATGCTGCAGTTTCAGTCCAAAGACAGTGTGAGGGCAGAATTCTCTTTGATGAAGGAAGTTGGCCTCTTTCTGTGAAGGCCTTCAACTTATTGGATGAGGCCCACCCTCATCTAATTATTCTGGAGCATAATCTGCTTTACTCAAAGTCTACTGATTTAAATGTCAATCACCTCTAAAAAGTCTCCCCACAGAAACATCTAGAATAATGTTTGACCAAATATCTGGGTACCATGGCCTAGCCAAGTCAACAAATAAAAGTAACCATCATAAGTGCATCCCTTGTTAACTTGGCACCCACAAGCATCTCCTTAAACCATACTTCATCTCCAAATAAAGGCAATAGCAAGGTCATAATTCTACCTAACATGATACAGTGTTCCTGCATGCAACCAGAATGCGCTTCCCCAGATGAGGAGGCAAAGCCTTTGGGTAATGTTTACTCTTCTCCTTCATATACCGTAGCTTAAAAACAACAATGTAAAGATAACAATACTTAAATACTATGATATAGAGTCAATATGTCTTATGCTACATGCATGGGGGAGAAAAAAAGAAAAAGGAGAGAGAAGAAAGTATTTTATACACATACAAGTATTCTTAAAATAAGGAAGAAATATTCTTGACCTTTTGCTTTTGTTTCTGTCTTTTGCTTCTGTCGCTGGTCCTGTGCTCATAGCTGTTGTTTGTAACTCCCTTCTACTTCCACTACACTCCTGTGATCCCCTTTACCTTTTGAAGGCACCTCGGTTGGTTGTGGTTCACAGTGGGTGGGGTGACCCAGACCTTCATTCCCGAAGGATCTGGACCATTAGTAGTCCTGCCTGGATTGGGTTGTCACGGTTTTCCATTGAGGTCGGTTAATCACAGGGTGTGGTGATACTAGGAGGCACCCTGAGGGATCTCGTGTTCTCCAGACATGCTCTTCTCTACCTCCCTGTGGGGCCGTGGTCCATTTTCCCTGCTGGTCAGGATCCGTCACGCCAGCTAGCACAGTGACTCCTTTCTTTACCTGTTGATTAGGAAGCATGACGAGCTCCAAGTGGCTGGAGGCAGTCTTAGTCCCCAGTTCAATGGAATCATTGTTGTGTGCATCTAACATGCTACATACTAATACTTCGCTAATCATCTTGTTTATTCTGTTTGCCCCCAGCATGTAAGCTCAGTGAGAGGAGGATTTGGGTCTGTTCTTCCCTAACTAAATCCCCAGCATCTAGAACAGTGCCTGGTGCATGGCAGGGACTCAGTAAGCATTGCTGAGCAGGTTGGGGCCTTTGCTGTGATTTCTCTGTGCTTTGGGGTGGGTGAGGGGTGCTCATCATCCACCTCAGAACCCCAGCCTGGGAGCCAGGCCTGTCGCAAGGAGCCCTGGGTTGCAGCATGTTCGCTGACAGAGGGGGTCCTGCTGCTTCTCCTCACACTGATGGTGCTGGGCCAGCAAGTAAGCCCAAGGCCTCGGTGTTCACCATCCCAGCCCACTCAGGACTGTTTACTAGACTAATCTGGAACAATAAACCTGTCCCCACCCTCCCGGCGCCTGCCTCACTCCATCCTAGGCCTGTGTTTGAAGATGTGTTTAAATTCCGGCCTACACTCAGCAGACACCGCGGGCCAGCTCCTGGCAGGCCAGCCCTGGCGAGGGGGGCGGCCCCGGGATGCTCGGGTCCTCCCCAGTGGCTGGGCCTCCACACACGGTCAACCAGGGGGAGCAAGGCGACTCTAGCCTCCACCCAGTGTTTGTTATTCCATGTCAAAGCTTTATCATAAACATTATCCTAGAGTGGGCCACAGCAGCTTTGGCGAGGAGGGTTTGTTATTCTAAAGTGGCTGGGGGCACAAGGCATGGAGGCTCGAGAGGCTGTGAGCAGCGCCAGGCTTGGGAACTCCGGGTGAATGGGAGGGAGGCAGAAATCAGGGCAAGGCTCTTCCGTCCCTGTGCACAGGACCTCAGAGGCCCCACTTACCACCCTCTACTGTCATGGTCAGCTGGGATATCTGCCTCTGAAATGAGCTCCAAAGAGGTGGAGACCAAGCCCAGTTAATCCACCAACCCCAGATCCCTGCAGAGAATCCACAGAACGTAAATGTTTGTTGAATGAATGAATAAGTGGAGCTTCCCTGTATCTGTTGGAAGTACCAAGAATGCTCTTGAAGAAGCACATATTATTTTGAAGTTCCAGTTACGGGACCCTGGTCTGGAGCCAGACATCATGTCAGAGCCCAGCTCTGCCCTTTACAAGCCATGTGGCCTTGGGCCCCCTCTGCTTCTTTGGTTTCCCGTCTATGAATCAGGACACCCTCTCTGCTGGCTGTCTCCTAGGGAGAGCAGAGCGAAGCCCCGGTGGGCGGGCAGTGGGCAGTTAGGAGGATGGGTTCCAGGGCTGGCCTCCCCAAGCCAAGTGCACATCCCATCCCTCTCCAGCTCTGTCACCTTGGGTGAGTTACTGTCTCTTTGCTGTCGGGTTGGCGTTTCTTAATCTATTAGTTGGAGCTAATATCAGACTTCCTTCAGAGTTGCTGTGAAGATGAAATAAATTAATATGACCTTAGAAGATGCCTGACACAGAGTAAGTGCTCAAGAAACATGGCGACCGTAGTGATGAACAGATGAGGACCTCTTTATGAGTTGCAAAAGATGGCACCAGGTGGCCGCGGATTGAATTTCTCGGTGCTCGCCAGAAGGAGGCGGGAGGTATGGGGAAAGAGCATGTGACTCAGTCACAGTCAGGTCACAGGCAGTCAGCAGTCTGCCTTCCAAAACAGTTCCTGAAAATCTGCTCTCCAGCAGTGACCGGTGAACAAAGAGGTCGGCTTCCCGCCGTTACCAAGCTCTCGGTCTACACAGGCAGGGAATGGGGAATCACCGGAGACGGACACTTCATGGGATAAGTGCCAAGACCGGGACAGGGGTCGGGGGGGTGGGACAGGTGTCTGTGGGAGGCACCAAACCTGGCCTGAGGGTCATGGGAGTCCAGAATGATAGGCGTGGGTTTCTGTCCAAACCCCACCACACTGCATGTGCCACACTGGGAATGATCTGCTCTCCGTTTTCTGTATGCAACATGCTAATAAAAAATACCCTGTGGCTATTTCTGGCTGTTTCGAGAGGCTCCAAAAGGAAGACAGGTGTGGTAAAGTGTGTGGGATGAACCTGGGCTGTGCCAGTGAACATCCAGAAATCCAGCCCCAACCTGGGGCACCGCAAAGCGTCCTAGGCTGGGCGTCAGGCTTGGCTTTGAGTCTGCTCTGCCCCCAGCTTTCCTGTGTGGGCTTGGGTGAGCTCTCTCTTGCCTACTTTGGGCCCCTGTCTCCTTTCCTCTTCTATATGATGAGGACACAGGATGAGATCAGTGGTTCTCAAACTGGGCTCCAGGAGACCCATAGGTCTCCACAGAGAAGCCATGGGAGCCTCTGCTGCATGAGGGCATTGAGCCTCTAGGACTTCAGGCTCTAGCCGGTCTCCTCACATCAATCGGGGAAAGTTCCACTTTTATCTACTCCACATACTGAGTTCCAACTAACGTTCCTTTGGAAAACAATAACAATAAAAAAGGATTCTATGGCCAAAAAAGGTTTAAAAAACCCCTGGACCAGATGACCTACAGGGGCCCTTCCAGCTCCATTCTGGGAAGGTTCAAGCCTGAGTATTTTCTTCCAAGTTTTATTTAGCAAGCATTCCTCCAGCTGTCACTACACACAGGACTGTTCTTAGCACCCTGCAGATTGTAATGTGCTTAACTCACCGGAACACCTCCTCGCTCCACGAAAGCCACAGGACTGCGGAAGTGACTCCATGGGTCTAGGGAGGCCCAGGGGAGCCATTTCCCCTCCAGCCAGGTCTTCTGGACACCTGAATGGATGACCTCACCCCAGGCCAGGTGGTGCAGCCTCCAAGGAGCAGCAGGTGTATGCCGGGGCGGGCATGGTCAAGGGAAGCCTGCGTACCCCAGACCCCCAGGGAAGTAGAGCGCTCCAGCCGGACGTGGATACTTGCATGCGAGGCCTGTTCCATGTGGAAAGACGTGCCTGTTGGCTTAGTGACGTGCACAGCAACAGGGCCATGGCCTCCTGCGATTCATCCCAGCCACCAGGATGCCGTTGACACCCTGCACAAGGTGGCCGCGGATTGAATTTCAGGGTGCTCGCCAGAGCCTGGAGAAGGCCCAGAGGTGGGGTCTGACCTCATCCCCAGCCAGCTCATTAGGGGGAGCAGCCTGGGCCACTGCACCCCAGCACTATCCAGCTCTCCGCCTGCCAGATACAAGAGTGGGAGGGGACGGGCAGAGGTGATCTCTCAAGCACGCTTGGCCCCGTTGCCCATGTCAGCATGTTGTGTACCTTATTACATGAGCTTTTCTGTTCAGATTGTGTGTTCTGGAATGAGGCGACTGGCGTCACAGGTGGGAGCTTCTGCCACGTGATGGCATCATGCCCCAAATGCAGACAGAGTGCCAAAGTTCTAGGGTCTAGTCTGAGGGGCTTACTGAGTAGCTTTAAATAGGAGGCGACTGACCCCAGCAGGTGGCACTAGGTGGCACTAAGGCACTAGGCAAAGAGTAGAGCGACATCCTCTCGTTGCCAGCCCTGTGCTGAGAGCTACAGACACAAAACGAGCAAAACGCAAGTCCTACCTTCGAGAAGCTCAGAGCCTAATGGGAGAGCCAGCTAGCTAACAGCAGACACCATCTCATGTTCGCACCGGGGTGGGGGACACAGAAGCATGGCAGGTCGCTTGTCCATCACCACGGTGCTGGGCAGCACCAGCACTGAGCGTCTGCTCAGGTGTCTGGACCCAGTGGCAGGTGGGCCCTCCTAGGCTCAGCTGGCCTTACTCATAGCGTCCGGGATCCGGCCGTCTGTTGGCTGGACTGGGATGGCCTCGGTGGGACAACTGAGGCAATTTGGCCCTGCCCATCCTCCAGTGGGCTAGCACGGGCTACTGTCAGGGCCATGGATGTACGAGAGGCAGCGGCAGCCTGCCTTTCAGGCCTCTGTACGTCCTGGTGACTAATATCCAGAGTCACAATATCAGCACGGGAGGGAGCCGAAGAGCTCCACGGCCAAGGGCATGAACACGCGGACAGGTTCAAGTTTGGCGCCACTACTGTGTCGGTCTGCCACGCAAGGAGCCCGTGGGGGCCTCCGGGAGGGGCCTGACTCAGCCCCCAGGTGGTCAGAGACGCTTCCTGGGGAAGACATTTGAGCAGAGCCTGGAAGGCCGAGTCTGGATTTGCAAGTGGAGAGCAGAGACAGGAGGTTGTCACGCGCAGAACACAGCATGTCAGAAGCTTGGAGACAGAAGAGTGTGGGGCAGTTGGTGTTTGGAGTCACGAGGACTGAGCAGGAAGCGAGGTCATCGGCCACAGCAGGGTCCAGGCCACTGCCTTGCAGCCTCTACTGAACAGCTTTTACTCTGAGGGGAGGAGGCACCTGTGAACGTTTTGAGGAAAAAAAAAGAGACGGAGGACAATCAGATTTGTGCTTTCAAAAGGTGCCTGTGTGGCAGACAACTATGGGATGGGGGGAGGGAAGGGGGTCTGCAGGGAGGGGGACGGGTTGCACTGGGCCCGGTGGGAGATGCTCGGGACCGAGCTGGTGAGGTGGGAGGCCGGAGACTGTGGCCCAGGGTGGCAAACAGATGATGGGCAAAGAGCTTGTGAGGCCTGAAGAGCGGCGGGCCGGCTGGGGCCGGGCAACAAGGACAGGGGACTTGAGACAGCCTCCGGACCTTCTGCCCAGGAACTGCAGCAGCTTTTCCCCGCACCTGTATTAAAGCACCCAAATCACGGTCAGACTCCTCCCTTTTGTTGGCCAGGGGGGTCTGGGATACACCGTCACATAAAGCTAGCTGGGCAGAATCGAACAAGTCCCTGCCCCGCGTGGGCCTGTTTCTCCATCTAAAATGGGACATTTGAGATCATCTCTCAGGGCCCCCATACCTTGGGCAGGCCATGTGCCATCAGAGTATGGTCCTCATGGCAGAAGCAATCAGACCTCTAATGTCATTCCCAGGGAGCCTGTTAAAAATACACATCCTGGGCTCCCCCTCAGAGATGCCAATTCTGGGCATGGGGACTGGACAGCTGATATTTCTGTATGGTGCTCCACGTGATCCTGATGCCAGGCCGGTCTGGTTAGGGTGCAGCTGTGTTCCCAGGGCCCCGCATAGCGGCCCAGAGCGCAAAGGAGCTTCAGGAAACGTGCGGAGTGCCAGCATGGGTCGGATTCAGAGAGGCCGGGCTCCTTGGGCCTTTGCCTGCAGTGAGGGTGACTTCTGGAGGAAGTGTCCTTTGGGTGGGGCCTTGACATCTAAGTGGGTTTTCTGTTTGTTTTGTTTGTGTGTTTGTCCTGCTTTGTTTGCCGTGCTCTTGATTACAAAATTAGTCTGTGCTCATTCTAGAACTTTCCTAAGCACAGGAATAAGAAAAATTTAGTCAAAAGACAAACGCATCCATCATTCTAAAACCCAGACACAACTGGGTTCTCATTCTGCCCCTTCCTTAGATAAGATGTTGATAGCCAGAGCAGAAGTGGGGACCCATGTGGGCAAAGGGCTGGAGATGAGAACAGGCTGAACGTGTCCGGAGGCCAGTGGAAGAGTTCAGGCTACACCAGCCGGTGCCCGGCCCACACACCTTCTCTGTTTCAGGGCCTGTTGCCCCAAAGTTCAGAGCGAGGAGGGCCGGGCCTGGAGGTGTCAGGCCCCCCAGCCTGATCTAGAATTACAGCCCTCATTCCTCTCTCTTTCCTCTGTGCAGGTGCTGTTTGCCCTGAACCAGACTCTGCTGCAACATGAGAGCGTGCGGGCAGGGAGCCTGCAGGCGCCCTACACCACGGAGGACCTCATCAAGCACTACAACTGCGGGGATCTCAACGCTGTCATCTTCAACCATGACACGTCCCAGGTGAGGTTCCCCTCCTCCCACCCAGTTCCGAACCCACCTAGCATTTATTAGACACCTACTATGTGCCTGGTGCAGGCAATCTTCTCTCTGCCATGGTAAGCAGGACCAATTGGTATTCCATTTTACAGATGGGGAAACTGAGGCCCAAAGAGGCAAAGAGACTTGTCCAAGCCCACAGCACTTAATGGTCGAGTTCCCCAAGTTATCAAGAGCAGCACTCAAGTCTGGCGTGTGTGGTAGAAGCTTAGCCTTGTAAGAGCAGGGAGGCCTCTGAGAAGTTCAGTTCAGTATCTGGGGAAATTAGAGGCCAGGGGAAACAAGTTCACGGTTAGACCTTGGGCTTGAGTCCAGCTGCGGGCATTCTGCCTTGAGTCAAGCCCTAGAGGAAGGACCACCCACAAGCGGGTAGAGAGTGAGGAGCACCCCAAGGAGCTGAGCATGACTCCACCAGGCATCCACATTGCCCTCGGGATAAATTCCAAGATACTCTGTCTAACACTCGAGGCCTTCTGTGTCCTGCCCTCTGCTGACCTTGTCCCAGCCCAGGTGCCCTACCCCGCAGACCTTGTTCTGCTGACCTGTGCCCCACGCCATCCGCCCACTGATGCCACTGTGCCTCCGTTCAGGCTCCTCCTTCCTCCTTTCCTCCTGCTGGGCCATGGTCCATTGTTACTTCCTCTGAGAAGCCCTCCCTGACCCTCTGGATGGTGTTAGATATTCTCCCGGACCCCTCTAGGCCCCCTGTGCCTTCTGTCATGATGCTTGGTTAAGCACTCATTCAAGAGCAGTTCCTTGCTCAGGACAGTGCCGTGGCTTCCCATTTTCTCAGTGTAACAGCCAGAGTCTCTGTAATGACCTGTGTGGGCCCCGGGTCTTCCCCCAACCCCCACCCCATGTCCTCTGCGCTCCCTTCACACTGACCACTCAAGCTCTATGGGCCTCCATGCTATTCCATGGGACCCCTTGGCATGCTTCACTTTTGCCCTTCCCCAAGTATCACCATGACTCACCCCCCATCTTAACTCAGACATCATCATCTCAGTGAGCTGGGCCCCAACTCCCTGATCTAGAATTGCAGCCTGAACCCCGCTCCCACACTCTCAACCTCTTTATTATGCTCCATTTAACCCCCATGGTCTTTATCATCTTCTCACATACTTACATATTTGGATTCATTGATAAGTGGTTATTTATTGTTTGTCCTCCGCACTAGAGCATAAGCTCCCTGAGGACAGGGATTTGCATCTGTTTGATCCAACAGTATATTCTCATTGGCTAGGCCAGTGCCTGGCACAGAGCAGGACTCAGCAAATAGCTGCTGAATGAATGAATGAAGTGGGTTGTAAATACCAGGCCCAGTGCTATGAAAAGGGATATGGGACGGTGGGGGGCAGGGCAGCCAGAGAGAGCCGCCCTAGTGGGGCGGACGGGAGAGAAGGGGACGTTCCATGAGCAATAGCACCCAAGTGTGATCCTTGCTCCAAGGGAGAGTAGTGGGTGCAGCTGAGGCCTGTGGCAGGAGCAAGAGTTTAGGGCAAGAAGAAAGGATGCCTGCAAGGTGAGAGGTCAGGGAAGAACCTAACTTGGCCACAGGCAGGAGGAAGCGGAATGTTCCAGCAGAGGCAAGAGAGAGCAGGAGGAGGGGTGTGAGTTTGGGCTGGAGGTGTAGCCGGGGACCAGGCTGAGAGGTTCTGTGTGCACCTGCCACCGTCTAGAGCCAGAACTCCCTGAGGCAAGAGCGTGCCGCGCCTCCCTCCGTCCCCAGGCCCAGGGCAGGGCCGCAGAGTGTGTATCAGGGAACGGCTGTCCAGGGAGCGAAGGTGAGGGTGTGTTGTGCTCTGGGCAGTGGAGGCCGTAAAAGGAAGGATCCAGAGACCCTGCAGAGGAGGCTCAGGACTCTGAGAGCCCCGATTCCGATCTGTGAGCTTCTGTGCCAGAGCCCGCCCTGCGTCATTCGCTGGGAGAGAGGCCGGTGAACTCTGTGGCTGCAGGAACCTGGTCAGCACTCAGGGTAGCCTGGGCACGAAGTAGCTGGGCTGGGGGCAGGGGTGAGCAGGACAGGGCCCTGCTGCGGCCGCGGCTGGCAAGGAGCTGCGAGAGGGAAGAAGGGGATGACCTCAGGCAACAGCAAGCTCAGATTTACTTTGAGCCTGTATCCAGAACCACTGATTTGTCTCTGGCAGGTGAACTGCATTGGGGGTCCCCTGGCAGTGCCCGTCCTTGAAGCGGGACAGAGGGTGTAGTTGGAAAGGTGCACCCAGTTAGAATAGCAAACTGGGCGACACTCCCCTGGACCCCCTGGGTACACAGGCAGAGTCTAGCCCCCAAGGGAGGAATTAGGCAGCTCTGCCCCCAGACAGAGAAAAGCCTAGAGTCGGGGTAGCAAGGCTAAATCCAGGGCCGTGCGCTGATGGTGAAAGGGTCCGGGTGACATGGGGCTGCCTCAGTAGCAAGAGGCCTCGAAAGCTGTGGGGAGCTGAGGACACACAGGCTGTAGGGGTACGGTCACCGCCCGTAGGCAGGGAGAAAGTGGTGTTGGAACTAGGCTTGAGAAAGGAGCTTACCGGGCGGGGCCAAAGGGAGGGGCTGGCTTCCTGGTTGTGGGGGGATGTGGAGGGTCCTGAGGAATGATCTGCAGAGCAGGGGGCAGATCATAGGGGGTGGGGGGTGAAAATGCCTGCTGAGGGGCAGAAGCCCTGGAGTTCAAGCGGGAGAGGGACGTGGTCAGAAAGATGTCTCTGGCCACAGCAGAGGATGATGCAGTGGCCTCTAGAGGCTAGGGTTGACATGTGCAGGGGCCAGGATGGGGGACAGGGGCTGGCTGCACCTCTGTCTTGATCTCTCTTGCCTCCCCACCCCACCATTTCACCTTCAGAAATGGCTCATGCCCCAACCTCCCAAAGCTCCCAAGTCACTTGCACCATCAGTGCCCACGATCACAGGGTGACCCAAGGGAAGCGCTGTCTGAGCCCTCAGCCTGTGTTAGGTGGACAGCAGCCATATACTTATCATCTGTCCCCTGACACTTTGGAGAGTGAAAGGTCAAATATAATTAAGGGTCAGAAAAATTAACAGGCATGGGGCAGTCTACCTTAGCCATGAAACTGGACCATCCTGGACAAAGCAGGACACACGGTTATCTGTGAGGTGCCCCCTCCACACTCCCACATCCCTCTCAAAGCATGGACCCCACAGTGACTCCCTCACTGGGCTGTGAGCCTCATCCAGGGCAGCAGACCCAGTCTGAGGGTGCTCTGTGACCCCTAGCCTGACACGGCTATGCTCACAGAAGTTTGTGGAAGTTGTCTGTTGGATGGATGGGCTGAAGAGAAGGGATGAGGCCACTGAGGTCAGTGACGTCAGTAGACCCTAGCACTTGACCACCAGATCTGACCCTGTCCTGGTTGTAGGCCAGGGGAGCCTACACTGAAGTCACTCCCCACGGCCCCACCCCAGCCCTGCCTGGCCCATCTACTTCATCGTCCCACCTCGGACTCATGGCTCTAGGACCCCAGGGACCTGACATGTCCTCTTTCAAATTCTATGGTGCATCCTGCACTTAAACTTGTTGTGGGAGATTTAAGGCTCCTGACAAGTCTAATGACATCATTAATTTGTTTCCATCCCAGCCTGGGCCCAAACCCAAGTCCCATCCTTGGCATGGAACCAGGGCCCATCAGCATGAAACATGCAGAGAATGTCAGCCAGCTGCCGGGCAGTCCCAGAAACCCTGGTGGCTAGCCGAACTCCTTCGTGGCTTTGACATTGAACTCTCTGGTTTTTGTCCTTGTTAAACTTTTTTAGCTCCCTAAGGAATGAATCAAGATTCATCTTTCCACAAATGCACATTCATGGTGAGGAAGAGCCTCTGCCAGGACGCTTGGCAGAAGGGAAGGAAAATAGGATGCTTCCTTCATGGCTCTCTGGTGATTCTGAGGGCTTCTATTTGTCATCTCTGTTTCTACCCCCTGCTCAAGGCCACCCTTCACTGTAGCCTCTGCCATTGTAGGGGAAAATGATGAAGCCAGCTCCAGCCCCCAGGCTAGTTGTACAAAGCTGACATTTAGTCAAGACTTTTTGTGCTCTGCACTGTGCTAATAAGCACTTTCCAAAACTGATCTTATTTAATTCCTACAACAATATATATTACTCCCATGTTACCAATTTGGACACAGAGTCTCAGACAGTACAAATAACTTGCCAGTTATAGAGAGGCAACCCAACTGGTAAGTGGCAAAAGGAGGATTCCATCCCAAGTTATCCTGGCTGTCTGAAGCCAGGACCTGCCTTCATAACCACCTGTTGCCTCTCAGCTCATTCTTCATGCATTCATTCACTGATGGAACAAATGTTTATTTCTTGGTACAACATCATCCCACATTCTCTCCCATACCTGAGAAACAGAGAGGGCCATGCCTCCAGAAATAACCCTTTTGAGCCACAACTCCTCCCCCATTCAGAAGCCTTTCCTGGAGCTGTATCATGTCCAAATGTGTCCTGCTTTGTCAGGGCTGCCAATCATCCCTTCCATCATTGGCGGAAGGGGTAGGAGCTCCATTCCTTTGTTTATCCATTTACCAAACACCGACTCTGGTTGGGCACCAATCTCTGATTGGGTACTGGCAGGGCTGCTGCATACAGCTGTGCAGGTTGTGCACTGAATAAGTTAACGGTTTTATCAGTCATAGCATTGCCTTGTCATCCCAGAACAGTGAATCAGAGAAGCCCCTCCCCTCCCACTCTTGGGAGCACCCTGGTGCTTGGCCGGCAGATATCAGAGACAGATGTCCTGGCCCTATCCAAATCCTTGAAGGCTCAGCCTCTGCTGACGTCTCCATTTTCCTCAGAAAGAGTGTTGACAACTTGTCAGTGGCTCTAAAAGCCATGTGGCTGGGCCGCATGACCCTTGGGGGCTAAGCCCTGCAGGACTTTAATCTCCTCATGCCAACTCTCCACCTAGCTAGCCCATCAGTCAGTGAGGCCTCGTGTTCTGTGCGTTAGCCTGAGTTGATGAAGAGAGAAGTGGAAGAGGAGACTCCAGGTGGAAGACATCCTGTGCACAAGAGCTTGGAAGGTGGAATGACAGTGAGCGGTTATGGGGAAATAGGGAGGATGTTCTGACTCATGCCTCTATCTCCGCCGTGGCTCGTGGCTTTTTCTCAGGCCCCGCCCACCCTTGGAGGCCACGGTGCTAGGACAGCTGGACCTGACATCCAGGCTGAAAAGACAAAACGCTGGGTATGAAGGAACCCAGGAAGAGGCAATGCAGTGAGGGAGGACAGTGCGATTTTATGTTCAAGGTTCCAGAAACCTTTCTGGGCACCTACTGTGTGTCAGGCACTGGGGGCCCAGGAATGACAACGGCTCTGTCCCTGGACTCAAAGAGCTCTCTGCCTAGTTCAATAACATGTCAGTGACGCTTGCCCCCAGCCACAGAACTGGGTGTGAACAGTGGGCCCAGAGCTGAGAAATGTGGAAAGTTCCAAGCCAGGTTGTGGAATGAACCATCATTATGGGAGGCAGCTGTGGTCCTGTAGTTGATGTTTTTAAGAAGGGCTGGAGGGATTTGGTTCTGCCCTGGCAAGTAGTGAAGCTGGGAATGGAGAGATGGTGGTGGCCAGCCAGGGCTCAGGTCTTGGGGAAACCGGAGGCTGTGACCTCTCCTGTCTTCTCTGTAGGGTGGGCTGGGCTATTAACGCAGCCCATGACAGCACCCACCATCTCATCTAATCCCCATCTTACACATGAGGAAATGAGCTGAGGAAAGTTAAGTAACTTGACCAAAGTCACACAGCATCAGAACGAGGCCTGAATCCAGGTCAGCCTGATCCTGTACTCTGTGGTCTTCCTGCTACACCAGGCAGCTCAGCTGACCCTCCACACCCGCCTGCTGACCCGAATTCCTTGCACGCCGGGCTGGGTGCTGAAGGGAGGACAGTAAAGGAGCCGAGAGCCGTCTTGCCTCCCAGGCCCTCTGCGTTCTGGAAGCAGAGGGTCGACAAGGCAGAGACACAGCAGCCATACCTCCTTGTGTTGCACCCCACCAGCTGTGAGGCTTTGCACACGTCTCTGGATTTTTCCACTCTTGCTTTCTTCATTTGTAAAACCGGGATAACCACACTCCTCTCAAAGCATTTTTGGAATTGATGAAAAACCCAGACAAAAGGTATAGCCCACTCTGTGGGCCATTTAAGAAAGGTAAGTGGCCCGCTCCGCTGGGCTTGGTGTCTTTGCCCTGGGAGCACTGAGGGCACCTCTGTCTGGCCTTTGCAGCTGCCCAGCTTCATCAACACCACGCTCCCGCCGCATGAGCAGGTGACAGCGCAGGAGATCGACAGCTACTTCCGCCACGAGCTCATCTACAAGAGGAATGAGCGGATGGGGAAGAGGGTCATGGCGCTTCTGCAGGAGAATGAAGACAAGATCTGCTTCTTTGCCTTCGGAGCAGGTTGGGCTGGATGGGGAAGGGAGTATTTGCAGAATCTTTAAGGGCTGGGAGATTTGTTAGGCCCTCTCCTGACCGCTCCTTCCTAAAGGAAAACGTGGAGGTCCAGAATGGAGCAGGAGAAGCCATGCCCCACACTTCTCTTGTTTCTAGCCAGGGGTTCTTCCCTAATAGGCCCCATGGGCAAAAGGGGTGGCCCTGCCAGGGCCAGGACAGCTTCTGGGGCCCCTTCATGCCCCAGGAGGCCATGCTGAGCGCCCAGAACAGAGGCTGGCTCCCATGGCCAGCCCAGCCTTGAGCCCACCCAGCAGAGCCAGGGCCAAGCCTAGGAGCGCCACGGGGCCTGGTGGGGAGAGGCGGGCTCTGGCACCCCATGGCCCGGTCCAGCTCCCTCTGGGCTATGTGACCTTGGCACAGTACCACCAAGGGCGCAGACCCCTCTTCTATGAGTGGACAGTGATAGCAATGACTAGCTGATGAATTAAAAATCTCTATCATGTGAAAGAGTTATAAAGATTAGCAGTAACACTTCAGTAACCTAATAGCAGGAACTCAGAATGGCAGCTAGCTTCACTGTCATCCCAAGCATCAGGACGGTTAATACACGCTTTGTCATCCCACCGTGGGCCATAAGCTTGATGCTTCTCCTGGGGGCTCTGGCGTCTCTGTGCAAAGGGAAGTCCGGATGTCCAGGTGCAAGGCTTGCTGCCCCCCGCCCCCCGCCCCCGGTCTCCTCTTCCCTCTTCTCCCTCACTCCTTCCTTTCCCTGTGGCTGTCTCCCGTGATGATGGGACCAGGGGATGGCATTTGCCTCCTTTATCAGCCAGCTTTGGCTCCAGAGCCACAGGATAGAAATGTATGTCTTACTCATGTGGGCTCAGTCCACCCCCTGCTGCGTGACAATGAAGGAAGAGGGACCACCGTGGGGGGGCGGGCGAGAGCACTCACGGCTACTGCCTCTCCGCCCTCCTTCCGCGGCCCCTGGCCTGCGCACCGCCTGCCCGCTCAGGTCCCTGTAGCCCGGGCTGGTCCTGATCCTGCAGTGGGGTGTGTCTGCTGGGGGAGGCCTGCCTCCCCCGCCCCACCATTCAACCCCATACACGTCAAGGGGAGGGCCAGGGTCCTCCGACTATGCCTGTCTTCCCTCCTCTGTGGCCCTCAGCATGGGGGCGGCTCATGGGACAGCGTCGACGAGCCACCCCTGCAGCTGGACAGAACGAATCCCTGCTAGCAATGGAGCACGACCACGGCCTGTTCCCCTCTGACAGCCTGAGTTTACGCATCTGAACAGAAGGATTCAGAAAGCACGGGGGCCGCTGGTGACTCCAGGGGCTATTCGAACAGTTTTCAGAGAAGAGAGGGATTCCTGTTGGGGTATCTGGAGAAGCCAGCAGGAGAAGACCTTGACCAACCACGTGGAGAGGGCCAGGCTACCCTCCAGGTGCAGGATACCTACTGGGGACCTGGCATGAGTCAGGACAGGTTTGGGGACGGTGAGGGGAGGAAGTGCTCCCCAACACACCCTCTCACCATCCAGCTGCCTCCCTACTCCTCCCTCCATGGGCATCTGGGCAGTGCTCCTGCTCCGGAATGGTCCCCCACTGACTGCAGAAGGGGAGCCATTCTGAGCGGATCCAGCCTCCCGGTGAGCATGATCCCTGAGGGAGGCCAGTAAGAGCTCCAGCATTCCACATGGCCCACCTGAGTGGTAGGGCCGCCTGCCCCAGCGGTCCCAGGACCCGAGACCAGAGCCACCCGGGGTCTGAGCCTAGCTCTTTCCTGTGGGTGAGGAAACAGGGGAGCCTGGAGATGAACATCACAGCAGTGCGGGCGGCCCTGGGCACTGGCCTGCTTCTCCTGAAACCCAAGTCCGTGGAAACACAAATGCCCACTCAGGTACTCGACCAGCACGCAAGCACCATGCCCACCTCTAGTTTCCTCCCCATCTCTGCAATCCAGCGGGTCCCTGGTTGGTCCTGTTGACAGACCGCCAGAAAGACTCACATCCGTCTACTCTGTCCATCCCCATCGCCCGCCTCGAGCTCCCTGAGGGCCCACACCATGTGGCCATCTGTGTTTTCAGTAGCATGTAACAGGTTTCAAGCTTGATGAGTGTATGAAAGAATGAATGAGTGAAGGCATGAACACATGAACGAACAAATGTTGACCGGCTCCTCCCCTCCTGGTCTCGTTGGGCCTGGTGGACACGACAGTGGTAGAGTCAGGCCAACGCGAGCCCCACCTCGGCTCTCAGAGGTCTGCTGTCCAATAATAAGCCCAGAGCCAAGTGCAGATCTTGCTGGAAGCTGCCGCTGAGGCTCAGCCCCTCCTGAAACAATGGTCTGAGAATTTCAAAGCTGGCTGCAGCCTCTAAGCTCAAGCCTGCCCGCCTCATCAGAGCCCCGGACAGACTGAGGGCCCAATAGGCCAAGATCTGGGTGAAGCTCATGGCAAGTCAGGGAGAGAGCCAGGACCGGAGCCCTGCACCCAGGAGCTATGATCCAGGGGCTCTGTTCTTATGTGCAGTCAGGGAGCCCACTGCACAGACCTGTTTTGGTGCAGAACATGCCCACACACGATCCGTAGCGAGAAAAGTCCACGCCCACCTCACTGCCTTCTTATGGCCAAGTAACGCCCGAGCCCCACATCCTACGGCAGGCTGGAGATTGACGTGCAAGGCGGGCACAAACACCCTCGGGCAGCATGCAACCTGCAGCCGGCCTGCGGACACAGCAGTCCGCTCCACACGCCACTGTCAGGGGCCTCTGCAGTCCCCTCTCAGGCCTTCCTCGGCCCACCTCTGCTCCAGCAGCCCTTCCTGGAAGCCCCCGGGCACAGACTGGGGTCTCCAGTGCCGAGGGGCAGTCGGCCGCCCCTTCTCCCTTCTGCTCTACGGAGACATTCGGTACAAAGAGAAAGAGGTTTGGTGTCAGGATGCTTGGGTGTAAAGTGGGGTTCTACCACTGTCAGCTTAGAGACACCAGGAAAGCCATGTCACCTCTGTGGGCCTCAGTCTCTCATCTGCAAGACAGGGATAATATACCTGCCTTGTCAGATTGTGCTAAATATGTGCATTTTCAATCACAGGGTTAAAATTCTCTACCACAGTAGAGGGATCTTTATAATAAAAACTCCTACTGTGTGCCAGCCACCACTCCAGGCTCTGAGATTATATTACCTTTGATCTTCATGGTAACACCATGAGATGGGCTTTATTATACTCATTCTGCAGATGAAAGCTAAGTCCCAGAGAGGAAGAATGGCTTCCTCAAGGCCGTGCAGGCAGACCTTCAACTTGAACCCTGGCTTCTAGGGTCCCAGTCCCAAGCATTTCCTCCATACGTGGTGCCCTTGCTCTAGAATTTCAGAACTGTGGACGGTTTTGTGGGAAGGGCATCCTTTTATCTGGCACATCCCACAGAAGAGTGGTGGCACTATTTGACCCCTTGTGGAGCTTGTTCAGTGGCAACTGGTGTGTGAATATGTGTGACAATTCTGAGCCGGCCTGGGTGACATCTAGGGGCCCAGACGGAAGCCCTGCCTCTCCAGGAGGTGGCTGTGGCCAGTGTGCAAACCCAGATGTTCTGGAATGACTAGGCCACTGTCATGGGGAGGAGTGCCAGCCCAAAGGGAGGGAAGACCTGATTCTCGTCTATCAGGCTCAAAGACAAGCTGATCCTGCAAGGCCCCCACAGATCTCATGCAGGTTCTTGGATTTCTTGGGTTTCTTCTGCTCTATAAATAACTTAGAAAAATAGTACTAGGTGGTGAGTTTTTATTAACTACATTTATTCAATTTACAGGCTTATCTAATATTCTGAAATTATCTCCTTTCTACCATGTTCGAAGTTAAACATCTTTTGTTTTAAAACAAACAAACAAACAAAAATGGTGATATAAGGCAAAGGGAGCTTTCAGAGCCCTTACTTGGCCAAAGTAAAAGCTGGTAACTATATCATTCCCCCTACCCACCCCGCTTTTCTTACGGTGGGACAGAATTGAGCACGCCTGAAACATGATGGAAAGAATGTCATAGGAGGGGTGAGGCTGCTCAGTGGGGAAATTACTAGCCCAGGCTTCAGAAAAGGCAGGAAGGGTGGGGGGACCAGAGCTCAAGTCGAGGGTCTGGCCATGGGTAGAGAAGGGCACTTCCTCACCTGTAATGGAAGGAGGGAGAAGGCCGGCAGATGGGTGATTTGCTAATGGAAAAGTCACCTGGTGGCTTTCTAATCAGAACTCCTCTCTAGGGAGGGTAAAGTCATCTGTAGAAAAAGAGGAAGCAAGTGGAGTGTTCTTGGTTTAAAGAGAGACCATTTGGCCTAAATGCAAGCCAGACTGGCCATAAGAACTGGCATGGACAGGAAGTTAGAGAGGTCTCATCACATGGGCCAACTGTGATTGGTGGGTGGTGGCTGCCTGGAGCCTGGTGGTGTGAGGGATGATAAAACCACATCGGGGCTCAGCAGAGAAGAGGTCCTGATTGGTTAGTGATGCCTGCCGTGGCCCCGGAGGAGGGCACACGTCTGCCGCCTATCTGCTTTGACGGCTAGGAGCACAGACCCAGACCCCTGACTGGCGATGAGAGCCCATGAACCTCTGAGGGGCTCCAGTCACAGGCTGCAAGATTTTCTACAGCAACACTGAACAGCTAGGGTGTAAATGTAAATGCTGTCCCCTGGGCCTTCTCCTGATTTGATCCTAGCACCCACTGCTCACTGAGCATCCCACTGCATGCGCGCTACCCCAGGGCAGGGCCCATAGCTTCTCAGAATCGCCAACGCCTAGGAGATGTTCTACAAAGGCATACTAGACCAAATCGCCCAGAATCAAGTTCATTCCATTTAGTCACACAGTATCTCCTAGGCCCCAGGCCCCAGAGGGATAGGGAGGCCTCAGTCCCAGGCACTAAAAGAAAATTACAGTTTTGTCCCTAGCTCCAGGGAACTGGGCCTCCTTGAGATGTGTTCATTTATCAGCTATTCCGGAATCTGGAATGGATTAAGTAATGCAGGAGCTGAAGGAGCTGGGTTGAGATACAAACCAGACTCAAAGGTGGACCAGATAACCACTAGGGCCCACTCTTTTCAAACTCTAGAGCCAGTGGTTACCGTACATGCCAGACCCCTAAAGTGCTATAATCTGAATATGTTTCTACCTTCTGGCCTTCCAAAGCCCTTTGACCCTGTCTTTCTAGGGCGGGGTGGCTCTAACACCCACCATCCTATCCTCCCAGCCTTCTCACCTTCTAGTATAGTTTGCTTCAGTCACTCTGGGATTCGTGGGAGGGTTTTGGAGCTAAGAGCTTCCAGCCCCTGGAGAGCCCTCTCGGTAGGGCTATGGCCGCCTGCCCCCATGAGAAGCAGAAGTCCAGGCAGAAATCGTTCTCAGGCGGGCAGTGTGAGCAACAGGGACAGCGTGCTGGGAGTCTTCCTTGCCCCAGCCCAAGCGCTGCAGGCCCCCACTCAGCAGCACACCGGGGGCCCGGACACAGAAGCCGATTGGTGGTGAAGGCCCCGGCTCGAGAGAAGGGATAGGAGCCCAGTGCCCCAAACACCAGTAACATCTTTCTCATTAATAACAGCGGCCACAGCTCCCTGCAAGTGGCACCATTCTGCTTGAAGGACATTCATATGACTTTTATGTCCTCAATTCCTCTTGGAGGGAGACAGGATGGTATTTATTATTCCATTTGGCAGACGGGTAAATCGAGGTGCAGATGGGAAGTGAGAGACACAGAACTGGAGTGAAATGATGGTCACGCTGATAGGCCATTCTTACTGATGGCCAGTCCCCCCACCCCCCAAAAAAGATCCAGCTGCTGCTTGGACCTCTGTTCTGCTGACAGTACCCTTTTCCTCTTCTGCCTGGGCTTTCCACGACCTCCTCTCTAGGCTCCCACAGCCCCGTGGGATTTCCTAATCACAGCCCTGCTTGTGCCGAGCCCCTTTGTCATCTCCCAGTCTAGGAGGGAAGGTAAATCAGAGAAGGCTTCCTGGAGGAGGTAAGAACCAATTAAAATTTTCCTGGTGCTGGTCCAGCTGCCTTCCAGTTCCTCATCATCCCCACAGTCCTCGGGACAATACCACACCCGCCTCCCTCCCGCTGGGGTTCTCCACTCGGCAGCCTCAGGAACAGAGCTCATGGCTGAGCATAGAAGAACAGCCATGTCCCGTGTAGGGCCTCTTTCACCTTAGAAATAAGGGGCACAGCTAACAGGCAGCGCACACCCAGCCGCTTTCTCCTCTCCCAGGGGAACGCGCATGGCCTGCCATACTCCCCACGCTGGAACATGAGGCCACAGCATCCGGAAGTGTTTCAGAATTTCCAACGGAGCTTCAAAGGAGCCTACTCCCCACCATGTTCACATCTGGCTGCTGGCACGCCTACTCCGGGCTGTGATCCTTGGCCAGAGTCGCCCTTCCTGTTTCAGCCCAGAGGAACATCCCATCTGCTAGCTTGTCCCTCCCTGGAGCCAACCCTGCCCTCTGGGATGGGGGGGAGGAAAGAACGGAGGACCCATGTCCCAGGCTGGATCTGTCAGTGAGCCGGGACTTAAGGAACGTCGGCCATGGGTTCGGCACTCTTGCTGGGCCGCGTAGGGAAGGCAGGAGAAGGAAATGGCCTCGATTAAGAGCATGGGCTTTGGAACCAGACTGCCTGAGTAGGAAACCTAGCGCTTCTCCTTAGAGGAAGTAGCCTGAGCAGACCAGGTGCTTCACTTCTCCGACGTCAAATTTCACCCCAGTCAGGGGGCTGGTCCTTGGACTGCTCAGTGCCTGGGACAGCACCGTCACTGGATAAATGTGAGCTCTTGGTGTTATTAATACTTCCAAGTCCTCACCTGTCAGAGCCCACAGTTCCCCGAGGACAGGACTCCCCCAACCCAGGAGAGAGCAGGGCCACCCGGGGCAGAGGGGGTGGGGGAAGGCAGAGGTGCTCTGTGGCCTCTGAGGACCCAGATAGGTCACGGCTCCAAGTGACAGTGAGGCTCAGGAGCAGATTGGCCAACAGGGAGCTCTCCCGGGTCCCAGGTGCTATAATTCCAGGAGAGGAGCCTCTGGATGTCGTGGAGCAGTTACCTTGGCCACAGTGAGCTCCTGGCTGGGTGCCACACCCTGCAGCCACATAATCCATCACAGGCTCTGTCTCTGGGGCTCTCCCCCAGAGCCTTACTGTGATCTCGAACCCCTCTGCACAGTGATCCCTTGGGTCTAGAGTGGTGTTGGACCCCAGGAGGAAAGGCCGCCATGTCTGACCCATCTCAGGGTCCCCAGGGCCTGGCTCATGCCTGACATGTAGGAGATCCCAGGAGGGGCTTGTGGAGGAGACACTGCTGAAACCCCCAGGGCTTATGTCCTCACTGATAGGGTAGGGTGCATGGAGGAGACTTCCTCACCTCGAAACAATATTAACTGAAAGACGAGCTGGTCCAGAGAATGAAAAGGCTCAAACCCTAGGGATTTTAGAAGAACCAAGAGGATTGGCGTGGAGGGATGGGCCTGGTGGGGGATGGGGGGCGTGTTTCTAAGAGGAAGGACACAACTGGGGGAGGTCTGAACAGGACCCCCAAACTGGGCAACTGTCAGACAGGTGTCAGAGGCCCAGCAGCAGCTCCAGCCCTAGAGGGAGGATGCCTTGTGCCCAGGGAGCCCCCGCCTCTGCAGCTGCCCCCATGAAGTGCCCTTTAAACAGAAGCACTCTAAGCCATGAACAGGCTCAGGCAAACCCCAGTTCTGCGCCTTCTCTCTGTGTGACACTGGGCCAGTTCTGCTGGCCTCAGAAGCATCGCAGTGAGGTCAAGTGACACTGTGAATCCAAGTGTCCAGTTCCGTCTGAGTTCTGGAGAAATGGTAGGTGGGGTTGCTTTTCTTGGTATTTGTATCCATCCTCCCATTATTTAACAGCAGAGCTGAGCTGACCAGCCGAAGGCTCAGGGCTCTTTGTTTCTGACATCCTAGGTTCTGGCAGCCTCCAGAGAGGAGCAGATGGTAAAGGAGGCAGAATCAGGTTCCACCTGGATATGCCCAGCTCCCTGGAGGGTGTCTGAATCCCCTCTGCACAGGCCTGATAAGCATTCAGTGACTCTCTGCTTAAACACCTCCAGGGAGGGAGGCCTCACTCCCTTACAGAGCTGGACAGTTGCCTGGGAGAGTGTTCTTTGGGCCCAGCTGAAACCTGCCCTCTTAGTCTTGTCCTGCCATGAGTCAGAATCCCATAGCTTGTCCCACTGCCCTGAACCTCAGCATGGCCCGCCTCCCCTTCCACTTCATATTCCAACAACCTGGAACCACGGTGGTGGACCCCTTTTCCCTTTGTGCCCCTGCAAGTGCTCAGTCTTCCATCGTGAAAGCCCTTCCTTTTAACCCCATAGCCCCTGGAGGCCCTCCCTCACTGCAGGGCTCTCGATGCTGTGTAAGGGTTTGCGTACATGTCCCCCCCACCCTGACCCGGACTGTGATCTCCTCCAGGGTGGGGACCATGTGTCTCAGCTCCAGCACAAGACTGGGTGCAGGGGAGGCGTCCTCTCAGTCCTTCCTGAACTAAAAATGCCCCCACCCTGCCCTGGCTGGCTGGTGCAATAGGGGAAAGGAAACCCAACTCTGCCAGTTTCCCAGGCAGAACTTGCTTGGGAGATCCAAAGCCCCGTGGTACCCCCAGTTGCCCGTCCATCCCCAGGTCCCTCCATCCAGCCCTCCTGTCACACTTCCTCAGGAAAACAAACACCTCTGTCACTTGGCATCCGGCTGGCTAATCCTGGCAGCTAGATTAGCATTTGAAAGTTTCCCTTGCATTAATTTCAGACAGAACATAAATATGAGCTTGGGACCCTCTTCCAGGAGGAGAAAACTGGAAACCCAGTGGGCTCACTGGAGAGAAAACATGTGTGCTGGCCGAGGGGAGCCTGTGTTACTTTGGAGCCTTTGTGGGAACATCTGGTTCTCCCCTCTGCCCGGCCCCCCAACACTATCTTGAAATTACCCTGTTAATTGGCGTATTCTTCTTGCTGAGCACTCACAACACTTTTCTCTCCGATCTGGTGAACGCTGAAAAGACACGCATTGCTGACAATTCCCTGCCCCCCAAATGTGAACGCAGGATCCCTCACAGATGCTGACTTCAGAGCAATGTACTAGAGCATGCAGTGAGCTAGGACATGGCTGGATAGAAGTCAGAGCTTGGCCTTGTACCAGCTGTGTGATTTAGGGCAAGTCCTTTCCTCTCTCTGAGCTCTAGTTTCCACGTCTGTAAACTGTGGGGTGCCTCAAAAGGCTGCCACAAGGCTGAAGTGAAATGACATTTGAGAAACACAATGTACCCACGAGATTCACCGAGTAGGAGTTTGTGTTCATGTTATCCAGTGATAGAATCATAGAGGTGGGAAGACCCATGAGACCATGGAGGGCAACTGAGGCACAGAGAGGGGAAGCAAACTGCCTGAGGTCACACAGCCAGTCGGCCGTTGAGCGAGGTTTTCTGTTCTAACCCCACAACAGGGTTCTTCGCTCTGCCTTACCCTGCCTTCCCATGTCGGGAGGGTAAATGGGGGCTGCCAGGCTGGCCAGGCCAGCTGATGGGTGGAGGCTAGATCCAGCCTATGCTCCGTTTGCCGAGTCTGATGCCCTGGCCTGCTTACACCTGGAAGAAGGGGAGCCTTTTCTCTGCACTAACACATCATGGGGCTGTGCCCAATGGGAGCAGGACACTTCCCCTGTTTGTATAGGAATGTCCTTTAATGGTACTGTGGCTTGTGGGGTCCCGGAGACAATCACCAAGCCAGCCCCACTGTTTTACAAACCTATAGTCCTCCTCCTGCCCCGCCACCACGTATGTTCCCTCCATCCCACCCATCCTGGGAGTCCTGGCTACATGGGTCCCTCCTCCGGGAAGCCTTCCGTGATATCCTCAGTAGATTAGTCTCTCCACCGCCATGCCCCATGTTTTCTTTTCTGGGTTCTTTTTCTCTTCTCTTCTTCCCTCTCTATCTCTGTCTCTTTGTATCTCTGCCCTGTTTTTGTCTTTTTCTATCTCTTGCTTTCTGTTTCAGTGTCTCTCCTTTTCCCTCTCTCCCTCCCGCTGTCTCTGAGTCTCTGACAGGCTGTCTCCCAGCCCCTCTCTCCCCCTCTCATCTGTCTGTCTTCTCTCTGTTTCCTTGTGTCCTGGCGCTCTCTCCCTCTCCCGGTCTCTCCCTGGGAGAGTCTCTCTTCTCTCCCGGCCCCTCTGTTGTCTCCTCTCCCCTACTCTCTGTCCCTGTGGCTCTGCGCCCCCCCCCCCCCACTGTCCTCCCTCTCTTCCCTCCTCTCCTCATCCATGTAGCCTCAGCGGATGAAAGGGAACGTGCCTCCCTGTGGAGAGCGGGCCAGAAACAGCTGTCAGTGCTGGAAGGAGCGGCTGAGCGGTGGCCAGGAGACCCCAGGAGCCTGGGCAAGCCCCAACACTGTAGGGCCCCTTTGGAAACTTGCCACACCTTCCCTGCAGGTTCCAGGATGGGCGTGGTGACTTTTTCGGGATTTGTGACCTTGGAGGCAAGCCTAGGCCCTGTCTGCCAGCCCCTGGGGACAGTGGGCACGGGGCCCTGACTTGGGCTGGTGCAAGGCCCAAGCTCCTGGGATTGGTGGGATCTGCTGGAGCATCCCCAGGAGTCTGGGCGGGGGCTACAAGGGAAGCGGATCTGTGAGCTCAAGTCTTCTGGGGCTAGGATGAGATCACGGCAAGGATATGGAGAAACAGGTCTTGTCATTCATTCATTCATTCAACAAACATTCACGAAGCCACCACTGTGGGCCAGACTCGGGCTTAGCCCTGGGGCCAAGGATGAATCAGATGTGGCTCCTGCCCTCGAAAAACTCACAGTCTCCCCTCTAATGACTTGTTGGGAACGAGTTCTGACAGGGGCATCTCTGGAGCGTGGGAAGATCATTCCAGCTGCAGAGTTAACAAGGAAGGCCATGTCTGCAGTGACTCAGGCAGAAGCTGATGGTGACCTGGGCTGGTCAAGCATGGTTAGGAGGAAAAAATCAGGGGCACTCCAGTCACTGATTGGTCAAGACAGGGCCCATGTGACTTGGACAACAGAGCTCAGTTGAGACACATCCTGGGAGGGGAGGGTGAGCTGGATTTTATAGGCTCTGGGGGCTGTCAGGTGGAGATGTCCAGTAGGCCGCCAGACAAACAGGTCTGGGCTAGGGCAGTGGTAGTTCCAGAGTGGTCTGCACCGTATGGTCATTGAAACCATATGGTGGATGGTTTGTCCACAGATTGTGGGGGAGCAGGACGCTATGGTAGGGGACACGGGGCAGTGAAAGGGCTACGAAGAGAAGTGTCGTGGGGTCCTATGAAGTCAGGCCCAGAGAGGGCAGGGCTGGGGCTGTGCTGGGAGCACAGGCTCAGGAATGGATGGCTGGTCTGTGCCGTCCTGGGCCGGGGGTTCGGGGGGGCCGCCCCCTGGAGCTGTGCGGGAGCTGCCTCTTGCCGGGGCAGGGGAGGGCGGGGGGGTAGGTGCAGACAGCGGTCTCTCTGCCCCACAGGGAAGGAAGTGAAGGTGGGTTTGGTTTAGAGAAGGAAAGATGGGATTTGAAAAACTCATTGCTGATTGCTTCCAACTAATTTCTCAAAGTATCTGAAGTCTTCTGTTCAGGGTCTTGAGCTGCTGAGGCTGAGGACGTGGATGGGGCGCTGACCAGACCCCGAAACGCTGTCAGGCAGAGCTTGGGATCCAGCTGGAGCTCTGTAAGGCTTGGGCCCTTCCAAACACCGCCTCCACCAGCATCAGGAATGTTCCTTTCAGAGCAGGTCACACTGCTCGGTAAATACTCTGTGCTGCTCCCGTGCAGCCTGCAGCAGCCTGCTCTCCCTCCTGGCACTTGACATCCTCAGGACAGACCTCTGCTGGGCCTGGAGGCCCTCGCCTTTAAAGGGTCTCCATGGAGGCAGGGAAGGAATTGCCTTTGCTGCCAGAAGTCAGTTCCAAGAACTGTTGGCAGTGAGTTCCTGCAGCCCGCGTGCCAAAGGCCACCGTGCCCAGGCCCGGTCCCAGCTCCGTCACACTCGCGGGGTGGGCAAGACTGGGCACGGTTCTGGGGTCCCGCCGAAGACTGGCTTAGCGTGTCACCCAGGAGTGCACGCTGGGCTTCTCCAAAGGACAGTCACTCGTCCTGCCTCATCAGGACCTTACAGCCCCCTGAAGGGATGCATGCCCATTTGACACTCAGGAAGACTGGGGCTGGGGGCAGGAAAGCCACTTGCTCAGGAGACTCATAGCCATTCCAGGAGCTTAGGTCTCCGTCCTCAACAGGACTGGGTGAAGGCCAGGGCCCTGGGAGGGACTGTTCATGCCTATGTATCTGTTTGTGTCCTGCAGTCAGCTTCCCGGATGAGCCTCACTTATCTCCTAACCTTATACATGCCGCTCCCCCTGTCTGGAACACCCCTCACCCCGTGCCCAACTCCCATCCTCACCTGGCTAATTCTTATCCCACCCTTCAGCTATCACTGCCTCCTCCAGGAAGTCTGCCCTGACTTGAGGTTGTGCTTCTCTCCGCATAGTACTTAGCCCCGATCAAAAGACCTTGATTCTGAGACCCAGTGCCTGGAACAGGCCCCTGTCTCTTCACCCCTGGCTGGCACTAGATGTCCACTTGCTCAATGTTTGTCAGATTAATGAACTGAATCGGTAAAGAAAGGGAAGAAGGGAGGGAGAATACATTTTCGTCGGAGTGTCTGGAGTCAAACCAAAGCCTTCGCCATAGAGTCTGAGAGCCAGGGGAGCCCATGGATCCCTCCCTTGTACACAGAGGCATCGAGAGCATTTGAGCATAATGGATTTGCCCAAGGTCTCAGAGTGAGTGAGGTGGGTCCTGGACTAGAAGCCGCGTCTCTCATTCCCAGACCAGTGGTCTTTCTCGGTAATCCCAAGGTGGACTCCAGGGACAGGGGCAGGCCAGCTCGAGAGCACAGAAGCTGGCCCAGAGGTGTGCAGGGTGGGCGGCAGAGTGCGGCAGGCTCACCCTCCATCCACCTGCTCTGCAGTCCCAGCCTCACCCCCTCTGTGCTGGAGCCTCTCCGTTCCCACCCAGCTTGTCCACTGTCTGCTCTCCTCAGACCCCCCCTGGGGCTGTCAGCGTGCTGACCTTCCGGCTTCCCACCTGTCACCGCCTGTCACAGGCGATTAGAGTAATGGCACAGGGATTTCCCCCCAGGTTCTGGGCTGAATGCGGAGCGGAGGGGAACGTGCTGCCCGTGTGAGTGGGGCCGCAGGGCAGGCACACGGGCTAGGAGGCGACAAGGGGCCACTGCCACTCTGCCCACATCAAACAGGTGGGGGGACCGAGGCCCAGGGAGGACGAGAGGCTTGCCAGGGTGCTGATTCCCAGCAGAGACCGCCTCCAGTCACTTAGCCTCCCGAGGACCCTTCCTAACCGGAGGCTGGGAGAGCCTTCTGTGTTCGCAGACCTCCTGCCCGAGTCCTGCCGAAGGAGAGCGATTTCTGGGACCATCTGGGGCCGAGGCCTCTGTATTCTGAGCCACCGGCCCAGAGCTGGCCTCGGAGTAAGTGCAGCAGAAGCGTGTGTTGGATGAATGATTAAGGGGTTGGGGTGAGATGAAGACCGTCCCCCCCAGCAGGGGCCAGCTTGGTGGTGTTCGGCTCCGGCTTTAGACCCCTTCTGAGCCACCGCCTCTGTCGGCTGCACCTGCGGCCGTTGCAACCACGCGCTGCTCTCTCCTTCTCCAGAATCTGACGCCTAGTGAGCCTTCTGGGGCCATCCCGGGGCCTGGGGTGTAATGGGTGGTCCCTGAATGTTGGATAGAAAGTGAACAAATGAGTCCATGAATCCATCCTCTGCCCTGTGGCGCCTGGTGGGGAGACAGACGTGAACACACAGAACCCACCGCCGTGCTAAGAGAGGGAGCCTCGCGCTGCTGGTAGAACCTACGAAGATGAACCACAGACCTGTTGAGGGCTTGAGGGCTTCTTGGAGGAGGTTTTCTCGGAGCTGGGCCTGGCATGACCACTGTCGGCCGCTTGTTTCTGTTGTCTGTTTTACACAGGCTTAATTCACTTTATTTTTCTGGTATAAAACTGCGGTGGCCGCCGCCGGCACCTGGGACCTGTGCCCAGAGACAGCCCCGCGGGTTATTACAGCCTGGGCCTGGGGTCAGCCTCAGGGTGCGAGGCGCAGTGATGCCACAGGAAACACTTGTGACCCTTTGCCACAGTGCCAGCCGCCGTTCCCTCCATGCTCCCAACACGTGCAGGCTGCTGTTAGCATCATTCCCACTCCACAGAGGAACGGGACGCAGAAACTGGGGCCTGGCGACGTAGGACGGGTGAGCAGCGGAGCCAGGATTTGGGCCCATGCCGAGCTGGCCCCAGGACTGTACCACCTTTGGCATTGGTCCCTGGCCTGAGGCTGTCCCCAGTTGCCGGTGACTTGGCATGTGGCTGAGTCCACTCTGTCTCTCGTGTTCTAGGTCATTTCCTGGGAAACAACACGGTCATCGACGTCCTTCGGCAAGCAGGGCTGGAGGTGATGCACACACCTGCGGGGCAGACCATCCGCAGGTGAGCAGCTGGGGCGTCTGGGGGCACGGGCCTGGCTGGCCTGCTGCCACCGTCCACGAAGCCCGCCGGACCCCGTGCTGCATGGCTGGGCTGCACCCTGTCTTCCTGCTCAGGCCTGCGGGCAAGTTATGAAGAAGCCTCGTAGGGACAGGCTGTGACCAGGCAGCCAAGAGTGGAGGGGCTGGGCTGGAGGCGAGGGGACTGGGAAGGAAGCTGGGAGGTGAGGTTGGGGGCTGGGGCAGTGGGAATGGGAGGAGCGTTAGATTCTGAGAGATGCTCAGGATTTAGACCCTGGTGAGCGGGGGGTGGAAGGACTCTGCAGGACACCTGGGGGATGCCCGGCCCCACCCACACCTGGTCCTCGTCTTTCTTTGAGCGCACCTCTTTGCTGTGCCCCCTACCCCTGCTTTCCCACCAGGGCACACCTACTCTCTCAGATAGCCGTCACTGGGCATCTGAGGGGTTCCTGTCCCCGCCTAGGCTAGGTGTCCCCTGAGGGCAGGGGCCACTTGTGGCCCACGGTGCCAGGGCAGGCATGATGGGCGTTAGCCCAAGCTGGGCAGCTCTGTGGGGGGCAATGACAGGATCCTCGAACTTGGGAGTTCCATGCAGCCCATGCTCCAACCATAATGCGGGAACCTTCTTCACCAGCCCACAAAGGTGACCACAGTGCAGTTTCAGCCCCTGTCTCAGACATGACATGAGCCAGAGTCAGAAAGAAGTTTGAACAATCATAGCGAATATTTATTGATGGTTCATGGTACACCAGGCTCTCAGCACTTTTAGCTCATTAAATCCTTACAACAGCTCCATGAGTTAGGAACTATGAGTATCCCCATCTTAAAATTGAGGAACTTGAGGCCCAGAGAGGTAAAGTCACTAGCAGAGGGATACACAGCTCATGTAAGTGGCAGTCTGGCTCTAGAGCCTCCCTAAACTCCTAACCACTCCCCGTCCTCTCTCTGGGGACTGGAGGTGGGCTTGGGAGTGGGAGTGCTCAGGAATGACTGAGGCTTTGCTCCTTGCTCTGCAGAGATGAGGCCCCCTCACCCAGAGCTTTGAGCCTCTGGTCTCCTAGCTCTGGGCCAGTGCTCACCCCTGTCTCCATGGCTCTTCTAGAAGAACTTAAAAACTCCCTCACATTGGACTCCTTCCTCTTCTGATCATCTGAGTCAGCCTGATGAGACTGTTCCTCCTGCACCTTTGAGTGCAGCATGAAGCAGTTTGCCCTGGGCCAGCACAGGTGTACGCTGGAGGAGTGAGAGGCACAAGACAACCTCGGGGACAAGGCATTCCTCACGCTCCCCTACACAGCCCCAAGGACTTCATCTCGGAGCTCGTTGTGTCTGCCCAGGCCAGGCAGGGTGGGCAGAGAGGCCGGTGGGGCTGTCTCAGCTCCTATTCATCTCAGAGCCCAGGCATTAGAGGAAGGTCCCCCGTCTCTCCCCCTCCCTGCTCGGCCCCACTCTGAGAGCTCTCAGGCTGAGTCTCCAGCACACGATGAAGTCCCGGGGTGGGGGGGGGCGCTGAGGGGCTGGGATGCTGAGGAGACCCCAACAATAAAAGCCATCCTCGGCCACAGGTGCTTCCTGGATCCATCTTTTTGTCCGCCTGTTTTGAATTATCTCCCTAGCAGCTGCAACATCTCCTGGACCCTGGGAATCTGGGGTTGCTGTGGGGGCTGGGGACGGCAAGCTGAGCTGATGGCCTTCTCTCCTTCAAGGAGGGAGAAGCCCCTCACCCCATCGTGCATGCAGGAGAGGAGGAAGGGGACAGGCTCTGTGCCACCTCAGGTGTCACCGAACCTTTATAGTCCCCATGCCGCCTCCAGCCTTCCGCCAGGGTCTGAGGTCCTCCAGAGGAAGTCCGTTCGGGTGCCAGAGAGGAAAGAATAAAAGGGAGACGAGCAGAGGATGTTCCCGGGCCAAGACACCTGTATATAGAGTGCTGTATGGAATGTGAATTCCATGAACACACACCTAATCAGTGCTTTAGTGCCTCCTACGGCCAAGTCCCTTTGCTGGTAGGCCAGCATTAAAGAAATGCTTGTTATGTGCCAGGCACTGTGTTAAGACCTCATCTCATTCAGCCTCGTGACAAGTTTATGAAGTAAGTGGTATGACTACTCCCATCTTACAGCTCCCTGCAGCTCCAGACAACCGTGGCACCTGCCATTGGTCACACAGCCTGTGAGCTGCAGAGCCCGGGTGTGACCCCACGTCTGTCTACCTCTAGCTGGAGCTCTAACTTGCCGAACACTGTCCCGCCTCCCCAGAAAGGTGTTCAGGAGGTAGATGTTGAATGCACGGGTGGGTGGTTGGATGAGTGACACAAGCAACCACATTAATACTTAATAATATTCAAGGAATAATGTTCATTACTAAAACATTTCAGCTGCTAACTATAAGCCAGTCAGTGTTCTAAGGGCTTTGCCTGTGTTAACTTATGAAATCCTTATGATGCCCCTCGGAAGCACGGGCTGTGGGATGAGACACAGCAGTTAGTCACTTGCCCCAAGTCCCTCAGCCAGAGTTTGTGGAATGAAAGACCCTGACGAAGGTCAGATATGCCCCCAGAGACCTGCCCATGGCTCACGCCCTCCCCTCCCACGAGTCTGGGCTCTGATGTCACCCGGCAGTGACCAGACCCCCTTGCATGCCTAGCACCTTCCACCCGCACCCTCCCTCTCCTGCCCTCCTCCGGGGCTCCCACCGTCTGCCATCCTTACTGTCCATCTTCCGCTCCAGAGCGCGAGCTCAGAATGGACAAGGACCTAGTTTAGACTGCTTTTGCCCAATTCCTAGAAGAGTGCCCGGTGCAGGGAGTCCCTCAATGAAAGAAGGAGGCAGAGCTCCCTCTATCTCTCCACAGCACACACCCTCGCCCGGTGTGGCAGGGGCACCCAGCATTTCCTCCTGCGGTGACAGCCTTCCCGCTGGGTGGCATTTGCTGTTGCGCATGAGTGACACAGTCCCGCACGTGGGCCTCACGTGCTCTTGCCCCTTTCCAGCCCTGCCGCCCGGAGCCCTGCGCCCCCCGCCGAGGGGACCTCGGCGAGCCCGGCCCCAGCCACCCCTGCCGCCGCCGCCGCCGTCCCCGCAGCGCCCTCGGCCGCCCCCACCGCGCCGCCTGAGGAGGAGGACCCAGCCCTGTCCCCACACCTCCTGCTCCCCGACAGCCTCAGCCAGCTGGAGGAGTTTGGGCGGCAGAAGAAGTGGCACAAGAGGCAGAACAAGCAGCAGCGGCCACGGCAGTTCAATGACCTGTGGGTCCGCCTCGAGGACAGGTGAGCGGCGGCGGGGCCGGCGCGTCCGGGGCTGGCCACCTCTCCCGGCCGGCCTCACACACACACACGCACAGCCCCGGGCCGGGGCCTCTCTCCTCCACGAGCCCTGCTCCGAGGAAGTGGGCCAGCTGGGTACTTGAGCAGAAACTTCTGGGATAGCTTGACCTTCCCCCCTTCACAAAGCCTCCTCCTGGTCATCCAGCAGGGCTTACAGAGCATGCTCACATCTGATTTTTCATTTTTATTCTCAAAATGAGAGCAAGTACACTTCTTTCCATTCTAAAGGTAAGGGAATAGAAACTTCCCTAAGGTGCACTGGACAGAAGTCTGCTTTGCCTTTAGCTTCCCTGGAGGCACCTGGGGTGCACAGCGGGCTCCTTTTGTCCCACGAGCCAGACGGTGACACTAGGGGCGAGTAGAGCAGGCTGGCTACCTGGAAAGGTTGTGAGCTCCCTGTCCCTGGAAGGTCTGAGGGGACGACACCCTGGCAGGGAGGGTGCAGGGGGTCTCACTCTACAAGAAGAGGTGGCAGGGGCTGACCACTGCCCTTACTGCTAATCCTCCATCTCGGCAGGGGATGGGGGATCTGTGGTGAACAATGGTGAGCATGGGCAGGTGCAGAGATCATCCTGCTGTGCCAATACCTGTCTGTCCCCTGCCTGGGTGCCCCTGCCATCCCTCTCAGCCTGTCACCAAAGCTCCTGCTGTAACCAGGATGCCATCTCCTAACTTCCACCTGCAGACTAGGTACAGAACAGTCTCCCTAGCTTCCGCGTTGGGGTAGGAATCTCCGTGTGTAGTGAACAGTGTCACCAGAACAGTGTCACCCTGTCAGTGAAGGTCAGAGTCCTACCCACTATGGTAGCCCAGCCCTGGACCTCGTGCCCCAGAAGTGGGCCCTTGGAGACTCGGAGTCTCCCCTGAGCCCTAAAGACCATCATCTGGGATTTCCTCCACATCCCCAGAAAGAATCATCTGGGGTACCTGTAAATAAACAAATGCAGGCCCCACTACAGACCTCATAAATCTGACCCTGCACCACATGGGCCTGGGGAGCTGAGTGTTGAGTCTGCCCTTGGGTTGAATGCGCACTCAAGAGTCTTCTCAGCAGCTTTGGGGAACGTGGACCCAGTTCTGCATTTACAGGCTGTGGGGCAGGGGGTCTGTCCAGGGTCACACAAGCCGTCAGGGGCTGCCTCCTGCCCTGTCGACTTCATGGTCCTCCTGTAGCCAGGTCTCTGAGTCAATGACAAAACGTTGACACAGTCCAGTCCACTCTCCTAAAGTCTGGGAGGTGCACTATTCTACAAAGACTTCCAGCAAATAGGAGTGGAGCTCATTGCTCCTTTGGGCTTTGGTTTCAAAGCATCTGACTTGGGTTAGTGGGACATGGACTTGTTTGGAGCCCTGGCCAGCCTGGCCCCCCAAAGGCAGAGGCACCGTGGTCACTGTATTAGCTGTGACATGTTTGGCTCACATGCCCAGCATGGCTGCCCCCTCCGGCCCCGGAGTGCGGGCAGGGAGTCGTGTCAGAGAGCCACTTCTTCAGCGCTGGGGACGGCCTGCAGCCTCCCAGGGAGCAGCGGGGCCAACAGAGGCGTTGGGGGCCCATAGAAAGCTCCAGTCGGGAGGGTGACTCAGGGCCCTCGTCAACCTGCTGGGGCAACCAGGAGACCCAGCCAGGGGTGGGCCCAGCCCATGAGGGGCCAGGGAGCTGGCTGTCAGCTCCAGCAACAGACCCCCAACCCTAACTGCTTCTGAAAGGTAAATTCCGGCAAACGACTCCAAACAGTTTCCTTTTCACAACACGTAGTTCTGAAACACAGAGCCTGGTTTCAGGAGAAGAAAATAGCTTTTCTTTGGCAAGATGGAGCCCTTTCTCCAACCTAACAGGTAAATTGTGGTTGCCTAGCTTTCTTCCATCTGGTGGGGTTGGAGAAGGAAGTTTCCACGGATGGGCACCCCATTTGAGTTCTCGATGCTTCTCAGGGAAGCAGGCCCTGAGCTCCTTGAGAGGCCTAGGTGAGGGCGCAGCTTCTGTCACTCCCAGGGGACTCACCCCACCCACCTGGGGTTTCCAAGTTTCCGGTCCTCTGAGGGGGAGCAGAGGACCGGAAACCTAAGGGACCTGAGGGGGAACCTAAGGCCCATTTGTAGCCACTCTAACAAAACCATTTTCCTTGGAGCTGTGATTCCATTCCAAGTTTTCTCGTTTTCTTCCCCCCAAATCCTGCCAGAGCCATCCATCACCTCTCCCAGCTCCTCCTCCACCTGTGACCACCCCTTACCCAAGCACACTGCCCCCAGCAGCTTGAGATTTTTCGGTGCTCCCTGTCACCGCCAGGGACGCAGAGCTGAGGTCTCCCCTCCGGCCCGAGGCTCCCCTTCCTGCGGGCCCTGTCCTGGCCAGGCTGCGTGCCGCCCTCAGCGGGCCATGCCTGGCTCACCTCCCACCTTTGTTCTTGCTTTTCTCTCTGCCGGGGGTGGGCGCGAGGGGACATCGGCCGAGCTCCCGCTCTGTGCCCGGCACCGTGGCAGGCTCCTATGTCCTCATGCCTCAGGTCCTGTCAGGAGTCTGAGAAGTAAGCTTTGTTTGACAAACAAGGAAACTGAGACCCAGCGAGGTCAGGTAACTCGTCCAAGACCACACAGCAAGTGAGCTGCAGAGTCAGAGCCCACACCCGGGTCTGTCTAACACTGAGGGTCACATTCGCCCGTGTCCACGCAAATGCCCCTCCTGCCGTCACCTCAAAGTGCCTCCTCCCTCCTCACTGGCTGTGTCCCCTCTCTCCTCCCCCACACCCCACAGCCCCCGTAGGAGTCCCCTCACTCACACGGGCTGCAATTCCTCACTTGTGTTTCAAGGCCTGGGGACCCTGGGCATCAGATTGGGGTCGGACTTCTCTGGCCACCAGGGGCCTCGCTGGGGGTTTGCTGACCCTCCCCTCGCCCCTCATTCCCTGAGACGGAAACACCCCAGAGGAAGTTTAGGGAAGCCACAGCCCTTGGCAGGGTGATTTACGAGGACCCCCGGAAAGGGCCAAGCGTGTATCCACAGACGGCTGTGCCTTAAGCATGGAACTCCCAGGGAACCCCCACATCAGAGGGCCAGGAGGCGGGCAGCAGGGCAGGGCTCGCTCCCACTGGCTGTGTGCCATATGGGACTCGTGACAATCCTCGGTCTCTCTTTTTGGGCAGTTAGGGCCTTAACTGGCCTCCGAAGGTCATGCCAGCTCTGCTGCTCTCCCCGTCCACGGCTGGGGTATGTGTGCGCGCGATGGGGGTGGAGGGGTGCATAATCAAGGGAGCAGAGTGCCGGGCCATCAGGACAGAAGGACAGTCACAAGGAGGCAGGGGCAGGGAAGAGAGCTCCTTCCAAGTGCTGGGTGTGGCCAGAAGCAAGGCACAGGCGCGCATCGGTGTGGACAGACCCAGGGCCTTGTGGGTGCACCATGCGGGACACACACTCACACACACGATGTGTCGTTGTCCTTCTGGGCCTAGGCTTCCCTGAGGTTTGAGCAGGTGGCCAGGGCCCCCTCGAAGGGGAAAAGACACAGTGTTCCAACCCCTAGGCCCCTGGGAGGGCTCTGCATACCTCTGGCTGGCCCACCTATCCTGCCCCAAGCTCCCCAGCTCCAGTTTCTCTCAGTAAAGCCAGACCTTCTCCTGGGAGGGTCCAGCGTGGTCAGCATCTCTGTGTGAGGCTAGAATGCCATGGGATTAGAGGTAGAAGATACCCCATGAGAAAGGGGAAACTGGATCATTCCGTGAATAAAAGCACAGACAAATGCAGGCAGAATGGGCTTCAGAGCCCAGCCCTTCCCTGTGCTCGCTTTGAGGATTAGAGAGGAAACGAGGGGATGCTTATTAAGCAGTAAGCCAGCGCCAGAGCGCCGCTGGAGGGACTCGCGGTCTGGCCTCAGATTCCGCTCTCTCCACCCCGGCAGGAGCTGCTCGTGGGCCCTTAGCGCCTCTTAGGCTTCAAGCCCTCGGTGAGCCACTGGGTGGGTGCCGCCCACGCCCCCCTGCTTAACAGGAGCACACTGGCCACCCACTGGTGGGGACAAGAGCAGGGAAAGTCTCAGGCCACGGCCAGGCAGGGACAGCTCCCCAACACGGTGTGGCCGAAGGAGCCCTGGAGCCCCAGTCAGTGTTCCTGTGCCTGCGAAGGAATCGGTCAGCCAGGGCCATGGGGAGGATGAGAGCATTGCCAGCAGAGAAGGCCGTGAGGCCAAAGGTGTGGAGGCGGGCATGGGCCTTTGACATTGGGACATCGGGCTGTGGGCAAAGCCCGCTTGGCTCGGAGAGGCTGAGGCCAGACCAGACTGGCAGCGGGGTCTCCTCCAGCCGGGCCACATCAAGAGCTGCACCCCCAGGCAGCAGGACCGCCTGTCAGCAGGGCCCTGCACGCCCAAGCCCCATCTCCACTCTGTCTCCCCGGAAGCCTCGGAGGAGGTCACCCAGGGCACAGCCAGCAGCCCTTTGCATTGGGAAGAAAGCCGCCATCTTCCAAGGCCCGGGCTCAAGAGAGGAGGCTCTGTGCCACTTGGGGTGCCCAGAGCGGCAGCCCTCCTTCTCTGTGCTTTACACCTTGAGCTTCTGCCTGAGATCTCCCTTCTGGCTTCGGCTGCTAGAAAACATTTTAAAATGCATGGGTCTGTTCCTGCTCTTTCATGGTACACATAGGGAAACTGAGGCCTAGAGGACAGGACTTGCCCCAAGTCACACGGCAAACAGGGACAAAAGGCATTCTAGAACGGGGCTTCAGCCTTTCAGCCAAGCAGTGGGGCCCTTCCCCAGGCGAGGGGCCGCCTCGGCTCAGAGCAGACTCGGCCCCTTGGTGCCAGCCATCTGCGGAGCCTGGGAACACTCAGTGTGTTTGGTTTGGCTTCGAGGCCACTTTGCCAGGAGACAGTTTCCCCCTGTATGGGCCTGGGGGCGTGGGGGAGGGGGATCTGGACCAGGGGACTGAGCTTTGTGAGCAGAGTGGGCCTGGGAGGCGGGGCATTTGGAGGGGCTTTCCACCTCCCACCCCATTTCCCTGGGACTCTTTCCAAGCAATAAAACTCCTGCTCAGGCTCCAAGGGGGAATGTGCATCTTCGGTTTTCAAAGTGTGAAAGCAAATGCCTTTGGGCGCCTTGCGAGACATAATTTTCATAACTCCTACTTGATCTCCCCTCTGATGGCAGGGCTGGCTGCAGCCAGTCTGGGCCCCTCTCTGGGCACCCCAAGTGGCACAGAGCCTCCTCTCTTCAGGCTGGGCCTCCTAGCCTCCTGGCTGCTCAGGCTGAAAGGACAGGGCAGGCACTAGGAAGGGACCGTCGTGGACCCTTTGTGTAGCGTGTGGAGTTTCTCTTCATTAGAGAAAGGGAGAGAAGGGGCTCAGGTGGTGGCTTGGGCACAGGCATGACCCTCCCGGGACCGAGGCCACATGGGCCTCACCTCCCACTCCGGCGAGCCTCCACACACAGTTCCTCCAGGTCTCAGCAGGAAGCGCCACGCTGACCCCTGTGCCCTCCGACGGGTGCGTCTCTGCATCCCGATCCCCTGCAGGCTGGCCCTTCATCCTGGAAATGGGGATAATGAGGGGACACGTGTACAGCATCGCAGTTTCTGCGGGCTCCTAGGAAGCGCTTCACAAATGGAGGACGCTGTTAGCAGGAGAGCTACACACAGAAACATTCGAACGATGATGCTAAACACGAAGCCGTGTCGTGTTTCCAGCGCGCGGGGCGCTGCTCGAAGCACTTCCCACTCAGGAGCCCGTTCAGGCCTCCTCTGCAGAAATAGGTACCTGTGTAGGACCCGGCAGCATCAGTAAGGTACATACAAGGTTCCTTGGGAAACTTAACTCTCCCCGGAGGCCTAAGGGGAAGGAGAACGCACCAGAGAGGCCTCCAAGAGAGGGGACATTGAGCCAGGCCTTCAGACGTGGGTGGGAAATGGCAGCAGGAGTCAGTGTGACTGGACAGGGTGACGCGTGCTGGCAAAAGCAGGGAAGGTGAAGTCGGCCAGCCCCGACTGCATGAGGGGTCTCGGTGCTCGGCCGGCAGCTACAGGCTGGGGCATCATCTGCCAGATACTGTGTGTCGTCGGGGACAGTCAAAGCCTCCTGGTCTACCCCGCTTCTGTTCCACAGGCACACTCTCTATCCAGGAGCATCTTCCCTCTGTCCATGGTGCATGACATGCTGTTGCTCCCTCCTCTCCTGATAGCCCCTCTAGGAGTTTCTAAAGACGAGGAACATAGTACATGACAACTGTAGATGCCAGGCTGAGAAGAACCTCATGCGAGGAAGTGGCAGGTTCTTGTGGCTGGAGCGTGACCAGGAATAGAGAACGAGGGACAGGCCAGGAACGAGGACCTTCTTGACTGAGGACATGTGGACACCCACTCCCAGAGCAGAGGTCCCAGCCCACTCGGAGGCAGGGGTGTACGTGGTGACCCTGGGCTCCCCTGGGCTCCCCTGTACACCCACCCAGGCTGAGACTGAGCCAGGCTGTGTGAGAGGCATCTGGCCGGCATGGCAGTGGGGCTGGATCTTGGTGGTGATGATCATAGAGCTCACAGTGATTATGGCCAATTGTTGGGACCCTGTGCCGAGCCCATGGAAGGGCAGGCCAAGGTAGAGCAGGAGACTCCCTGAGGACCCAGCGAGTGAGCAGCTTCCTGGGGAGGGGCAGTAAGCACTGGAAAACGGGGCAGCGTCCCATATGGAGGAGGCTGCTCACACCGCAGACACCCAGGGAAGGGCAAGCTTCCTGCCCGTGCATCAACTGTTAGCGAGCACCTACTGTGTGCCTGGTTCAGATCCCAGCCTTCTTGTGAGTCCTGGAGCAAGTTACTTAACCTCTTCCTGCCTCAGTTTCTTCCTAAGTAAAATGGGGATAAGAGTCGGACCTGCCTCATAGTGTTGCCATGAGGTATACACTAGGTGCTGGCCCAGAGCTGCCACAGGCTGGGGGTAAGTATTTCTCTGGCCACCAGGGGCACCCTCAGCCACGTGCAGGTAGACTCCGTCTTCAGGCCAACTGCTGTGTCACCTCTTCCTGGAGGACTTCCTGGCCCTGCCCTAGACGGACCCCTCTTTGGTGCCCCCTGCCCGGCTTCCCCTCCCACCCTTGCACCCCTGCTGTGAAGGGACTTGTCAGGTCCTCTGTCTGCATCTCCACCTGCTTCCCCGACCCAGGGCTCCACGAGAGCAGGTGGGGCCCAGCACCCCTGGGGCTCCAACTCTTTCTTCATCCTGGAGCCTTCTACCCCTATGGCTCTGGGCTATGCCTGTGTCCTTGTCTGTCTTTGTCCCCTCTCTTCCTCTGTCCCTGGCCCTCTCTTTGTTGACCATGTGCTCTCTCTCTCTCCTTCCAGGATTTGAGCCGCTTTCCTGGTCCTGCCCCCCACCTGGCCCCTGTCCTCCCCTGCACTTCCCCACGGCACCAGGTGCTGGCCTCAGCCAGCAGGCTCGTTCCGCACTCAATCTCCCTATTTCTCCGTCTCTTCCGCCCTCCTTCTCTCCCTGCCTCTCTCTTTCATAGGTTCTCTTGAGCCAACGATCTCATCCATTCCCTCCAAAACTGGATTCTCTTCTTATGAGTTCATGAAGGATCACAGGTTTCCCTCAACCTCCCTGGACTTGTGTAGAGGGCAGCTGACCCAGGGCTGCCCCGGGTCTGTCCCTGCTTCTCCCGGGACCTGGTGCCATGTAGCCTCCCCGAGCCCCAGCCCTCTCATCTGGGGAAAGGGGGTGATGAGACCCACTGTGAAGGTGGGTTTTGAGGCCAGAGGGACCCTCAGGACCTGGGAGCTGTGATCGGGAGGGCCGGGAGATGATGGGGTGGCCTGTGTGGTTGGCTTCCCGTCGATTTCGGGCTGGGTGGGGACGGTGGCAGGAGGGCGCCTGCGCTCACAGGCCTGGAGGCTGACTGCCCCAGCGTGACCCCAGACCCAGCTCCTCCGTGGCACTTTCATCCTTTCTGCCCTGGGACCTGTGTCGAGCGGTCACACTTGAGGCCTGCAGCCTCGGGAGCGCAGCCAGCCGGCTGTGTGGATCTGGGCCGCTCACTTGCCTGCGCAACCCCTCGTCTCCTTCTCCATTTATAAGAAAAGAGATTCCCTAAAGTGGCCGAGAACCCCAGGCCACAGCCCAGGACGAGGTTACTGAGCAGTCACCCCGCGGTTCTCCTGCTCTCTCTCTCCCTCCAGCACGGCCGCCTCACCGCCCCCGCCGCCCCTGCAGCCTACGCACAGCTCCGGGACAGCAGGGCCCCCCTTGCAGCCCTCAGAGCGGCTTCAGCAGCGGGAAGAGCCTGGCCCCACCAGCAGCTCTGCGCCCTGTCGCCCACAGCCCACTCTGGGCCTCCTCCCCGCCATCCTGGCCAGTGTCGCCGCCCCCCTCCTGCAGCACGCCCTTGGGCCCTCCTGACTTGGGCCACCAGTGCAGAGAAGCCAGAGAAACCACAGGAGGGTCTGTGGCTACACCCCACTGCCCCTGCCCCCACGTCCAGGGTGCCTGACACCTCACGGGCAGTCCAGACGGGATCCGTTAGAACACTAGAGCTTTATTGTACCCAAGTTACATCTTCTTTTTTGTAGAAGGATCTTAATTTCCCATAGTGCTATGGGGCTCTTTTGTAAAATATGTGTCCATATTAAAAAAGAAAAATGTATTTATTCTACCGATAAAACTATTTTTATGTGGCCTATGTTAACCCTTTAAGTAGCCCCAGTGCCAACCCAGGAAGTGAACCCAGGCTGCCAGGATGTCTGCAAACCTCAGGCAGACCGTGGCTTTGAACTGGCTTGCTCCTAGACCCGCAGAAGCCTCCAGTGTCTGGGTTTGGCTTCTCCCACCATGGGGATCTCAGAGAGAGGGGCAGGCAGACAGGCTTAGCTTTTGTGAAGCTGGATCTGGGAGCCAGAGATGTGAACGCTGACGATCCTTCCCTCCCCTGGATGCATCCTAGGGTGGGAAGATACTTTAGGAAAGAATGCTGCTATTTTGAAAGCCCTGAGTGTCTGTGAACTGGCCTTCCAGAGCTCTTGGTAAGTGTTTGGACCAAAGCACAGGGGTGGGGGAGGGATGGTGGTGCTGAGGGGGGTCATCCCCCAGCCCTCTGTGACAAATGGTTAAGTTGAGATCCAAAGAGAAGAAGGTGGTTGCCCAAGGTCATGCAGCAAGTGGGAGAGCCGGGGTGTGAATCCGGACCTCTCTGTTCTGGTTTCATTAATCTTCTATAAGCCTGGCTTATAGAAGAGCCTGTTGAAGGCACGGCCAAACAGAGTGAGCTGGGCCAAAGGACAGGCATGGGCACAAAAAGGCAATTTTAGGGACTGAGGCTCTAGGAGTCGCATGGTAATAATAATCCTAATGTAAGCCACCATTTGTCCAAAGCCTGCAGTGTGGCAGGCATTTTGCACACTCACTTTATCACTGATCCTCATGCCAGTTCTGTGAGATGTGATTGTCCGCATTTCACAGATGAGGAAACTGAGCCCACCAAATGGATAAATGGACTTGCCTAAGGTCACCTGGCTGGGACATGACCCCCAATCAGTATGATTCAGAAGCGATGCTTGTCCCCTGGACCATATTTTGCCATGTTCTTGCTGCACAGGGAAGCTCCGAGGAAGGCAGATCTCACCCAAATGGGCCAGTACAAGCTCCTTGCTCCAACCAAAGAGACCTATTGGCCACAGTCACTCATGTTGGCCCCTCTGAACGAAGGGCTCTGGCAACAGTGTGGACCACGTGTCCCATGCCCCAGCTTGTCTTATCTTGGAGCCAGTGAGAGGCTTTCCTATCAAATCCTAGGAGGCTGGTGGGTGGGGGAATCTGGGCAGGCAGGCAACTGAGACTTAGGGAAACTGACCTCACTCCTCTGCCTCCAGGGTGGTAGCTGAGATAGCAGAGGACCGAGGTTGGCTGCCTCCTAGCCCTAAATCCCCACTGGGCTGGTGGCTGATCAGTTACAGAGTTTTGGAACCCATGAGTAGAAAGGGCCCCTCATTTGACAGATAAGAACGGCAATAATAATCATGAGGCCCAGAGAGGAGAAGCACTTCCCCAAGGCTGCACAGCTGGCCGGTCTGCTGACCCCCAGCCCAGTGCTCCACACCCCGGGTTTCCCTGGCAGGCCTGGTACTGGCTGATTAGCCCCAATGCCATTGTGCCCAGCCTGGCAGCTGTCTCCCTTCTGAGACAGAATTTTGGACAGCTCTGGATGGCCAGAGGTCCCGTGAGCATCTTGGCCAGCAGCTAACTTCTTTTCATCTCGGCCCTGGATGGACATGTTTGAGCTTAAGACCTGGCAGGAGTCCTGAGATCTGCTTCACAGGATCCAGCCAGCCCCATGGGCATCACGTTGTAAACTGAACTTGACCCCAACCAGGGCTGGAGCCCGTTTATCTTTGGCAGAAATGTGACTTCCTATTTCTGAGTGGGAAGGGGCTTCGCTGACTTCTAAAGCAGGCTCGGAAGTCCTGTTGGACATCAAACAGATGGCGTGGAGCACTCTGTAGATAAGTGTCAAGGAATTAGAAGCCAGATTTCCCTCAGTTCAGTGCAGTGTGTGGCATGAGATGCACTCAGCCGAAGCTTGAGGTGAATTAAAGATGAGACATTTGAGCGAACAGTCCAGGTACCTGACTGCATGCCCAGTTCTGTGGCGGGCACGAACCCAGAGAGGTGAATCAACCCACCGTGTGACAGTCGAGCGTGCGTGCGCGGCGCCCGGCGAGGTGCTAAGACCTCCTCTGCACATTTCCTGGCCCAGAGGAGCCCCTCATCATCAAGGTGGAGCAAGCAGCCCAGTCGTAGGTTCCTAAAAGGAACTTTAGAGGTTATCCTACCCAGGCCCCTGACCACAGACAGATTCAGCCCTGGTCTTCCCCAGATCCATCCTCTGGAGAGATTAGGAGATTCCAAACGTTCCCTCCAGCAAGCGCTCAAGTGTCTAAAGAAAGATGGATGGCGGCAGAGGGGCGGGCCGGCTGATTAGGTAGGCCAGTGCCAACGGGACAGCCGGAGCCGATGTCGATCGGACGTCTACAGCCTGAGCTCACGGATCCCTGCAGCCCACCCACCGGCCGGGGTGGGAAACAAACTTACATCCCAGAAGACCTGAGGCATGTCTGTGGAAATCTGCACGGCTGGGACACTGAATTCTCTCATCCCGAGCCAGGGAACCACCACGCCATCCGTAGCCACTTACACACTTTGGATATCTATCCACCACTGCTGACATTTTTCCAGCATGTTCTATGTGCCTGTCCTCATAAAAAGCCCCTGTTGCTCTGAGAGCCCCGTGTACATTTCTTAGGGCTTTCATGGTTGACCTTCAGGTGGCAGAGAAGATGGAAGGACTGAGACCCAGCAGGCTAAGTGACCTGCCCGAGGTTAGGCAGCATGTCAGTGGTGGTCCTCGATTCCCGTCTCAGGAAAACTGACCGAATGGCCCAGGGGCATTCTGGAAGCTGCCAGCATGGCCACGTCCTTCCAGTCCTCCTCCAGGCTGTTCTGACGCACCAGCAGCCAGGTGAAGGCAGGGACAGTGGAGATGTTAGGCTGCAGGGAGCTGCAAAGGGCCACCACGGGCCCCTCCAGCTGAGATGCAAAGACCCGGAGTGGATGAAGCACGGAAACTTGCACTGACTGGCAAATTTGCTTTTGCACCAAATAACCACAAGCTGATTTTTCTCATACACAATGCTCTGCCATCTCCTGCCTCACCCTAGCTAGGCCCGGGCAAGCTTCAGGGCTCGGGACCCCAGTTCCACCTGCCCAGTCTCCAGCCCAGTGCCCTTGTTACAATGGATCCCAAAGAATGGTCCTCCACCAAAAGGCCCGTTTAAGAAAACCACCACGAAAGACAAGAGAGGCTCCACCTGGGAACTGCCACTCTGATGGTGTCCCATGTGGCGAGAACGAACTGGGGCTCATGATACTGTTCCAGCGACTGTGGGATAAGAGCAGGAGTCCTCGGCCTGGCCTTCCAGACCCTCCATGATCAGGCCCTGCTGACTTTGCCAGCCATGTCACCCATCTCTCCTACTCTGTGCCTGGCCAGACTAAATCCTATTTGTCATTTCTAGAATAGACAGGTTGTTCCACATGTGCCACTCCCTGGGTCTGGAAACTCCCTTCTCTTTCCCCAAGTCCTCATTTTTTGAGGATTAACTCAGATAGCACTTCCTCCAGGAAGCCCCCTGTGATGTTCTTTTGCTTTTTTAGCATCTGTCACAACACCCACTGATCACTGTTGAGACTATAATAGTGTATCTGGTCTCCTACCGGGCCATGAGCTCCTTGATGGCAGGGGTCATGTAAATTCGTCTTTGGATCCTCATCTGACACAAAGATGGCACTCAGTAGATGTGTAGAGAGGAAAGGAGGAAGGAAGGAATGAAGAGAGGCAAGGAGAGACAAAGACCTCAGCTCTGGCAGTGGAATAATCTCTACAAAGCCAAAGCTGTCCCCTGCAGGTGGTGAGTTTGCTGTCAGCAGAGGTGTGAGCAGGGCATAGGCCCGCCAGCTGGAGATGTGGTATGAGAGCTGAAGTCTTGGCAAGGGATTGGTGTGGATGACATTGAGGGTCCCTCCTGGCTCTGTAATGCTCAGGTTCTTTGAACATTGTTATTTTTCCAAAAATTCATCTAAGCAGCCAAAAACATCACCCAGGCTGGCCGTCTAAACCAGTAAGGTTCAGGAATCCATCCAGCCTCACACCCCTGTTCTTCAAGAGCCCAGCCAGGCCTGAAGTAAATTGGCAGGCTTGCCGGCTACCCTGAGGCAGGGAGACTTCTGGGTGGTGGGGGAGGGCTGGACTGGAACCCAGGGCCCCTGACCCCAGCCAGAGCTCCTTCCCTCCCTGCCCCCGACCATGGGGGATGGAAGAGAGGGGTCACGAGGACTGATCGACCCCCTACTTGGCCCTTTCCTGGGAGTATGGGCACACCCTCAGACCTCCCCATCCTTTCTCCAAATGTTGGCTCTTCCTCTCCAGAGGTGCTCTGGATACTCCTTCACCTTGCTGGGTGACCTTGGGCAAGCCCCTGCTCCTTTCTGATTAAATGGAGACCTTGTTTCCTGCCCGGGCCGTTCTGGGGCCTGGAGGAATGCTGTGTGCAATCTCAGGGCTCCGTGAAGGTGAGGTACCACCTCTCCTCAGGCTCTGTGCTCAGCTTTCCTCCCAGGCCCCACAGACCGCCTTGGGGTCGGGAGCATGTCGCAGACAGGCCAGGGTGACAGAGGAGCATGCCTTAAAGGTTGCTCCCTCCCAGACCTGCTTCAGGGAAAGTGGGCTTTGGATGGGACCTGAATCTAAGACATTTCCAGGGAGGCTCTGAGACGTCTTGGGCCCCAGGGGCTGGGGCAGCAGGGGCTAACTCTTGGCCAAGGGAGGTTCTAGGCCAGAGCAGGGGCAGCTGGAACTCTTGCCCCATTCCTGGGCCTCAAAGAGATTGCAGAAGGTCCCCCAGCTGACTCATTTTGTGACACAAGCTTCAGATCTTAATGTATTTGAAAGGTATTGGTGATGTTGTTCTTTTAACCACCTCTTCCCTTCACCTCTGTGAATTATCATGAAGAGTCCTTTAAGAATATAGAAGACAAAGAAAGATGCTATTAATGTTATTTTGCCAAAAATATTTTTGTAGCATAATATATTAATAAAAGACATTATAAATTCAGCGGGACGGTGTCTCTGAGTGCTGATGGCTTCCCCCACCCCCACCAGGGACCACTAAGGGAAATCACTCTGCTGGGAGGTCCAAGCCCAGACACAGTGGTGTGGAGGAACTGGAATGGGCCCATTTTCCATGCAAAAGCTTGTGCAGATTTGGGGGGTGGGCGGGGGTACTTAGGCAGGGATCCAGTGACTGGAGAGGCCTCATTCCAAGTGGGATCCAGACAGCCCTGGCCAGCCAGAATGAGCTAGAATCTGGGGTTCACACTGAGGGCCTCCTTTCTCTCACTCCCTCAATCACCCAGACCAACCATTCCTTCACTTCTCCCCACCGCCATTGCGGCACCCCAGGCCAGACCTCCTCACCCTTGTCTGAACCACGGCTGCCTACAGCTGTGCCCCAGTCCCCTCCCCCCCACCCCCACAGCCAAAGCGAGGTCCATAAACCACCAAAATGACCACGTATCCCCCTGCTTTTAAATCTCACCAATGTGTCCCCACTATTCCCAGGACAAAGGTCAAGGTCACACAAAGCTCTCTGCGACCTGGCCCCTCCCCACCAAGAAGTATCTCCAGTATGAGGTTCACATTTTCCCAATTCCTCTCCTTTTCAACCTCCTATTCTCCCATTACTGTCTGCCTCAGTGCTTCCTGAATGCACCTTACCCTTCACCTCCCTTGTCTCTGCACTTGCATTCCCCCACACTGACCATCTGTCCCCCCCTCCATCCCTTCCTGGCACACTGCTCTGGGGGGCTCCTACACAGCCTGCATGACCCAGCCCCGGTGGTGTCTGCCTCACTGAGCCTGAGCTCCTAAGCTGAGCTCGCCACTCCTCCCCTCCGGTCCCACAGCACCTGTTCCTTGCGCACTTGGGTTATGCTGAAATGCACTGCCCGTGCCTGCCCTTGCCCTCACCTACCTGGGCCAGGACCACGGCTGCTCCTCTCTGATTTGTCAGCCCCGAGCATGGGATTTGACATCTACCGGGTACTTGTGGGAAAATGGCGGAGTCAAGGGGGAAAGAAAGGAAGAAGAGCGGGGGGAGGGGGGAAGACTAAAGAGAAAAAATGTCCTTCTCTATTGTAACATACGCCATACTTCAAGGGTTAGTGGGCTGGGGTCTCCACCCGCTGCGCCTGCTGCAAGTTCCCCAAAAGAAGACAGCCCCCGGGACCTGAGGGGTGGGGAGGGGAGAGTCCCCCCTGGGTTCTGAAACCACAGACCCTTCAGCCCCGGCGACACGTTGGCCATGGTCGACGGGTTCTTGCCCAGCTCCTACCAGGACTGACACAGGCTGCCCGTGGTGGGCCCGCCTCCAGATAAAGCTGGTAACGCAGCCAGGGCATTTATGATGTGCAATGTTCTGAGCCTTTACGAGCTGAACCCCCTCATTCTCACAGCTCTTCTTCCCTATCTCTGCTTTGCAGACGAAGTAACCGACGCGCACACAGGTCAACTTGACCACAATCACGTAGCTTGTAAATGCTAGTGCCAGGACGGAAAGCCAAGTAGTCAAGCTCCTAGACCACTCTCTTCACTTTCACTTGGCTACACGAGCACGTGTGGGCTGTAGCCTATGAGGAGGGCAAGGGGGTGTCTGCATCCCCATGTCACAGACCAGGTAGGCCAGGTCAGGACCCATCCGAGGCCCAATGTGGTGAGCCTCTTTGATGTCATGCAGCCTGCCCTGACCTCTGTCCCCCTCGCCGGACTCTGGATGGGGTGCAGGAAGAGGCCCTGCCTGCCCTCTGCCCCCACGGCCACACTGGTCTGTGGGGCTGACATCAATGGTCTGAGACATCCTGTGGGGGCCTGTGATCCCCTGTGTTCTCTGCCCCTCACACACCAGCTGTTTTCAAGAAAAGAGGCTCCTGTCATCTACCTTTCTAGAAGCTCAGTGAGAGAGTGAGCCCTTGCCCTTGCTCCCTGGAGAAGAACGTGTGGCCAGGAACAGGGCTCAGACACGATGGAATGGGTGACTGAGGGGACAAGCGGGTGGCAAGAGGGAACACTCAAGTGTTTGTACCTAGTACACGCGAGTGTCTGCAACTCCTAACCGGGGAGCCCTGGCCCCCTCTCCTGTCCTGACAGGCCCAGTCCCTTGCTCTGAGCAGGCTCCCGCTACAGTGCTCTACTGGAGAGAAACTGGAGGCCCTGTCTGCTATGTGATCATGAGATTCCAAAGCTCTATAGGGCTGCCCCAGGCAGGAGGCTTCTCTGGGTAGATTCTGAGCCCATCGGGAAAGAGTTTCCAGCTCCCAGGAGCTGCCCCTGGCGGCCCATACATCCCGCCCCCCGACCCCACGCCAGAAGCAGGTCACACGGTTGAGGAGGTAGTGAGTTCTCTGACGTGGGAGGTGTGTGACGGGGTAACTCAGTGGACAGGGGATCCCCACCACAGGCTAGAGGCTGGCCGACCGGCCATCTCTCTATCCCTCTGCCTCTGTCTGTCTGTCTGTCTTTGTTGCTCTCTCATGCCTCTGTGCCCTTACTCCTTCTCCATCTTTCTATGTTCTTTGATCCCCTCCTTCCCGCCCCTGAACATCCACAGCCCTGCCACCCAACCGTACAGAGACACCCTCAGCCAGCGCCCGCCCCCCTGCAACGAGGACCATGGCCCTGAGCTCCAGCCTCAGCACTGCCATGGCCTGCTGTGTGGCCTTGGGCAAGCTCTGCCCCTCTCTGGACCTCACTGTTCCTATTTGCACAACAGGAGGGGCAACATCTTTGGAAGACTGCCTCCATGGGGGCTGGAGGTAGGAAGGGAAACCCCCTTCTCCCTCCTCACAGGAGGTGCGGGGAAGATGCTCCTTATGATCAAGGGAGGAGTTTGGTCCTTTTGTCCCTGAAAAGGAGGGCCAGAGAAAGAGGGAATCGAGAGAAGGGAGGAAGAGAGGTGAGGAGCTCGGGAGGTGGAGGGGCACTGAGGGAGGTGGGGACTAGGCCTCCTCCGTGGAGAGAAAACCTGCAGACGGTGGTCATTTTCCTGGCTGCTATGGGAACCCAACTCCCCCTGCCCTGCCATCTCCGGTAAGCTCCCCCCTGCTGGGGAAGATCCGGGACAGGGAGAAGCACAGCGGGGGCTGATTCTCATGGCCAAGTTGACATGGTGTGAAGCAGATGAGGCAAGGTCAACGACAGGGAGCTGGAGGCCAAGAAGAGCGCGCGCACGCACACACACACACACACACACCCCAGGGAGAGCCCCCGAGGAATTCACAAACTCCGGGAGGCCTTGGACCTCAGCCCCACAGCTGGAGGTCAAGACCATCCTAAGCAGGAATGCTGGAGCAGGAGTGCCCGGGACGCATCCGGGTCACGGGCAGACCCGCCAGGCTCGGGCGGCCGGCCACGGGAGCTCCAGGGCTGCCACCGCAGGGAGAGGACCCTGACCGCTGACCAGGGCCCGGCCGCCACTGTGACAGCACCGTAAGAAGAGGTTCTTTTCAGAAAATAGTCCTAAAACGCTGTTACGTGTTGGTTCTGGGCTGACAAACAGTTCTTGTGTTTTCTTTTTTCATATTTTCCATTTCTTCCTCCCTGACCGGTCACAAGAGAAGAATGATGGTATTTCCAACCTGGAGACCCAAGCCACCAGGCCAGCACTGAAGGACACTTCAGTGAGGTGTGAGTAAGATAACAGTGTTCTGGAAGGGTGGAAGGGGCTGAGCCGGGTGGCGACCAGGGGTGGGGGAAGGGGTGCAGGAGAAGCCGGGGAAAGAGAAAGAACAATACACAGAATGACAGAGTGGGGATCCAGAGAAGGAGCAAGGGGCCATGGAGAGAGAGCCAGACAGTGCTGGAGAGAGATAACGGGGAGAACAAGGGAGCAGTCAGAGAGAAGGTCGAGGCAGAGGATCAGGCCCAGTTTTCAGAGAGAGAACACAGCGGGGTCTCCAAAGAGCGTGGGGCCTGGGACAGATGCTGGGGTGGGTGGGAGGCCGGATGTATGGGCCGCTAGGGACAGCCCCTGGGAGCAAGCAGTTTACTCCTCCCAGGGAAACCTGAAAACACGAATTGCTTCCAGGGCCTGCCTGGCTCCCCAGACTCAGAAGAACAGCCCCTCGTTCTTCATTCCTGATCCCTCTCTGCACAAAGGTGGTGCAGGCTCGGCCAGGGTCATGGGCTGGTCATCAGGGGCCTGGGGCCTGGCCCCGGGCATTGCCCTCCTTTCCCTCAGAGTCTTTCTCCTCATCTCTTTAATGGGATCATAAAAATACTTCTGACACAGCTTGGAGTGGGGTTTTAATGAGATAGTGCAGGCAAAAATGCTTTGCAAAGCAAAGCCCGCACCCAGATTAGCTGTTACTGCCACCCCCACAGGCCGCAGGGTCCAGCACTCGAGCAGCTGGGAGCCTGCAGACGCTTGGGCATGGAGGGGAGCAGGGTTCCAGGTGGCCGCTGGGGAAGATATGGCCAGAGTGGTGAGCAAGGGCAGGCCTGGACCACTGCTGTGCACATCTAGAAATTGGTACAGTATCCCAGAGACAATGGGAGCCACCGAGTCAGCTGTGTGACCTTGACCACGTGACTGGAGATCTCTGTCTTGCAGTGGCCCTAGGATTAAATGAGCTAACTCAGGCAGGGTGCAGAGAGCCAGGTCTGAACACAGAGGTCAGAGCAGGCCAGCATTATAGTACTTGGTGGATCGGTGACCTTGCAAATCACCCCAGCTGCCCTGTGAAGTGTTAGGGGTTGGCAAGTCCTGGACTAGGGCAAGACAGGAAGAGAGGCAGAGCAGGAGGGGGAACGGCTCTCAGGAGTTGATTTTCACACTGCAGTCTATACCTGAGACTGGTTCTGAGTCTGAGTTCTCAGGAGAGGTGGGAGTGAGGAGATGTGCCCACTACCACAGGGATCTGAACAGTGCATCCTCGGCGACCTAACTGCCTTCGGACCTAGAGGATGTAGGGAAGTTTGCAGCAGGAGGCCGGGCTCAGGTTGGGGGCTGGGCTCAGGTGTGAGGGGCTGTCACCTGCCAGCTAAGGCAGCAGACTCTGCCCTGTGGGCAGCAGGGAGCCCCAGGCAGTTTTGGAACAAAGTGGCATGAAGTAGCGTAAAAGCCAGATGCCCTGGGCCCAATCTCTTCCCCTCACCAAGTCTCAGTTTTCCCATCAGCAAAATGGGAGAGGACAATCCTGATCACACAGAGTTACCATGAGGACTTAGGGTATGTCAGTACAAGAAGGGACGTTATAAAATATTTGTAACAAGGTGGGACATTGGACCTGGAAGTGTTAAGAGACCCTGCTGTGCATATTTCTTTTAACTATGAAAAGTGAAAAGTCCTAAGACACAGTACCGGATCCTGGGATCTGCACCTAAAGTCCTTATATCTTACTTTCTACTCCGGCCTTTTTCTGCATGATTTTCCAAAAGACAGTAGCACCTTTCAAGGAATAGGGAGGTCGAGCGATATATTGCAAAGGGCAGCAGGCCTGGGCCCAAGACTCTCTTTGGCTACTTACTGGTTACCTTTGGTTGGGCATGTCACTTAACCCTCGTTCTTACTTGCCTCATCTGAGAAATGGGAATCGAGATAACTTACCTGATAGCTCGTCATGGTGACTGAGACCACGGGCCAGAAGAGCTTTGTTTCTGCAAAGCCAACATCAATGCACATTATTACGGTTGTTGAAAGAGGACACGAGCCTGTTCCCAGAATTCCACAGTCCCCCAATCTTCACTCAGTGCCCCCAAGTGGTGTAAGTGGAAGATTTTGGCTAATTCAAGCCCCGAAGTGGGTTCCAGTCCTGCTTTGCCACTGACTCCATCATAACACTAGGCCAATGACACCCCCTTTCCAAAGTTCGGTTTCCCCATTTGAAAAAAGCAGAACTTAGAGCAGATGATCTTTAAAGAATCATCTAGCTCTTACAGGCTGGAATGTCGAAATCTTCCTCCCACCTCCAACCTCTGAAGTCCGCTCCCAGGCTTTGAAACACCTGCTCTAAGATGCTGGTCTGTGCCACATGCTAAGGCTCAAAGCCTTGCAGCGGCTGTTAGCCCTTTGTTGCCCAGCGGCCTGACTTGTGGGAGGGCCACTGACTTCTCCAGGGCAGCAGGAGCTCCAGCTCCATGGTGATCAAATCCAAAATGCACAGTAGGGACTTCCACATTGTGCTACAGACCCCTGGCCTCCCTCGGCCCCACGTCCTTTAGACCACCTCCCTGGGGTGCCTGGGTGGCTCAGTCGGTTAAGCATCTGCCTTCAGCTCAGGTCATGATCCCAGGGTCCTGGGATTGGGTCCCCTGTCGGGCTCCCTGCTCAGCAAGGGTCTGCTTCTCCTTCTCCCTCTCCCCTCCCCCTTGTTCGTTCTCTCACTCTCTCTCTCTCTCTCAAATAAATAGATAAAATCTTTAAAAAAACAAACAAACAAAAAACACCTCCTAGCTAATAGTCTTTGCCCTGCCCCAGAAGCCTCGTCTGCCACTCAAACACATTCAAGCAGAGCCCATCTTTAAACAGAGGTCCAAAGGCAGACCCAGGTATGTGGTTGATTGTGGCCTGGAGAACAGGCCCAGGGGGTGCTTGAAATGGGGGGAGAGCAGCCATGGGAGTGTGGGATGTGGACAGGGTGGGCGAGAAGGAGCCACCGGGGAGGAGGAGATGGCTGCAGACCTCCACTGGCCGTGCACACGTCTGGGCAGTGGCGTGTGGGGATGTGCTCGAGGGCGCTTCTGGGCCAGGTGAAGGCCGTTAGCTAGAAGGCCGGTCTTAGGGGACGTGGGACTGAGGGAAGTCAGGGGCCTGGAGCACTATTTGGAAGTCCCTACTGTGAATTTTGGGTTTGATCAACAACTGTCACTAAAAGTCTTTCTTCCAGAAGATGGAAAAAATCTTGTCTCTCTGGGATACTGAGGCTCGTGAGGAATGCAGGGGGTGTAGCTGGGCCAGAGAATTCGGGAGGCATGGAGGGCTGAGCCAACTCTCACAGCGGGCCTGGGCCCGTCAGCCAGAGCGGGAAAGAGAAACAAACACAGGCCGCCGGATCCGGAGCGGCCCGAAGCCCCTGCAGAAGATGCCCTGAACGTCCACGCTCGGCCTCCACCGTCGGGGGCTGCCTGCTGGCGGGCACCCGGGTTGCCAGCTCAGACCCATGTTAGAAGTTCTTCCAGGGAACTCATCGTCCGCCACCTCTTCAAGCACTCCTGGTCCCAAGCTTCCCAGGGACGCGGGCCAACCAGAAGAGGTGCTTTGCCTGCTGCGGTTTATGCTCCATGAAGCCGCTCCCTCCTTCCGAGACAGCTGCCCAGCCCGCCACTCTGGCTCCAATATAGCACTTCCCTTTCAGCTTTTGAATTTCAAAGCAGACCTGACTGCAAACAGATGGATGGGGTCGTAAAAATCCCCCAAGCAGGGAGCAGAGAGGCTCATGGTCGTAAAAGAGAGGCTCCTTTGGAAGAACGAGTCCCTGCACGCATGCTGGGTTCCCAGCGCTCTGGTCACCCACATCCTCTGTGCTGCTAACACACCAAGCATGCTGTCTTCTCCTTCACCTACCCAAATCCCACCCGGCCTTCAAGGCTCAGCAGCGGTCCAGCATCTCCCAGGCAACCTTCCACGACCTCCCCTCCCAGACCCTAACCTCTCAGCCACCAGCCACCAGACTGCTCTTGCCTTTGAGCGCCTCGGGTACCACTCCCCACACGCCTTCACCTACTACATACATCTGGGCCTTGCTGGCAGGTTGTTTTTTGGTTTTTTGGTTTTTTGTGGCTTTTTTTTTACATATCTTATCTCTGTAAATAGATCTGAGGCCTAAGATCAGAAAACATCTTACCTTTCATAACTAATCTAGTGTGGGACCCGAGACCGACGCTGAGTCAATGCTAACTGGATGCTTTTCATGAAAATGCAACTGTATATAGCTTAAATAACAGTAAACAGAACGTGGATGGAGACCACGTTACCTATAAGCAGCTGCTCTGGGGACTTGTTACTGTGCAACACAGGAAGTGTCATTCCACCAAGCAGTGGGGGATCCATTTCCAGGGTGCACTCCAAGCAGGAAGTGACTTCACTCAAAGAGATGCCCTATTATGTCCAGAGTGAAGAAGAGCCATTGACAGAGGGAACAAAGACAGGACAAAGAGCAAGGAGGTCGAGGATGTGAAATGAGTGGTGGAAGCCATACGGGCTCTGGGATCAGATAAGCCTGGGTTGAATCCCAGGTCACCAACTACTTGACCCTGTGCAAGTGACTCAGGCTCTGAGCCTCAGTTCTGTTATCTGTAAATGGGAATGATGATAAGACCTATCCTGCACATGTGAGGTGTGAGTAAGATAACAGTGCTCAAGATTGGCTAAGTGTTATCAGAGAGAGCCCCACAGGCCAGGCAAGTGGGAGGGAGCCATCTCTGGGTTTGCAAGAAGAACTGGCATCCAGTCTGGTTGGACGGAATGAAGACTCCTCAGAAATTGACATAATTGTTCCCGTGTATTGAGGGCTCGCTATGTGCCACCTGGCATGTAAAGAACAGTTCAACCTTCACACTGTCCTTGAGAGTGAAGATTATTGTTGCTGCTTTACAGGTGAGGAAACTGAGTTTCCAAGAGTTTAGGTTATTTGCCCATGGTCACCTAGCCAATGTCAAACTGCAGAACCTGCACACTTAATCGCCCTGCTGTACTGAGATAAAAGTTGCACAATGGAGACTACGGAACTAAAGTATAACCCAATATTGCTTAGAATTTTTCTTGGTGTCTATGAATCATAGCTGAGGTCCCAAAGATAAAGACAGTGTGTCCCAGTTTGGAAGAAAGAAACCAGACCACCCCTGTGGAATCGCGGAGGGATAGAAAACACCCCATATACCACCCCTCCCCAGTCAACTAGCATATGGGTAGGGCTGAGGCCAGAGGACCCTCGGGGGTGGGGGGGTGAAGCAGTAAGGAGCAGATTAGCAGAGCAGGAGCTATGGGGGAGATGGGACATGCCAGCCAGGGAGGGCTTGCCCACAGCAGGGAGGAGCTCAGTGTCCCTGAAGAAACCCACACGTATGCCCCCAACCAGCGAAAGAGCTAACATTTGGACATCTGCCACCAGAGGGCACTGATGCCCTCTTTTTCTTCATCTCATGGTCCCGCCCAGCCTGGGAGGGGCCGTTGGCACCCTGAGGTGACAGGGCTTACTCTGAGTTGAGCTGGGGGCAGGAGTGGGTGGGGGGGTGTGGAGACAAACATTTTGAATTTGGTGAGAAACCTAGATTGATTTTGATCAGATGAGAGTTTTTAATCCAGGGAAAGGAGACCCTTTCAATCCCAGATAGTGATGGGAAAAGTATTGGATCCATACAGGACGTGGTCCAGGGATGGTGAGGGACCATATAACCAGCTGAAGGGAGTAGTTGGGGGAAAGAAACTCAAGTCGTTCTCTCTTTGTACCCCACTGAGTCCACCTGGATCGATCAGAAGTTTACATTTGGAAACCTGGCCAGCGGAGTGGGCCACATAAGCAGCGTCAGGCAGGACAAGGTGAACAAGAATCCAAAGCAGACCGTCTTGGAGAGTCCGCTCTCGGCTGCCCTGGTAACCATTCTTACGTGTTCATCTGTAAGAGGCCATGAGAGACCCACCTCAGAAGTCACTGATATGCTGCTTTAAAGCCAGTAAATCCAATGATGAGTGTGTTAGCTCCATAGCAGGCTGTGTATAATTTTCATTCCAGGGTATGGTTCAAACTCTCTCAAAATGAAAGTCCAAGTTATCATTTAAAAAAAAAAAAAAAAGCCTGGAGATTTAGTTGTGTGGATACATCCAAATGGGGTAGATCATCCAGATTCTGGAGTCCAGAGAGAACCACGCCATCACCGAGAGGCACCACCACATGGCAAAACATCGGCTCAAAGGACTCTCCATATGAGACCCTTGAAAATGGCTTCTCTTTGGCTGAAAATGAGATCTTGATTCACGACTGGGGCACTCAAGCTCCTGTCTCACATGGAGAAGGCCAGTATCAACCATGGACAACCACCCTTTCGGAGCCCTCATTTTCCAGGCGTTCCCGTGCAGGGTGCTGGGCATGAGTGTCTCCCGCTCTCTGCTGCCGATGGCCCTGAGAGGTCAGTTCTGCCGGCCCTGTTTCATAGACATGGACACAGGTTTGGAAAGATGAGGGGCTTTTGCTGGGACCTCATAACTTACAAGTGGCTGCAAGAACGAGACGGCCCATAAGACCCTAAATCTGTGCTTTTCCAGCTACCCTAAGTCAGCACTAGGTCCAGCCTCAGCCCCCACCTTTTGGACCCTCAAACGCTGTCGTGTCCCCATCTTACTCACTCTTGGCCCCTGGCCTGACTCCATCTTTCAGAGAGCTGTCCCTAGATTGCCAGGCCGAATCTTCCTTCTCCTGTGACCCTCATTACACTACAGCACTTGCCCTCAAGGCTCATGTCACTCTGACTTATAGAATCACATTCATAGGTAGCCAGCTATTTTTTTTAATGGCTCCTTCTGCTTGAGACCTCTTCTCTGTCCACACTCACTCCCTTGGTGACCTCAGCCAGTCCCATGGCTCTAAATAATCTGTGATGGGTCCCCAAGCTACACACTAGCCCCACCTCTGCCCTGACATCCAGCTAATACCGCAACCTCTGCACTTGGATGTCAGAAAGCATCTCCAAGTCACCACATTCAAAACCAAACTTGTGCTTTCCGCCCCTAACCCGTTCCTCCCTCCATGTCCCACCTCAGTATATGGTGCCACCATTCCCTTGCTCCCTCAGAGCAGACACTGTGGAGGTGATCATGACTGATCTTCTCCTCATCCCCTATATCCTTTCCATCCTGTTACTTCTACCATCAGAATCTATGCAGAAAAGGACCACTCTCACCCCCACTACTACCCTGGGCTGAGCCACCCTCCTCTCTCCAGCCTCCCAACTGACTTCCTTGTTGCTGCTAACCCCAGTCTACACCCCACAAGGTCACATGATCCTTTTCAATGTAAATTAGATCATGGCAGTCCCCAGCCGTGAACCCCCAGTGCTTTCTTATCAGACTCAATGAAATCACCATTGCTTACCCTCCCTGATCCGGGTCCTATCTGGTGTCACTCCTTGCCCTCTTCTTGCTTACTCCAAGCCAACCATATTGCTCCTCATCATTGCTTGAACAATGGTAACACCTTCAAGTGTTAGGACTTGGCACTTGCTGTTCTTCCAGCCCAGAATGTTTTTCCCCCAGGTCTTTGTTGACTTCTTCTCACCCCCTTCACCTCTCTGCTTACATGCCACCTTCTCAGAGAAGCCCCCCTGATCATCTGTAGGAAGCATTGCCCTAGGGCTCTCTCTACCCACCATCCTATATTCATTTTCTTCATACCACTACTCACCACCTGGCATTCTACTGTCCATTGTGTCTAGCTCCTCTAGAACTAGAGCCCCCATGGCTCATACCTTCTCTGCACACTCCCTGCCCCATCTCCACTGGCTGACTCAGAGCTCGCACTCAAAACATATTTGTGGTGTGAATGTTGAAAAGTTCTGTTTGTGGTGAAATTAGGGTTACATATTTTAACAAGAGGTATATAATTATGGGTAAATTGGAGGTCTGACTCCAGAACTCAACTCAGAGACTGACCTATTGGCCAGATCTTAGATGTGTGCTCATGTCTGTTCCTGGTGAACCCTGAGGACCCACAGATGAATACATGCTCCTGGGGATATGACTAGAATCTGAAGCAAACAACTTTCTTTCTGGCCCTGTGTGAGTAGCCCATCAGTTAACAGCAGGGTTTCTCTCTCTCTTTTTTTTTTTTAAGATTTATATATTTATTTGAGAGGGGAGGGGCAGAAAGAGAAGGAGAGAAAGAGAATCTGCTGGAGCAGACTCCACACTGAGCAGGGAGCCCAACATGGGGCTTGATCCCAAGATCTTGAGGTCATGACCTGAGCCGAAACCAAGAGCCAGATGCCCAACCGACAGAGCCACCCAGGTGCCCCTGCAGTAAGGTTTCTTAACCAGGGACTACCACCCCACCTTTGCATTATTAAGGGCACAGTTCTGAGTTACAGTGACAGGAACCACCACCAAAACAGTAATATTGGGCATGAAAACGGATACTGATTGAGTTCACCTCTAGGTTCAGCCCTGTGCTGAGTATTAGGGATGCTGTGGGTGGTGAGTCAAACACAGGCCCCGCCTGCAAGGGATTCAGTCTAGTGGAGCATAAATAAATATGTTAAGAGTGGTGATTTCTAGGGCGCCTGGGTGGCTCAGTTGGTTAAGCGACTGCCTTCGGCTCAGGTCTTGATCCCGGAGTCCTGGGATCGAGTCCCACATCGGGCTCCCAGCTCAGCGGGGAGCCTGCTTCTCCCTCAGACCCTCTCCCCTCTCATGCTGTTTCTCTCTCTCTCTTTCTCTCAAATAAATAAATAAATAAAAATAAAATCTTTAAAAAAAAAAAAAGAGTGGTGATTTCTAGATGGGAAAACTGAGGTCCAGAGAGAGAAACTTCATGCCAGTTAATGACAGGGTCAGAGAACCACACCTTGGTAAGGGGGATGAGAAGGGGCTGGAGTTGGGGAGGGGCCTTCCATTTATTATGCCAGGCTCTGGGTTTTGTGCTCCATTTGAAAGGCCTCATTCTAGTCTCCGCATAACCCTAAATAGAATATGTTATTATCCTCTGTTGCAGATGGGAAAATTAAGTCCCAGAGGGAAAGCAGAGGAAGCCCATGGGCTCCTCTCAGGAGTGATGGAACTCACCTCCTCAGAAGGCCAAGGGGAGATTCAAAGTAAGAAGAAAATGAAAAGACAGGGCCACAGGGGAAGTGGGGCAGGGAAGGGATGACAGGCAGGAAAAGTAGATTTGCCCTCTGTCAGTCATTTGGCCTGAGTCTGACTGAGAGAAGGGGAGGTTCCCACCACGGCCTCCTCGTCTTAATTATCAAGGGCCCAGGACAGACCCACATCTATGTCCTGCACAGTCTAGGGATACAAAGAAGGAGGACTGTAAACCCTGGGAAGGCTGCTAGCAGAAAGAAACCCTCAGGGCTTCCAGAGCACCCAAAAGGGGCCCACTCAGCCTGGGGAAGCAGAGTAGAATTAGGGAAGGCTTCCTGGAGAAGGCATTACAGGAGTGAAATCATGAAGAAGAATCTTTCTGAAAGGCAAAGTCACACAGTTGAGCAGACAGGAAAGTACAAATTCAGTCAGCCTCAGTAGGACACAGGAACCCAACCCCCACCACCCACCCATCTCACCTCCCACCCCTGCACCTCTGTCAGCCCTGTTCCTGGACAGTCTTCTCATTCTGCTGCCCTTCCTCTTACTATTCTTTCCCACTCCTGTGGCCTTCACTCACAAGGGAAGACCTTTGCCTCCTACTTCACTAAGGCCTTTGGTTAGAAATTCCTCAACCTTTTGCCCTGCCCCAACCCCAATGTGTCAGCCAAACTGATTGCTTCTACGTCATCCACCCCAGTCTCAGCTAATGGGGGATCCCCCTCTTCCTTTTCAAGGCCAGCCCCTCCTCTCATACCCAGCACCCTACCCTCTCCCTCACTTCCTCCAAGGTCTCCACACATCAGTTGATACTCTGTCCTTCATCTTCAGACACTATCTTTTCTTTGGCTCCTTCCTTCAGAATAAAATGAGGCTTAAATGCCTTCCACCTTATAACACCACTCCTTCAAGCCATCAAGGAATTAATAAAACAATTTGACCCTAAGATTGAAAACTTTAGCAAGCATCTTCTGAGTTCTCCAAAGAACATCTGTGCTTTGTAAATTATTAGAAATTTACTCTCAGAGTTGAATATTAAAGTCACTACTCATATATTTTAATAAAATTTGTCATTTGAGCTACCCTGTGGAAGGCGCCATCAACACTGGGAGGCAACCCGTGGTGGTAAGTTGCTCCCGGTGAGTGAGCACATGCAGAGGCCTGGACCCAGGCTCCCCCTCCCCCGTCTGTCCCTGCTCACACAGCCGTGTATTTGCCCAGTGGATTCAACCCTCACCAAAACCTCATGTTCAGCTGAAAAGTGCTCCAAGCACGTTTTAACATGTTTTCATAGACATTATCATTCTACACTGAGCAAAACAAAACAAATAAAAAAGAAAAATGGCCAAATCATTAAAATCCATGTTTTCATACAACTCAAGGGTAAAGAGTCAAGTTAACCTCATTCATTAAATCAGTTGTTTGTCTTTGAGCTCATTAAATGTGCTGTTGGATGGTGTCATTCAATAAAGGCGCCTTCCCAGCTTGGATGCCTCTTGCAATCATGAATTAGATCCTGCCATTGGTACGCTGCATAGATTCAGCAAGTGTTTGTTTTTAATTTGTTGACTTCACCTTTCAAGTATAGTCTAAGGCTGTCCATAAAAGAAACATTTAGAAAATTTGTATTTGCCTCTTTCATTTAGATATGAATTTTAGAAATTAGAATTGAATTTAAAAATGATCTCAAGTGATACCACCCCCAGCCCCACTAAATCGTGAGCTTCAGGGCACTGAGCTAGTGTATGATTCATCTTTTTCATTCAAGTCAGCATTTAGCATGATATAGATCCAGTCCTATATCGGTCAGTAATTGCCACAAATATACTGCATAACAAACTGCCCAGAACATAGTGGTTTAAAATAACGGACATTTCTTCCCCTTCTCATGAAGCTGCAGGTTAGCTTCAGCTTGGCTCTTCTAGTCTGGGTTGGGCTGGGTTGGTTTACTCAGGCTGAAGATCATCCAGGTGAACTTCAGGCTACAAGGTTAGGTTCAGGTCTGGTCCGTGCGTGTTCCCTCTGGGGCAGTCTGAAGGTGCAGTGGCTTTCTAGACCTATTCATCTCATGGCGACCACCAGAAGTGTTCTGCAGTCATATTCACCAACTTGCCATTGGCCAAATCAAGTCACATAGACAAATCCAATATCAGTGTGAAGAAGTATGCTCTCCTCACTGCAAAAAGACATGGCATAAAAAAGAATTAATACCAATATCCCTCAAACTCTTCCCAAAAAAATAGAAGAGGAAGGAACACTTCCAAACTCATTCTATGAAGCCATCATTGCTCTGATACCAAAGCCAAAGACCCTGAAAGAAGAGAAAATTACAGACCAATATCCCTGATGAATATTGATGTAAAAACCCTCAACGAAATACCAGCAAATGGAATTCAACAGAACATTTAAAGAATTAAATGGCATAACCAAATGGAATTTATTTCTGGAATGCAAGGATGATTCAACATATGAAAATTAATTAATAAAATATACCACATTAACAAAATGAAGGAAAAAAGCCTACATGATTATTTCAACTGATGGTAGAAAAAAATCATTTAACAAAATTCAACACCCTTTTGTAATAAAAACACTCAACATATAGAAAACCCTAAAGATTCCACCAAAAAACTGTTAGAAATAATAAACCAGTTACTAATTTAAATAAATAAATAAATAAATAAATAAAAGTAAAGTTGTAGAATACAAAATCAATATACGGAAATCAATGCATGCCTGTAAGACTAATAATGAGCTATCAGAAAGAGAAATTAAGAAAACAATCCCATTTACAATTGCATCAAAAAGAATAAAACATCTAGGAATAATTTTAACCAAGGAGATAGAAGATCTATACACTAAAAACTCTAAGACATTGATGAAAGAAATTGAAGAAGACACAAATAAATGGAAAGGTATTCCATGCTCATGGATTGGAAGAATTAGTAGTGTTAAAATGTCCATAACCTCCAAAGAAATTTGCAGATTCGATGCAATCCTTATCAAAATCCCAATATCATTTTTCACAGAAATAGAACAAACAGTCCTAAAGTTTGTATGGAACCATGGAAGACCCCAAATAGCCAACACAATCTTGAGAAAGAATGAAGCTGGAGGCATCATGCTTCCTGATTTCAAACTATATTACAAAGCTGTAGTGATCAAAACAGCATGGTATTGGCATAAAAAAGGACACAGTGGAGAAGAATAAAGAGCCCAGAAATAAAACCACACGTATATCGTCAGTTAATTTATGACAAAGGAGCCAAGAATATACAACAAGGAAAGGACAGTCTATTCAATGAATGGTGTTGGGAAGATTAGATAGCCAAATGCAAAAGGATGGAACTGGACCACCATCTAACACCATACACAAAAATCAACTCAAAATGGATTAAAGACTTAAACATAAGACTTGAAACCATAAAACTCCTAGAATAAAACATAGGAGGTAAGCTCCTTGCCATCAGTCTTGGCAATAATATTTTTTTGGATTTGACAGCCAAAAGCAAAGGCCACAATACCAAAAAACAAACAAGCAGGACTACATCAAACTAAAAAGCTTCTGTCTAGCAAAGGAAATCATTAACAAAATAAAAGGGCAATCTATGAAAAAAATATTTGCAAGATATATATCTGATAAGGGGTTACTATCTAAAATATATAGGGGCACTGGGTGGCTCAGTCGGTTGGGCGTCCAACTCTTGATTCCAGCTTGGGTGGTGATCTCAGGGTCATGGAATCAAGCCCCATGTCATGCTCTGTGCTGGGTATGGAACATGCTTAAGATTCTCTCTTCCTCTGCTCCTCAGCCCCCACTAAAAAAATTTTTTTTTAATTAAAAAGAAATGAAAGTGTTAACTTAAAAAGAAAGAAAAAATATATATACAGAACTCATACAATTCAACTCAACGTCAACAAAAGCAGTAACAACAAAAAACAGTCCCATTTAAAAATGGGCGGAGAATCCAAATAGACATTTTTCCAAAGAACTCATACAAATAGCCAACAGGTACATGAAAAGGTACTTACCATTATTCATCATCAGGAAAATGTAAACTACAATGAGATATCACCTCACACCTGACAATAGCTATTATCAAAAAGACAAGAAATAACAAGAGTTGGAGAGAATGTGGAGAAAAGGAAATCTTGTGCACTGTTGGTAGGAATGTAAAGTGGTATAGCCGCTGTGGCAAACAGTCTGGAGTTTCCTCAAAAAAATTGAAAATAGACCTACCATGTGATCCAGCAATTTTATTTCTGGGTATTAATCCAAAGAAAATGAAATCACTATCTTTAAAAGATGTCTGCACCCCCAGGTTTTTTGCAACATTATTTACAAGAGCCAAGACATGGGAACAACCTATGTGTCCATCAGAGGAAAAACGGATAAAGAAAATGTGGTGTATGTATGTATATTTCAGCCATTAAAAAGAAGGTAATCCTGCCATTTGCAACAACATGGATGGACCTTGAGGGCATTATGCTAAGTGAGATCACTCAGACAGACAAAGACAAACACTGTATGATATCACTTATATGTGAAATCTTAAAAAAAAAAAAAACTGAACTCATAGGTACAGAGAACAGATCGGTGTTGCCAGAGCAGGGAGCAGGGGGCAAGCAAAATGGAAAAGAAAGAAACAAAAACAAAAAACACTCAACAAACTAGGAATAGAAGGAAAGTGTCTCATCAAAACAAAGGCCATGGGACACCTGGGTGGCTCAGTTGGTTAAGCGTCTGCCTTCGGCTCAGGTCATGGTCCCGGGGTCCTGGGATCGAGTCCCGCATTGGGCTCCCTGCTCCACGGGAGGCCTGCTTCTCCCTCTGCTTCTGTCTCTCATGAATAAATAGATAAAATCTTTAAAAAAAAAAAAAAAAAACAAAGGCCATATATGGAATGCTCACAGCTAACATCACACTCAATGGTGAAAGACTGAACGCTTTTCCTCTAAGATCAGGAACAAGACAAGGATGTCCAGTTTTGCCACTTCTATTCAACATAGTACTAGAAGTCCTAGCTAGAGCAATTAAGCAAAACAATAAAATAAAATAAACAAAATAAAAGACATCCAAACTGGAAAGGAAAACGTAAAATTATCTCTGACTATAGACCACATGATCTTCTATGTAGAAAATCCTAAAGATTACACCACCACCCCCACACTCACACACACCCCTGCCCATATACATTCCACATGAAAAAGGGAGGTAAGCAGCCTTTCAACATCTCAATCCTCGGGCAGGCAGAGCTCAACAAGAAAGAGAAGGTGGCAGGGTCACACTTGGTCCCTGCAGTCTCCTTAACAGATAAGTCATTTTCCTTCCTTAGAGGGGATGCAGAAAAAGAGGAAGCTTCTCATCTTGACAAAGGTGGCAGTGCCTATTCCATGAGCTGAGGTAGAAGCACCAGGAAGAGAGAATGATGTCCCTGCGGATGTGTCCAAAACAAAGCTCATGATCTTCTTCCCCAAACCTGGTCATCTTCCAGGATTCACTGTCTCGGTGATGGCGGCAATTTCCCTCCAAGGGCCAACACCAGGAGTCTAGCTGTAGGAATGGATCATCTTCCTCACTGACCACGTTCTGCCAACTTTACCCTTCAGTGTTTCGGACTTGCTCATTTCTGCCGGCACTCCTTAGCTGAAGCAACTCCGCTGCTTCCTGCAGAATCTCCCAGCCAGCCTCCCTGTATCCATTCAAGCCTCTCAGGCCCTTCCCACCCTTGAACCCGAGTGATCTCTAGAAACAACTGTGAGCAAGTCCCCTACCCTGCATTACACCCTTCAGCCCCTTCTCATGCTCTTAGGATAAAGACCAAAATCTCTGTTGTGAATAAGGTGCTGTATGGCCTGTAGCCATTCCCTCTCCAGCCTCCTCTCCCACCCTCTCCCCCTACATCTCCCTCTCCCTGATTCTCCTCTCAGTCCTTCAAACATACCATCTCCTTGGACCATAAGCCTGTTCGCACATTGTCTTCTCTGCCCAGAAATTCCCTCCCTCTCCTTTCTCCCCTCGTTCACTCTTGGCTACCTTCAATATCACCTCTGGTACCTTCCACTGGGCAGTCACTGCTAACAGTCCTCCCCTCCTCCAAAACCAGGTCCATCACAGGCCTTCCCAGATCCTCGGTCCCTTCCTTCAGGTCCCACGCACATGTGCCACTATTTACTCACGTGTGGCTTGATTAATATTGGTCACTCTCACTTTTCATATGCAACAAGACCTTGGGAATGAAGCTGCTCAGCCCACGTTTATCTCCAGTACTAGGCACAGGGGGGTGGGCGTGGGTCCGTACTTATTGCATGAATGAATGAGTCCTCAGGTTATTTAATCTCTTCTGGACCAAGCACAGGCTGGGGCATCGCTTTCCCCTTTCTCTCCTTCTATTATCGTTCTCTTTCCCTCTCTCTCTCTCTTTCTCTCTCTCTCTTTCTCTCTCCTCTATATCCCCCCAACTCCCTCCACTCCCCCCTACTCTCCTTCCCTCCAGCACACTATTCCTCTGTCTTTGCTTCTCTGGCTTCCTTTCTCCCTTCCTAGAGTCCTGACAGCTTTGCCAAAATTTCTCAGCCCAAAACTTTTGCAGCCACAGCGCCACCTAGAGTCCATCTCTGAGATGGGCCAACTCTAGAGCACTTGACCGCTGTCCAGCCCAGCCCAGTCCAGCCCTGCTCTACCCTGTGTTCTGGGCACATCTCTGGGTCCTCATGCCTCGTCTTCCCGGCTTTGAGACCTCACCATCTCTACAACCCTCTAAGTGTCTAGTGGAGACTTTAAAACAGACAACTACAGCATACAGAGAGGGCCATTAATGTGGGTCAAGGTGGGATCTTCCGCTAACATTTGGTCTTGCTGTTTATCCCTTCCTCTTTCTAGCTCTGTTGCTCACTATTCAACATTAGCTATAATTTCAATTGATATTACATCAAATAGTCCATGAGTAATAACAATATTTAAGGACGCACGCAGGGTTCCTCTACAAGAGGAACTTACAGAACTACTAAGAAAACAATGTGAACGGAAACAAGTCTTCCACTTAGTCTTAGCTACCGTTGCTTTCTCTAAAAACACAAACTTCACTCTGGAAGGTTGGACCAAGTGTCTTTAAAATTGTTCCAGTCATTCCATCATTTGCACAGAGCTTTACGTACACGATTCTTGGTGCAACACTGTACGTAATGGCAAATATGTAGAAACAACCTACCTGCCCAACGATAGAAAACTGGCTAAATAAAGTCTGGCACATCCTCTTGTTTGCATAGTATGCAGCCACCAAAAATAATGCACACTGGGCGCCTGGGTGGCTCAGTTGGTTAAGCGACTGCCTTCGGCTCAGGTCATGATCCTGGAGTCCCAGGATCGAGTCCCACATCAGGCTCCCTGCTCAGCAGGGTGTCTGCTTCTCCCTCTGACCCTCCCCCCTCTCATGCTCGCTCTATCTCATTCTCTCTCTCAAATAAATAAATAAAATCTTTAAAAAAAAATAATGCACACCAATGCTTTATCATAATGTTAGGACATACTTGTAAGTTATTGTGGGGTAGAAAACAAGTTATATCTTGTATAAGAATTATTATCTCAACCATATAAAATAAAAATACAAGTGGGGAGAGATTACAAGAGAAGGCTCAAAGATCCTTTGTGTATGTTGTTCTAGGAGATTACTTTTTTCCTTTTCTCTGTTTCCTAAAATATTTGCAAAGAGCTTGGTTTTTATTTACAGTAAAGTGTTAGAATTAACCCCCCAATTACAAGAATAATCTGAGAGAAAAAAATTAAAAATAAGAAAACCTGGGTAGAAATTGTTCTCGAATAGTCTACAAGACTCCTCATCAGAGATGGGGGGATCTCTAGACTATTTCTTTTCCACAGAGAGCTCTGAGGTCTTTGTGAGACCCACCGGATTTAAGGTCAAGAAACACGAGTCAGTCTGTCCGTTGCCGTGGGCTCAGCCAGCATCTCCTTGGTGTTTAGCAGCTGGGAACATACTCTGGATGGCTGAATCTTTGTGGCAGGGAACATATCTCAGCCACCGTGCCTGCCACATAGCACCATGGTCTATTGAGAGGAACAAGACAGACACAGGAGACAACATCCAAATAAATTCTAAATGGATCAAAGATTTGAATATAAAAACTAAAAGTACTGTAAGAAGCATAGAAAGAGGGGCACCTGGGTGGCTCAGTCGTTAAGCATCTGCCTTCGGCTCAGGTCATGATCCCAGGGTCCTGGGATCAAGCCCCGCATCGGGCTCCCTGCTCCGCGGGAAGCCTGCTTCTCCCTCTCCCACTCCCCCTGCTTGTGTTCCCTCTCTCACTGTGTCTCTCTCTGTCGAATAAATAAATAAAATCTTTAAAAAAAAAAAAGAAGCATAGAAAGAAAATAATGTTATAGTCTCATGATAGGGGGTGGCCTGTCTAAATATTATAAAACTGAGAAGCCACAAATGAAGGAAACTGAATAATTTGACTACAAAAATACAAATTTTATTCATGGCAAGAACACTCAATAGAAATATCAATAAAATATGGGGGGATGCAGAACTATACAAAACTCTAAAGTTCATATGGAAAAGTAAACATGCAAAATATTCATAATATAATGAAGGGTAAATAATGGGCTGAGAAACATACTTTCAACTCATATCACAGGCAAAAGTACGTTTCCTTTAAAATATAAGCGTGAAAAATCAATTAAAGAGATTAACACTCCACCCCACTCTCCAAAATGAGCAAAGGATATAAGACAAATAATTCAGAGAAAAGGAAATACAAATAGCTCTTAAACATATGAAAAGATGCTCAGAATTGTAATAAAAGACTTTCTAAGATCCTTTTAGTCTCCCACCAGATGGATCATAACAATATACACTGTTGGCAAGGATACACACACAGAAGCCAACGGCCCACATGGAAAACTGGTTTGACTCCCTTGGATGGCAGTTTGGCAATGTCAAAGTCCACAGGCTCTTACCCTCGGTCCCCACCTCTAGGACTTCATGCTGCAGATGCAATTAGACACGTGCTACATGATGTATGTACAGAAACTGTTAAATGTAGCATCATTTGTAACAGAGAATTAGAAACTAAGTGTTCATCAACAGGGGACATGGTTAAACACACTCTGACTGGGAAAAGAATAAGAACATTTTTATGAGGTGCTGTGGAATGATCTGCAAGACACATTGTTAGGTAAAAAAAAGTGATGTGCGGAACACAGTGTAGAGTGTGCTCTCATTCAAGTTTTTTTTTAAAGGAGTGGGGAAGACCATGTGTACACACTTATTTGCAAATGCATAAAATATGCATTTTTATGAAAGGGGAAGGGACATAAGAGATTGGTAGCATCGGATCCTGAGGAAGAAGGGGACAGCGGTGGGGGGGCGGGCAGAGACAGGCGGGATGGAGACTTTCACTGTATATCCTTTGTAATTTCTGAAGTTGAGCCGTGAGAATGCATTGCATTTTTTAAATCTACATATGTTTTATGAGGGAAAGAATATCCATTTATTTTGGAAAAGCGCTAGAGCTGACCATTTAGTAACATCTTATCAAGCAAGCGCTCTCAAATTCCTTAGGGGGGGCAACGTCTGAGTAGCTTGAAGTGGATCTTCCGTCACGTAAATCGACACATGTAGTTGTGGCGTGCTGTGTTTCTATAGATTTTGTCCTTTTTAAAAAACAAAAAGGGGGCGCCTGGGCAGCTCAATTGGTGAAGCATCCAACTCTTGGTTCCAGCTCAGGTCATGATCTCAGGGTTTTGAGGTAGAGCCCTGCATCGGGATTCGCAGAGCCTGCTTGGGATTCTCTCTCCCTCTCCCTCTGTCCGCCCCCCTGCCTGTCTCCCTCTCCCCACACCCTCTAAAAAAATAAAAATAAACAATAAAATAAATTTTTTTTAAAAGGAAAAGTGATAAATACTTCTTTACTCTGTAGGAGTTTGACTTCCTTGTGCTTGCATGTGTGTGTGCAATTTTTATTAATTAATAATTATTAGTACTAGTTTACCGGATCGTCTAAGCTAAGAACCTAGAAAGATGCCCAAGCATGATACCCAAAGGACCACTGGAAACAACTAACTGGGCCGGACTGGACATAGCTCACACTGAAGTCAGTTCTGGATGTCCTCCACAGGCCACTTAAGCTACATGACCTGGACTCCGGGAATGTGCCCAATGATGCTCAGTTGTTGCTTTCTGGTGTGATAGTCCTTGGGGCACTTAGAACAAGGCCCCATTTTTGTGAGTAAGGATAAGGAAGTCAACATCCCAATTGCCCACCCTCCAGGCAGCTGTCGATCCTGATGCTGGCAAGAGTGACCCTCCCTTGGAATGGGAGGAAACTCCTTCTCATCAGTCCTTCTGGCCCTTGGTCTGAAATCCTAATAGAGATATCCTCCACGGATTCCTGGCGAGGGACAGGAGTGGGTGTCCCCTACAGGGATAAGCTGGGAGGGAGGTAGGGAATGCTCTGAGAGAGATCTTAGAGTGGATTTAGGTGTTAGGGATCTGAAGGAAGGCTCAAGTAGTGGAGAGGATTTATTCTCTACTAAATGCCCCTCCCTTGTCCCTGAACCTTCCAATCAAAAGATTTAGACTATGTCTGCTCTTCTGGAGAAATTAAGGGGAGGCTAGGACAGCATGGTAGAGGGGAGAGCAGTGTCTGCCACTTCCCAAGGCCAACAGCACATCGCAGCAGAGCACTGTGGGTCTGAAGCATGACCACCTCTGGGGTCCCCATGTGCATCACATGAGACCCAATCAGAAAAGCTAGAGTCATAGCACCAAGACAATGTCTGCCCACTTAGTGCTCACAGCAGGGTCTCTACTACCATTCTCCATGGAAAAGAATCAGTATGTTTTAGAGGACAGGTGGTTCTATGTCCCGGAGGAAAAAAAATACAGATGGATATGGGGCATCCTGCTGTTCCCAGAAAACAAGAGTAGCTTACAAGATATCAGTGTATTAAAAGGGGGGGGCAGTGTAAAGCACCTTCCACTGGCAAAGTTCTGATCATCTGAATATTCCTTCCAAGAAGGAAGACAAGGTGGAGGAGAGGGAAAAATATGGTTTATTAGAACAAAGTAAGTTAATGAAAGGCTGCAAATTTGTGACACTTAAAGTTAATATAAAGCAAACAAAAAGGTGGTTGTCATTAAAAAGTAAGTGTAAAAGGTAAAGGTAAATTCATTTTTATTATGTAGCTGAGTAGAGGGCATTCCACCGGGTTTCCTACAATGATGGAGCAGCTGAATGTCTCAGGGAGGAGAAAATCCCTCATCTCCAATCAAACCTCCAGATGACTTCACTAATTATAAGATAATAAAAGGTATCTAGGAGTCTTAAATAATGCTCCTGGATCAGATCCACATGTCACAATGACAGGACAATGGGTTATATAACACTGACCAAGTAAAATTGACAATGTATAAAATTTGGGAGAGAGACCCCCAGCTACAATAAAACTAACGATTGTGTAAAAGGCCTGGACCTACAAATGTTACTGATGTAACAAGTGAAGATTAAGCCAAAAAAAAAAAGGGCAGCTCAGTCTGTTGACCAGCAGCTCTTGTTCGAAGGCCGTGGGAGAGAGAATCATATTCCATGTCCAACCAAGAACCAAACAATTGTAACCCAGATCTTGGTGTGAGTCATTCTAACTTTTCTTTTCAATTTGGAAAGTTATTGCAACCCTAGCTGAGTATCTAAAAAAAAATCTAAGAAACTAAGAAGGTATAAAATGAAGTATAAAAATAATGAAGAAATAACCCAAAGACCAGATGCTCTTAGGATAAGTATAAATGTCAACATAGTCTTGAGTTTTAATAATTCTGTTTTTGTATATGTTTTACCTGTTTGTTTCATGAGTTTGGAAGATCCAAAGCACATTATAAAATTTGTACTTGCAGTTTATGCAAAGCAGTGTGTTTATTTAAGATTACATATAACATTTAAATATTCAAGAAAACTGTGTTTTAGCATCTTATTATTAAATGTTACTAATTTAGCAATGTACTTTAAAATATTTTTAAAATACCAGTAGTAGAGGGTCTTTCTCTGCAAACTGAAACCCCCCTTGGTCATCAATTCAGTTATCTACTGCTATGTACAAATGGCCCCCAAACTTTTAACAGCTTAAACCAACAATTATTTTATTATATATCTTTGATTTCATGGGTCAGGAGTATAGGCAGGGCTTGGCAGGGCCAGTCTTCTGCTCCACATAGTGTCAACCGGGCCACTTAGTTTTTGGCTGATGCCTCGGCTGGGAGAGAGGACCCAAGACACATTCACTCCAATGCCTAGTGTCTTGGCGGGCATGGCTGGAGATCTGGACTTAGCTGGACCCCCTTCGTGAGGTCCCAGGGTCTCTCTACATGATCTCTCCAACAGGGTAGTCGAACTTGTCACAGGGTGGGGCAAGGCTCCCCGAGACAAAAGTGGAAGCCACCTGTTTCTTTAAAGGCAGGAGGGAAGGGAGACATAGGAAGAGCGTCACTTCTGCCTCTTGGTCAAAGCAGTTGCAGCCCAAGCCACACTGAAGAAGGGGGAATGCAGACCCCATCTCTTCAAAGAAGTAAGACCAAAGAACCTGTAGCTATTCTGAATCTGCCTTGACCGTTAAATATCCAGGAGACTGTGAAACAGCTGAATGAGTCAAGAGAATGGCATGTCATTTGATAGAGAAGGAGTCTGGTATCAGGTGATGATGGTGATGGTAATGAGAGTTACCAGGCAATGTTAAAAGCATTTTATTTTTGTGTGTGTGTGGGGGGGGGTGCTTATTGAATCTTTGCAGTAATCCTACAAAGAAGCCTCAGTTAGCATCCCCAGTTTATAGATTTACAGGTTGAATAACTTGACCAAGATCGTTCTGCTCATAGTGAGGCTAAGATTCTAGTCCAGCCCACACCCTGTCTGCAAAAGAACCAGAAGAGGGGGAAACCTAAAGAGGTCAATAGATGTGGATGAGGAGGAGCCTTTTCACCCCGAAAGGGGCTGGAAGGTGTCCTGAGAGCAATGGGAGGGTTCTCAGCTGCGCACCGCCCACATTTGTGTGTAGAGGGTAAAAGAGGGGACAGTGAAGGCTGGGACATCAGTGAGGAGACCCGTGCCCTAGTCTCGGTATGAAATAATGAGGCCTGAATGAGGGCTGAGACCTCAGGAAATGGTGGTGGGGTGATGAAGGAGCAAGGTGGGCAGGTGACCTCTGAGTATGAGGGAGAGAGTGGAGACAGGAGGCCCCACAGTCGAAGGCAGAGCCTGAAGTACACACTGTCAGGAAGATGGTGACAAAGCCCTGTTAGAGGGGCAGCAGGGCCCAACCCTGGGCTCTCAGATACTTGTATGGGCCGAGGAGAGGGTTGGGGGTGGGCGGGAGAGAGGGGAGGCAGCGCGGGAGGAGCCTCTAGTGAGGAGGATCGGAAGAGAGATTGGGGCATCCCCCTGAGAGGGGCTCAAATGGGAGCCTGGGCTGCCCAGGCCCAGCCAAGACAGCCTAAGGATAGAGCTGAATTCTGGGTGGCCAGGCCTAGAAGAAGACCTGTTTTCTTGATCAACTCGGAGCCACGGAAGCTAAGAATGAGACTGGAAAGAGCAGGGTGAGCCCGAATGGGGGTTGAGGGGAAGGCGTTTTCTAGTAAAGCCAACCTTCCTCCCACCTTCTGGCCTTGTGCATCCACAGAACCCCCCTGACCTCCGTTCTTCAAACAACCACTATGGTCATTTAAGGCCCAACCCCAAAGCAGTGTGACATAGTGATTAAAAGCAAAGGCTTTGAAATCAGAAAGACCTCAGTCCAAGTCACCTCCAGAACTGAATAGCTGTGTGACTTTGGGTAAACCACTCGACCTTTCTGAGCCTCGGTTTGCTCATATACCCACCTCAGAAAATTATGGTGAGGATTCTGTGTGATAACACACATCACATACGCAACACAGTGTCCAGTGTATACTAATGACTTAACAATCAGCAGCACACACACACACACACAACTCACACACACACACACACACACGTCCGCTTCTGCTTTCACTCCTTCGCGGCCCACACTGGCCTCTCCCGTTGTTGCATCTAGCCACAGAATGGCATCCCCGGTAACATTTCTGCCGCTTGCACTGACTCAGCATCTGTGCACTCCTCCGCAAAGGGAAGCTAAGCAGCACGTTATCAGGGATGGAGGTTTGTGTCCGTCCCCCCCAACCCTTGCGATGGGACACAGGCTTCTACTGGTTGGGTGCCTGTAGGAGTACAGTCAAGGCTGATCGGGCTAAATGGCCAATTTATGGCTTCTCTTTGAACAGGCCTTAGATGATTACCTTTTATGAGGCTTACACTTTAGACTTAGGATGTAAAACAGAAGCCTGGGTTAAGAGGCAAATAATGGGATATTTTATGTGCTTTCTGGAGCAAAAGTCCACAGCTTTATTGCGGTGCTATAAAAGAACATGATTAGAAAAGCCTTGATTGAGAAACCTGAGGTGGAAAGAATGCTGGGTCAGGAGATAGGAAGCCCACACTTCCCACCCTGTCCTGCCCAGCCAGCCAGCAGCCTGCCCTCCCTGAGGGACCCCCATGTACCAGAGACCCTCCCATTCCTAACCCTGCACAGTTCCTCAGTCTATAAGTCTAAGATGCCCTCTTCCCAGGATTTCATGGTTCCAAAATTTTAAGATCCTCCAATTCTAAGATCCTAATTCCCTATAATTCTATGACACTAAGACTGTGAAATCTTAGATTAAACTACCTTAAGACTCTATGGTGGTTAACAGCCTGGGCATGGAGCCCAGAGACCCGGGGTTCACATTTCAACCACTGCTGACTATCGTGTGATTTTGGACAAACTGCTTAACAAGAATCTCAGTTTTCTCATCCATGTAATGGGGACACGACTGTTGCCATGTGATGATGTTGTGAAGAGGATTACAAGAAAGAGCACCTACCAAGAACTTGCTGTAACTTCTGGCACAGAGAAACCTCTTTGGTAGTCATTAACACTGTTCTAAAATTCCACACATGCAATCCTCAAGCATCTAAAATTCTCCAATCCTAAGAGCAAACTATCTTGTGATTTTAAGTCTGTGACTCTTCAGAGGTTGAACCAGAGTCTAAATGCCCAGGGACTAGGGCTCTTCCATCCAGTTCTAAGGACAGGGCTGTAGGCCTAGCTGTGGCCACCAGGTGGCGGGCTCGGGTTACCGGTCCCTGGGTAGACCTGCTCGGCCAAAGCTCAGCGGTGGGACCAGCCCCCAAGTCTTCTCTGGGGCTCTCACTTAAAAATTTCTCTCTCTGATGGGAACACAGTGAAAGAGGAGGGAGGAGAAATTGTAATTAGGATGCTTTTCTTATCAGTCCGAAGATCAACAGTGCAAGAATGAAAAGGGACCTGAGCAGGGAGGTGGTTTTATTGTCAAATGAGCTTAAGAAGATGCCATATGAACACTTAAAAGGCAGCAGGCTGGAAAGGTGTAACAGGAGCCAGGGAGCCATACCCCACCGCGGCCACATGTTCCCAGCTTCTGCGCTGTCTGGAAGCTGTGTGGTCTTCGGTGCCCCCAGTCAGACATCCCTTGGTCTGGGAGGGCAAGAATTATCATTGCCACGTTGACAGGAGACAAAGCAGAGGATCTAAGGGGTCAAGGATTTGTCTCAGGTTCATCTGTGGTGAGGCCAGGATGCAGGTGGAGTACCTTCCAGAGTGTGCTGGTCCATAAGCTGAAACAGGCACGGGAGGAGGGGCACGGGAGAAGCAGACACCTCACTACCTCGGGCTAGCCCAGCCACTGGGCAAACGCCCCTGCGAGTGAGGTTCTGTGCCGGCCACTGCCTCACACTCTCTCTGTCGCGATCCTTTCGACAACCCTTTGGGGGAGACGTTTAAAAGTGCCAACTCTGAGGGCTCAGAAGGGTGAAGGGACCTGCCCAATTTGTAGAGAGACGGAGCCAGGGGTCAACCTGAGCGATTCCCAGGCCAGACGCCCTGCTTCTCTTCCCACCGCAGGGGCTGCCCGGAGGGTCCAGCGCCCCGAGACGCCGGCCCTGGGCGACCTTGGGCGAGGCCCCTCCTCAGACCCCAGGGCGGTTGGGACAGCAAGGACGAGGCCTTGGCAGTCCGGATGCGGCCCGGGGCTAGGGGAGGCCAGCGGGGGCTCCCCTGCGCCCCGGGGCGGGCGCCGCGGCCAATATTGACTTTGGTAAACACCGTTTTGCACGGAGCGCGGGCCGAGGGCGGGGGCGCCCTGACCCGGGGGGCGGAGGCAGCGGCTCCGCATTTAGACGAGGCCATTAGCCGCGATCGATGGCTGCGCCGCGCGCTCCGGCCGCCGGGCGCTCCCAAATGAAGGTTAAGTTTGCTCTGCGCCCCGGCGCGGCCGGCCATGCGCCCGCATAATGGCCCGGGCCCCGCCGGCCCCGCGCGCCCAGGTTAAGCGGAGGCCGAGGAACCCCCCCAGCCCACCCCGCACTGGCCGGAGGGGGAGGAGCGCAGGCAGCCGGTGCGGCGTGGGTGGGCCCCGGGGGAGGCACCCTGGCTGCTCACTGCGTGGCCCGCTGCGGGCCCCCGTGCGCGCTCCCGGAGGTTGCAGAGTGTCGCTGTGCCAGGCCTTTGCTCCCCAGGAGCCCCCTTTTGAATGCATGATCTGCTTGCGGGGTGCCAGAGTGCCTGGTGTGCACCCTCACCCCCCCCCCCCCCCCCCCCCCCGCCCCGGACAGCTGGAGCTCCGTGCAGCTCTGGTTCTGCCCCTGCCCTGTCTCCAGGGACATGTTCCTTGCCCCCCAGCCTCAGGCTCATCTCAGAAACGGGTGGGACCCGGGGAGCCTGGTTCCGGCTTGGCAGGGATGTGTTCACTCTGGGTTTGTGGCTGTGTGCGTGGGCTCGGTGTGGCTGTGCCCCAGGTGTGCCTGTGACAGGTGCCCCACAGCAGGTGGGAGTAAATCTGGGCGGTTCCTGGCTGGAAAGCCCCTGGGGCAGGGGAGAGCTCGGCAGCTCCCACTGTGACACACCTGGTCCTTCCTGTCTCCATCTATCAACTTTACCTTCACAATGAGGACGGTTGTCATAGAGCATATTTAGTGAACGCCTGGAAGTGCCCAGTGCCGCACAAATCACATTCATCCTCACATCTATGCTTTTCTCTGCTTTTTACAAATGAGGAAACTGAGGCACAGAGAGGGGAAGCCACCTGCCCAGCACCTCCAAGTCAGCAAGCGGAGGACTGGGATTCAAACCATGCTCTCCCCACGGCACCCTGCTGCTGCGGCTGGCTCTCTGGGGACAGGTGACCTAAAATGCCAGATCCACAGCAGGTAGGGGGTGAAGGGAAAGCTGTGTGAACCCACCTGGGTGGTTAGGTAAAGTCTGATCTCTTTCGAGCTCCTGTTTATCTCTGTGCAGCTGAGCACAGAAGCTCTGAGAGGGAAAGGCAGTTCTGCAAATGAGCCAGATCAGAGCAGGGATTAAACCTGTGAGAGGCTAGGTCCCAGCCGTGTGTCACTTGCTTCTGCCTGGGGCATGTGTCCTACCGGAGGGGGCTCTGGTTCCAGATGGCAGCCATTCGAGTGAGTGTGACAGGGTCATGTGTGGGGAGGGGGTTGGAGGGGAAAGAGACCCAGTCTTCCCACTGGGAAATGTGTGCCTTGCTCTCCCTTAGACAAGACACCAGCCCCCTCGTGGCTCAGTCCCTCAGCAGAACACCAAGGCACATGGACTCCTGGGCGCTGAGCAGAAGAGGTGATGGGGTGGGTCAGAGGGGCTTACATCCTACCCCCAGGGGAGATTAGGGAATGTTTGAGGACATTTTGGCACATGTGGATGACCCCAGGATGCCAATGCCCTGCATGAAAGACCTGCCTGCCCCAAATGCCAGCCTTGTCCAGAAGGACCTGACCAGAGGTTCTGAGGAGTCAGGGAAGTGGGGGGCCTTCAAAGAGAGGGGTTGGTCTCCTTCCTTCCACTCCTCCCTCCAACCCCCCAGCTGCCTCTATCTTGATTAGATAAGATCTAAGAGGCCCAGGCTTCTTCCCGTGGTACCTCCGCCCTGGTAAATGAATGACAAATGTGTGAGCCTGCAGGAAAGGGGCTTGGCCCTGAGCCCCATCCGGTCACCATGGCAAGGCCATGCCACACAGAGGAGGGCCCACCACACCCAGAGTCAGAGCTCTGGGAGCTGAGCATTCACCACCAACACTCTCACCTGCTCTGCTATCTCATTTTGACTCTTTGCTCTCTCCCATCAGGGCCCAGAGAAGCCAACAGGCCTGACTCACCAACCAGTGTCTTCCTGATCATTGCCCCCAGATGCTCAGTCCCAGCTCTGCCTTCATCACCAGGCTGCGTGACCCTAGAGGAACAATTTCCCTCTCTGGGCCTCAGTTTACCCAACTGTAAAACAAAAATGTGAAGCCAGTTACCTGAAATAAAAAGAAAGGCACATTACCAGCAGTGCTCACCTCCCTGGGAGGCCAAGGTCCCCATCCGTCACTGCCACTAACCTGTTAACACCAGATGTGACATTCTCTGTCCTAAAGTGACCTTGGAGGTGTCTGGGTGAGTGCCAGCAGTCATGGAGGAGTGAGGGATGGAAGGGGAGGCCTACTGGGGAAGGGGTCTCCATGTGCAGTGGGAACAGGAGTAGGAGCCCCTTAGACCCTGAGCCCCCACATCTCCCACAGCCTCAAAATCATTCTACCCTCTCTAGAGGCTTCTACAAATGGGCCTCGACACCCCCCACCCCTTTTCTAATGGCACCATGCCACTTATCAGTTTGGAATCTTAGGCTGAAGAACAAGGTCATGAGTCCTATCCCCTGAGTAATTTAAAGTCCAGAGAGCTCTTAACTCGACCCAGTAAGTCAGTGGGGAGGCCTGAGTGTGTCTACTCCCTGAGATATAAGAGTCAGTTACAGATGCAGGGCTGTTCCCAGAGGCCGGGAGCACCTCCCCACTAATCTCGGCCTCAGCCTGCACCCACAGTCACCACCCCCAAACCAGACCAGATCCCGGGGGGCCTGCCCTGGCAGGTGCTGGCCAACAGCCTGGGCTGGGCTGGGCACTGCCGGCAGGACAGGGCTGAACCACACATGGCCCTGCCCTGGAGGAGCCAGCAGTCTAATGCGGGAGAGAACATGACCAAAAAGGAAAGGGGACTTCACTAAGGAAATAGTTCTTATGCTAGGCACTGGGATAGGCACAGGGACGAGCAACATACACGGTCCTGTGTCGTGGAGAAACAATGTCATTTTTACTCTAATATGTAATTACACATGGGTAAGTGCTACCAAGCAAAAGCTCAGGGGACAATGAGCGCACCTAACAGGCCAAGGCAATGTACTCTGAGGGTGGGGGACGCTTCCCTGAGGAGGTGCAGGCTGGGATGATGGCTGACGGAGCCGGGAACTCACTCCGCAGGGGCCGGCTGTGATGGGGAGTGGCATCCAAGCAGTAGGGTCTGCACCTTTGGAGGCTCTTGGGTGGGAGGCAGCCTCGGCCAATCAGATAACTAGAAAGGAGCCACCGTGGTCAGTGCGGTGGTTCCAGGGGTCCCAGAGTGAAAGATAAACCTGGAGAAGTCAGCAGATCCCTGGGAGCCACAGGAAGGAACTGGAACCTTATCCTGAAAACAATAGCAAGCCACGGATTAAGCAACAGAATGGGCTGTGTTTTGAAAGAAGCCCATTGGCAACGACGGCTCACACAAGGCGGAGGGCTGTGGAAGGCGACGTGTTGCAGAGAAGATCAACAGGCTTTGGTGACGGCTAGGCTGGGGACGTGTCAGGCTGATTGTCCTGGGGATGGGCCGCAGGCTGACTGCTGGCGCCAGGCACAGAGATGGAGCCCTGGAACGGGCATTCTGTTTGGGCCCCATATGCCTTTCAGGTCCCTTCAAGACCCTTACGTGAAGAGGTCAAGCAGGCAGTAAGGTGCATGCTTCTTGGCTGAGTGGAGAGAAATGTGTCCTTGTCAGAGAAATGGCAGCTGAAGCCAAGGGCATGGTGAAGTCCTGTAGGGTAAGGAAGTTGAGTGGAATAAGAAGCAGGATAAAGGTAAGGGCCCGGGAGAAGAGGATGAGGCAGCAAAAGATCCAAGAGAAAGTAGCCAGACCAACCAAGCATGGCCCCAAAGAGAGGACAGGCAATTCTGCAGGCCTTCTACAAAGCCCTCATCGGTCCGAGACCCATCGCCTTCCACCCAGCATGCCCACCACTTCCGAGCACAGCCCAGGTGCAGTCTCCATGAGAAAGCATCCCTAAGCCCTCCTCCCCAGAGCCGAATGAGGTTCTCTGGCTTCTCGGAGCCCACTGGGCAGGAACAGGTGCTGGAGAGAGTGCAGTGGGACCGCTCGGCTTCTTCCATGAGACACAGGCAGCCTGCTCTCCAAATGCCAGTCTCCTCAGCTATCAGACAGAATGATAACGACTGTGCAGGGTTGTATTTCCTGTGATGATCCAATGATAAAATGCATATAAAACCTGTGGCTCGTAAGAAGCCCTCACTAACCAGAAGAGGCCGTCTTAGCTCTTGCCGTGTTGTACTGACATCATCTCTTTTTGTCTGTTGCTCCTGCCCCGCCCAAGGGCTCTGTTACTGATAGAGTCTGATCCATGCCAGCACCACCAGGACCCGGCCCAGGACCCGGCATACAGTAAGGGCTCGAGGAAATCAAAGGCAAGGCGCGGAAGAGCTTGGTGGGGGCAGGAGAGTTCAGGGTAGACTTCCTGGAGGAGGAGGGGCTGGAGCCAGGTCCAGGAGGTCCCCAGGGCCCCCTCCCACAGCAGTACAGTGGAGAAGCAAGGGGAGGAGAGAAGGATACCAGGAGGGGGGAGCAGCTTGCATATGTTTTCCCAGCTGAGGGCGCTGGGAACCACATCTCAGCCCAGCCACAACCTCCAAGCCATATGACCTCTTCGACCTTCAGGCAGCCCCCAGCCCTGTCACTCTCCATCTCTGACCGGGCGCAAAGGGAAACTCAAGCCCTGCCCTAGAGCCATCCCCACGAGCCCTAGAGCCATCCCCACGAGCCCCAGGCCGGGCCCCACACCTGGGTTTATTTGTGTGGGATTAGTTGAATCCCTGCACTGGGCCTGCCTGGGCCGAGCAGAGCTGGTGGCCTCCTCCAACCAGAGGTCCCTCGTGGCTCCTCTTCTATCCTGGGCCGGGGGTGGGGGGGCCACACCCTGGGCAGAACTTGGACTCCAGAGCTGGGCTGGAATCATGCTCCCCACTACACACAATGGGCAAGTCTGAGAAACTGGGAAGTTTCGTCACCTCTCTGGGCCTCAGTTTATCTGCAAACTGGGGGGCCTACCAGGTTAGACCATGAGGGATCAAATTCTTACATAAAGTGCAAAGGTCATAGTAGGCCCAGAGGAAGGACACACACAGAGACTCACACCTTAGGCACAGCACAGCACAGCAGATGGTTTCCTCCTGTTTGACTTAGGAAGGAGCTGTGGCTTCGAGAGAGCCCATCCAAGAGCAAGCGACGCACCTCGTGAGCTGCAGAGCCAGGGTTCAAACGAAGGGCCATCTGACCCTCGGGCCCACAGCGGCAGGTGGCGGTGGGAACACGGCAGTTTCCGCAGGTGGGCCTCCCAACTTCTCAACTTGCCGTTACCCCTGTTTCTAGCAAGTGCGAAGCTCGTGGCCTCTGGCAGTTCTGGCAGCTCACCCTGGCCCCCACTAGAAGTCCAGAGGGTTCCATGACTCATGAGCTAAACCCAGAGCTCACTCCGGAGCATCCAGCCCGGGGCCTGGCACCAGAAGGTTTAATGAGTGACTAAATGAATGAATCTCCAACTCTTTGTAGAGCATCTGTGAGAGATAGTGAGTGAGATAAGTAAAAGTCAACAGGAAGACTGAGGGAAGTAAATGTAAAGGATTCCTCTCTATCAACTGTTACCTATCTTTTCCTATTCCAACCCTGATGGACCACCTACCACCGCCCAGGCCTCTGTGGCCTCTACAGATACAAGGGTGATGGTATATCACGCTAATTTGGTCCTACCACGTGACTAGCACTGGCCTAAGCATTTTACACGGATTTTCTCACTTAATGTAACAACCCTAAAAAGTAGAAACTATTATTATTGGGGCGCCTGGGTGGCTCAGTCGTTAAGTGTCTGCCTTCGGCTCAGGTCATGATCCCAGGTTCCTTGGATCGAGCCCCGCATCAGGCTCCTGCTTGGTGGGAAGCCTGCTTCTCCCTCTCCCACTCCCTCTGCTTGGGTTCCCTCTCTCGCTGTGTCTCTGTCAAATAAATAAATAAAATCTTAAAAAAAAAAAAAGAAACTATTATTATTATTCCCATTTTACAAATCAGGAAACAGAGAAATTAAGTACCTTAGTCAAAGTAACTTATAAAGAGGTAGAGACCAGATTTATATCCGGGTACTCAAATTTCAGAGCCGGGAAGGAAAAATGTTCTCTGCCCCAAGTAGCTCACTGGCTGATTGAACAAGATGTGTGTGTGGTTTAAGTAAGGCAGAGAACTGAGATAAACGATGTAGCGTGGAGTCTGGCATAGAGAAAGCACTTCCTGAATGTGATTATTATGACACAAATTTTGTTGTTGAAGTATTACCACAAAAACAGTAATTTTCTTATCAGGACTTCCTCTCTTTCCCTTGGTGTCTAATGAATGAATGAAAGAAAGAAAGAAAGAAAGAAAGAAAGAAAGAAAGAAAGCAAAAAAAGAAAGAAAGAAGGGAGGGAGGGAGGAAGGAAGAAGAAGGGGGAAGGGGGAGGGAGGGAGGGAGAAAGAAAGTCCTGTAGAAGGTAGCTAAGGCAGCCTGAATTTGACTAAGGAGGGAACTGTGGCCCAGAAGGCAGTGGGAACCCCAACCCCTCTGCCCACCAAAGCTAGAAGCTTCAGTGTGTTGGTGAATGTTTAACACCAATTTCAGACAGGATAAAGCACCAGGTACAGCCTCTGCCAATTTCTGTGGAGTAAAGACTCACCATGTTCGACTTCGAGCTCCCCAAGTGAGGTCACTGAATAGTGGAGCTGGACAGAGATCATTAAATGGCTCTGGAGAGCGGGTGCAAACCAGCTGGGCTGGAGCCCAGTCTCTGCAGCAAGCCTGGAGACAGCTGGGGTGGGGTGGACTGCGGGGTGAGCAGAGGACGGAAGCGGGGTGGGGCCCAAATGCGGAACCCCGGAGATCACAGGTTCAGGTAATCGGGGTCCTTCTGAAGCACAGCAGGGTGTCGGCATTAGCCAACCTATCCTTCTCCGAAGCAAAAGCTGCTCGTTCTGCGTGCTATCCGATGACTTGTAAAGTTCGGCCTTGGTGGGGCAGGGAGGGAACTGGTTCCTATTAACCTCCTTGATTATGACAAGATGCTGCACTGTGAGCCCAGTTCTGCTTGCTTCGCAGTCCCTTAGGGAAGAGAGCTTGGCTGGGCTCAGCTGTCCCCCCACCCACCTCGTCCAGACAGGTCGGCCAGGTGGGGCATTTCATGAGTACTGAACCGAGTTATTTATCTGTTGAACACTGGGTCCTTTTCTCTGCATTTCCTTCCTCCTGTGGCCTCCCAGTGCTTCCAGTTGACTACTCGGAGGCCCAGATTCGAACCCAGGCAGAGCTGGTGATCTCTACAGAGTAGCCGCCCCATCAGAGTGCCCTAAACTCCACGATTGGCTCTTTCTCTGTGTTAAGATGATGGTCTTGTATTATAATTGTCCTACTGTTAGTGATGATGGTAAAAAATAACAGCTTCACACACACACACACAAAATAATAATAATAAAATTTAAAAAATAACAGCTTCACTTACGCTAATACTTAAGAGCTGATTGTTCATATGAGTTTATTGCTATCCCAAACAAATAAAAACAGTTAAACCCTGACCAGGAAAGGCATTATCTTTATGTTTTACTGATGAGTGAAGTTCTGCTTAGAAGGATCTCATAACTTGGCTGAAGTCACCTGGCCAGTAGGTGACTGAGCCAGAACGGGAACCCAGATGTATTTGTGTCCAATATTCTATTCTCCAATTCTACAATAATTAATTCTTCAGCTTAATTAGGAAAAAAAGTCATGATAATTCTGAAAGAGTGGACATAAGACAAGCACATTTGTTTTCTGTTACTATGTAACAAATTACCACAAATTTAGCAACTTAAAAACACGCATTCATTACCTCCCACTCAGTAGACCAGAAATCCAAATGGGCTCTCTGGATCCTCTGGTCAGGAACTCACAAGGTCAAAATCAAGGTGTCAGCTGGCTGGGGTCTTGTGGGGAGGCTCTGGAAGAATGTACTTCCAGGTTGTTGGCAAAATCCCGGTCCTCGCAGGTATGGCCCAATGTGTCCATCTCTCTGCTGACTTCAGCTCCCTAAGGTCAAACACATTTGTTTTCACATGGTCTCCCCGACTTGTGAAGCCAGCAGCTACAAGGCAAGTTCTCATGCTCCCATTCCCTCTAACGTCCGCTCCTGGGGCATTTCTCTGACTACTCCTTCTGCCCTCAGCTGGAGAAAGCTCACTACTTTTAAGGGCTCATGTCATTTCAGTGGGCCACCTAGCTAATCCAGGATAACCTTCCCATCTTAAGGTCAACTGGACCATACAACATAGTGTGATCACAGGAGTCATGTCTCATCGTATTCCCAAGTTCCAGGATTAGGATAGGACACCTTTGGGAAGCATTTTAGAAGTTCTGCCCGCTACAATGGTTAAGCTTTGTAGAAGTGGAGATTCTAAGGGCACTCTCCAGGAAGACAGCACTGGGATGGAGAGAGGCTTCCCCTGGAGGCGTGGAACACACAGAAAGTACTGTGGGGGGAGGTGCCTGGGTGGCTCAGTCGTTAAGCCTTTGGCTCAGGTCATGATCCCAGGGTCCTGGGACCGAGACCTGCATCGGGCTCCCTGCTCCACGGGAAGCCTGCTTCTCCCTCTCCCACTCCCCCTGCTTGTGTTCCCTCTCTCGCTGTGTCTCTCTCTGTCAAATAAATAAATAAAATCTTTAAAAAGAAGAAAGAAAGAAAGAAAGAAAGAGAGAGAGAGAGAGAGAAAGAAACGTACTGTGGGAGCACCAGGTGCCCAAAGGGAATGGACAAAGATAAGGAGGCAGGGTTCATGGCGGGGAGCATGGATGGGGGAGAAAGAGGAAAGAGGGAGACAGAATAGAAATGCTAAAAGAGAATTCAGCCTTCTATCTGTAGAGAAGTTCAAGTTCGCTCTGCTCCCATGTGATGGCTCCCAAAAGATACTCAGTAAATATGTGTGGAAGTAGAGGGCTGTGTTGCCCAGTTCCCATGGAATGGGTTAAGTTGAGAGTCATTGGATAGGTAGGATTAGGGCCGGGAAGGACTGAGTTGGGATGAATTTGATGGGGTCATACAGGTTGAGTTGGAAATAAGTGGCCTGTTTAGGCTAAAGAGAGTTAGCATAGGCTGATTGGGGTAGGTTGCATGGTGTCTAGATGGACAGAGGTAGAAAGAAGTGAGGAGGGTATACATTGGTAAAGGCTGGGTTCAGTCAGGAGACACTGATCAGGGTCAGGCTGGACTGAATAGTCTTGGGTGGGTTGGAATGGTTTGGGGATGGGCTGGCCTGGGCAGGTTAGGTTAGGTTAGGTCAGGGATTGGTTAGTGTTTAGTTGCAGAGACAGAATCCACTCTGGATAGTTTAAGCAGAAATAATGTATGAATGGGTTTTTAATGGCTTACAGAAATACTTGAAGAGCTGAAGAAACAGATTCTAGTCTGCATCTTCGGGACCAACTCCCAAAGCAATGCTGCAGAACTGGACCACCAAGGCAGTTGCTCTTTTTAGAGTCATCAGGAAGCCATCTGCCAAGTCAGGAAGCCGCCCGTTGAGCTTCTGGCTCCAGAAACACGCTCCTCTGTATGTCCAAACCAGCTAAATGCACACCTCAGGATGAAAGCATAGACAGGGTCTGTCTTCGGCGGGGGGGGAAATGTGATAAATTATTGGGGAAGATAACAACAAAAGTGAGAAAGTGTTCACAGTTGTTGAAGCTGGGTGATAGGGACATAGGGTATACCGTACTGTTCTCTCTGGTTTTGCATATGTTATTTTTGCAAATATTGTTTTGAATGGATATCTCATTTCCGGCCTTCCTGTCCATTTGCTTCACTTCCAAATGAATTGCCTTGCATGGGTGCATGGCGTTCGGTGAAACCTGCATCACATCCAGTCCTCTAACCATAGGGCAGTCTGCGAAATGTAAATTTTAGCTTTTCAGCTTCTGTGGGACAAAAAGACACACGAGAAGGAGAGAGGAACTCGGGCTGACTGAGCCGATCCACAGTATCTACCAGCACAGAGCAAGGCGGGGAGGGGTTGGAATGAGTGGGGCGGGCGAGGTTGGCTGGGGTTGGCTACAGGGGTTGGACTGGGTTGCCTTGGAAGGTTTGGAATGTGTGTGCTGGAGCCAGACTGAGCTGGGCTGGGCGCTGTGGGCAGGGGTTGGACTGAGATGGGTGATTTGCACCGGGAGTCACTATGACGCCGATGCCCAGGTGCTGCGGCCAAGCTCTTTGCGTCCAGTGGAGTGTGAGGTTTTTCGAAGCAGAGATAGGGAAGGAATACTTGGAGGATGACAACTTTGCTCAGGGACACCTCTGTCCATGCCCTTCACTGGGCTTTCTCTGCACCGCCAGGGACTGGCCTCCCATCCCCTCCCCATAGGCATAGGGCATTTCCAGAGTTCAGCTCCACGTCCTCTGCCCTCCTTATAACGAAACCTGTTAGCACAAGGGGCTTGAGAAACACTCCCAGCAGAGAAACTTGCAGGGTGTGTTGTCTCCGGGCAAAACCAAACCCAAAGTCAGTGTATCAGAGCCACGTGGTTTCCTCCCTTCATTTCTGGTGGGAGGAGCTGTGGGTTTTGTGGAATTCGGGACCAGTTCCGGAGTCCCACAGGTGCTATATTCACCAAGCCAAGGAAGGCAGGTGCCGGCAAGCACACAGGTTTATACACACCCGGAGTAATGCACATGAGCACGGGGCTTTCCAGTTTGCAACACATTTTCAGTTTATATATATATCCTCTCAGAATTGCACTGGGAGGCAGGAGTCGTTATGTAATAGCCCAAATGGAGATGCTCATGCTCAGAGAGGCCAAGTGGCTTGCTCAAAGACCCACAGCAGAGCTAGGATCTATGATTTCTTGTTTACATGAACACTGTCTCCCGGACTAGAATCCAGCCTCCATGAGGTTTGCAATTTTGCCCCTCTTGTTCATGGTTGTAGCCCCAGTATCTAGAACAATCTTAGCACATAGTAGGTGCACATTTACTAAATAAAGGAGGAGAAAAACCAAGCCTCAGAAACCATGTTCTTTCTACAATGATATGCATACACACACACACTCACACATGTGCACACAGGCATGGGCCCTGTAACATGGACTCCTTGTTCTTTGAAGTCTCTGCTCCCTAGGGTGGCCTGGATGAGGTCATGGATTCATGCACCTCCTGACCCACAGGCTCAGTGTCAAGAGAAGAGAGGCCTCTGGACTCAGACTTCCTAGCTTGCCTGGCACCATACTCGCATGATGGGTACACAACAGATGTCAACCCACTTCGTCACCTGCCTTCACTTCAACTCTCTTGGAGTTGAGGAGCAGAGGAGACCCCAGGCAATTCCGTTTGGAAATTGGCCTTGCCCTTCCAAGAAAGGACAGAACGAGTTCTGAGACTGTCTCAGCTAGGTCCACCAGCCTGCCAGTCTTCTGCTCACCCAGTGCTCAAAACAGCGCCCCCTTCAGTTTGCACACATAGCCCTGTGACGGAGGTTTCATTGTCCCCATTTCGCACACAAAGAAACTGAGGCTCTTAAAGAAGAAGTAATTAAATTTCACAAGTCACATGGCTAGAGAGCACAAAGCCTGGATCAGAATCTAAGTCTGGCGACCCTGTGGTCCATGGGTCTTAGTGACAGTAACCCCCAGGCCATCCCTGAGGGGGTACATCTCTCCTTTATCCCTGGGTTCTGTGAAGGGCAGGGGCCATGTCCCCTCTTCCCTGCATCCTGCCTCTGCTCTCAGCTTGCGTCAGCATAGGGTGGGGGGTGGGGGAGACGTTTCTTACCACCTCCAAGTGGTATTGACGGACGGAGTGACTATTGTAAATGCTACGGTGTTGTGTAATCAGTAGGAAAATGTGACTCTGTCCCAAGAGATGCCAATGGCATTTTGGAGAAAATCCTATCCTTGATTTTCTGGGCCTATTCAGTTGAAATGTCTGGGTGACAGGGACATGCTGGGGGCTCTGATATGTGGGGCCTGGGCAGGTCGCTTACTGCTCCAGCCCCTGCCTAGGAGAGTGCCCGCGCACAGCACACAGGCAGAGGTGTGCGTGATTCTGGGTGTGCGTGCACATGGGAGCAGGAGAGCGTGGGGCGGGAGCTCTCGAGTCATACTGGAGACTCAAATCTCGACTCTGTCCCTTAGTCTGTCCTCATTTCCTCTACTGTAAAATGGGGATGGGAAAAGTGCCCAGCTCGTTAGTTTGCCAGGAGAGGGAGGAGAGAAGGTACAGTCAAGTAGGTAGCACCTAGCACGAGTCTGGTCCAGGACTGATGTTCAATAAATATTTGTTGGGTGAATACATGAGTGAATGAACGAATGAACAAAGGGATGCACATACTGCATGGAGGAAGGAGCAAGGGGCAGCAGAAGGAGGATAGCACTTAGAGTCAGGAGACCCAAATTGGAGCCATGCCTCACTTACTAGCTGAGTGACCTTGGGCAAGTCACTTAACCTCTCTGAGCCTCAGTTAATAATGGCAATAATCTCTGCCTCTCAGGTTGTTGTGAGGATTCGGCGAGAGTGCATGGCGGAAGAGTGCATTCGGAGAGTCAGTGGCAGGGCACTGTGCAAATGTTAGTTCTAATGATTCTTCACAATTATGACCGCTCTTCGGGAAGCACGTGTGTGCGCCAGAGTAGAGAAGGGCTGTGCGTGAGGGTGGGTCTGTGACCAGGCTATGTGTGCATGTGTATTGTGTGTGGATGTGTTTGGAGAACTGGGGCCATTAGAAAAACCATCATCCCTCTAAGTTGTTCTTTCTTTTGCTAAATTCAACCTGCCAGGCTGACATCGGAAGCAGGAATTAGTGGGAAGTCTGGGGGGACGGGATTAGTGGCTGAACTTTCTATTCCTGGAGACCCTCTTTTCTCAGGAGGTCAAAGCAATTTCCATATATTATCCTGCTGGCAGCTTGGGAAGGTCAGGGAAACAGCAAACACATGACGTGAGTTCCTCAGATGGAGAAACCAAGGCAGGCAGGGCAGCCGCTGAGCCCACTCCTTCCCTGCTCCTGTTAGAGCCACCGTCTAAAGGACTCTGCAGCCCCCCCACCCCGGGCTTGCCCCAGCCAGACCAGCTGGCAACACTACATTCGTTTACATTCATTTGAGTGCTATTGCAGTCCCCCTTCCCCCTGTCATGGGGTAGGGTGGGGTGGGGGGAGCAGATGATTAGAGCGGGGCCCCAAGTCCCTGCCATGTTACACACAGCCATCCGAGAGAGGTACTCTATCTCAATCTCTCCCTTTCAGCCTCTGGCCAGCTAACTAACTCCCCTCTAGCAGTCCTTCAAGTTCAGTCCACCTCTTCCAGGAAGCCTGCCTGACTGCCCCAACTGGCAGATGGAGAACTTATTCTTCTTTAAGCCACTGGAGTGAAGGGACATGGAGAAGGGGCTTGGAGGCCCAGTCACATTGCACCTCCGATGTCGAGGGCAAGACCAGGAAATGCTCTCTGAAACTGATCAGAATAAGAGTAGCCAAGACAGATGTGCTATAAACGTGGAGCTGGTGAGAACTTCTAGGGAAAGGTCTCGGAAGGGTTAGAGCAGTGATTCTCAAAGTTTGGTCCGCGGACCAGCAGCATCAGCACCACCTGGGAACTTGTTAGAAATGCCACCTCTAGCCCCAGACGTGCATCAGAAACCCAGAGAGGGCGGGCAACAATCTGTGTTTTGGCAAGCCCTCCAGCTGACTCCGATGCTCCAGAAGTCTGAGAGCCACTGGGCTCAGACTGCACTACCTCCTTGCGCTTGCACCCAGGCACCTGTGCTCCCAGCCAGTCTCAGGAAGCTCCACCTTCCCCAAACAGGTTCATCCTGAGGAGGGCCCCGACCCAGATCCGCAGTCTTGCAGAGGCGGACGGGTTACAGCGTTCTTTTCTGTTATCATCACTCTGCCCCACGTATGTCTCCTGCCCTCAGCCCTTCCACTGTGTCCCCCCTAGGTGCCCTGGAGACCCTGCCTCCCTGCAAGCCTCTTGAGTCTTATCTCTATAGAGCAAGGATCCTACCTGCTACCTCCTCCTTTCCTCATTTCCTCCCCAAGACCCGGTCCTCATAGCCTCAGCCTCCTTGCCCGCCCCCCCCCCCCCCCCCCCCGCCCCGGGGTCTCTGGAGCAAGGCCCAAATCTTTCCTGTGCCTCCCCAGGGAAGTGGCTTCTGTCTCAGGGCCTGTGTGTCCCCACCTATAAGGAGGAGGAGGCCTCCATCAGGGGCCCAAGGCCCTGGACGCTGAACCTGGATTTCAGGGCTGTGGGCATAGGCAACCAGCGGCTGCTCAAGTCCCAGCAGCAGCCAGCCGCCTGAGACGGCAGGCTCATATCAGCCCCAGGAGGGGTACAATCCTCCCACCCTTCCCCCTCCCAGCCCCCGCAGCGGCTGCCTTCCCTGATGAGAAACCTCCCGCGCAGGCACAGGTCACCGCACTCCATTCTCTGTACACCCCCCAGCCCCATGAATCCACCCCTCCCCCAACAATCTTGAAGGGTGCCATCGCCCCGGTTTTTCAGATTCAGAACGGAGGCCCACAGAGGTTCTGTGGCTTGCCTGAGATCCCACAGCCAGCACGAGACTGAAATTCGAATACATGTCTGACTCCAAAGGCCTATTTCTTAGCCTCGGAGAGGGCACGAAGTCCACCAGTGCAGTGGGAAGCACCGCCGGTGGTGGGGAGGGGACGGGTCCAGTCTGGGTGCTGCTGACTCCAGTACTCGCCAGTGAGTGGCCCTGGGTCTGCCTCGGTTGCCCCATCTGTATGCTGGGAATAACCCTTCCTGCCCTGCCAGCCTCACTGGACATCTATAAGGAACGAGAGAGGTGGTAGTGCAGGGAAAACTGTGGCGTCCCAACTCTGGGACCTGGTGCGCACCATGCTCTACAGTTTACCGAGTGTACAGTAAAGGAAGCGCATCCCTCTGCCCCTCATGTCACCCTTCCCGCCGCTCATCAACCCTCTCCTGCACAAGGGCAAATTGAAGCGGAGGAATCAGATGCCTCACCCGAAGTCGGGCGAGATGCGGGTGGCCCCGCCAGGCCAGGAACCGGGTGCGCCTCCGGCCACGAGCGCAAGGAGGCGCCATGGGCCCACGGCGAGCCCGGGCCGCGGGACCCGCAGACAGCGACAGCTGTTCCGGGTCTGCACGCCGGCTCGCAGCTCCCAGGCTTCGCAGAGCGCCGGAGGTGCCTGGGGTTCCAGGGGCGTCCGGGAGCGGTGCAGGAGAAGGCGCAGAGGCTGAACTTGAAATCTGAAGTCCGGAAAACCAGCTGCCTCTCCCCGCTGTGTGACCTCTAATGAAATATTTGACCTCTCTGAGCTGCATCTATAAATATAGAAATATAATTCCCTTCCCCTCCGCCACTGCAACCCTGTCGGCCACAGCTTCCTACAAAATGAGATCGCCGATTCAGGCTAGCGGGGCAAACTAGCCCCCGTTCATAGAGGAGGTATTCGCGCCTTTCTTCGTCAGTCCCCTTGGCCTGCGCATCTGAAGCCCCTCGGTCAAAGCGTGCCTGGTCGCCGCATCCCCGTTTTGTGGACGCGCAAATGAAGGCTCAGAAAGGTCGCTCTTTCGGGGGTCGTGTGGCTCATCCGGGTAGGGACACATTGGTCTCCCGACGCCAGCACCAGACTCTGTCCCTTTCTCGTCCAGTAGGCACTGCCTGGGAGCACTGAGCTCGGGTGACAGAGTACCGAGAGCCGCCTCGGCTCTTCCACAGAGACGGGGATGCTCTGAAGGAGGCCGCGACAATAAGAGAAGCCCAAGGGCCCAAGTGCTCGGACGCACCCCGCCCGGGCCCGCTCGGCCGAGGCCGGCGGGTGTTCGGACCCAGTTCCGGTCCTGGCTTCTAACCGGGCCGCGACCCGCCGGGCCCGGGCTTCCCGGACGGCTCGCGCCCACGTATGTGCTGGGGGCCCGCGCCGAAGGCAGAGGGCTCAGCCGACTCCCGGGCCCGGGGCTCTCCGCCTGCGCGCCCTTCCGCGCCCTCAGCCCGAGCCGCGCCGGCCAAGCCCCGCTGCTGGGGCTCGGATCGCGGGGCTCAGGCCGGGGGAGGTGGCCCGCCCGGCCGCACGCCCGCGCCCTTTGCTGCGGCTGTTTGCACACACTGCACGCACACACGTTAGCTCTCGTTACCCAGGCTTTCGGTTCGCGGACTCCGGGCCTGAGAGCCGCGCCCGCGGGGAACTCGGCGGTGGAGCCACTGGCCCTCCGCGCGAGCCCCTCGGCCGGGGCCGGGGAACGGCTCTATCCGCATCCCCGGCCTCTTGCGTCGTGTGTCCGTGTGCGCCCGGATGTCTACACGACCACCACGTGCTGGCACACGAGCGTCTTTGTGTGTCGGAGGCTGTGTCTACACCCGCGCGTGGGAGAACCAGGCGGGGGAAGGTGCGCGGGAACCCGGCGCAGATGCGGAGGGGAGGGCTGGGGGTGGCGGGACGAAATGATTCTCAGCTGCGAAGGAAGGAAGCGCTCGCGTCGTGCTCTCCGCGGCCGCCGCCAGTCCTGCATAAACATGAGCCCCGCGGGGCAGCGGCGCGGCCGAAAATCCCCCCCACCCCCACCCCGGACTTCTGCGGTGACTGCCCAGCCCAGGTGTCGCCGACGGCGCTCAGTTCCCTGGGCCCAGCAGCCGTTTCCACCCGCCGCCACCTCGCGTCTGCACCGTCTACAGGTGGCAGAGCCGGCGGCCCAGAGAGGTTAGGGCACTCGCTCTAGGCGGCGCGGCCGGCCGGCCGGGGCTCCACTCTCCCCTCGCTCGGCTGGGAAACAGGAGGTCTGCGGGGTCCGGGGGGGGCGGGGGACGCCCCTGACTCCCGGGTCCTCTTTTCTCAGCTATGGGATCCCTAGCCCTCGGCGACCCCGGTCCTGCGTACCCAGTCCGCCGCCCGCCGCGTCCCTCCATCTCTCTCCCTGTGGCCAGTTCGGCCTTGTCTACGGTGAAGGGAATCAGAGAGCTCAGCCCCAGGGGCCTTAGTTGGAGGTGGGGGTGTCCTCCGGGGTCCACCCCCCCCCCCCAGCAGGATTTCTCAGCACACACGCCCTGCCTCTAGGGCCTCGTGTCCCTTTCCTTTCCTTTCCAGGGTTCTGTGTGTGTCTCCCTCCCGCCTCTTGCGCATCCCTCTCCCAGTCTCTCTCTTGCTTTCTGACCCAGTTTACTCGTTCGCCGGTGTCTCGCTGTTCCTTTGTCTCTGTCTCTGCCTCTCATCGGATCTCGGCCTGTGAAGCACACAACCCACCACCCCCACCCCCACCGCCCCCGCAAAGGAACACACACCGGCAGAATCCGCCTTTTCAATAAAAAACGACAACTGGGAAACAGAGTGAATTAAAAAGCATTAACTTAAAAACAATCCATGTGTCTGCAAATGTGTTCCAAATGGCAGTCCTTCGGCGGGGGTGGAAGGGGGGGTTGGGGAGAGGGGGCGGCGAGCCGGCCACATGTTCTGGAGCCCCAGACACAAAGTGTAGGGAGCTCAACGCCTGGTGGTGGACCCCTCCCGCTAGCCACCTGGGACGGCAGGGTCTAGGGAAGGGGGTTTTGTCCATGCCCTCACTCTCAAGGACCCCCACCTGGTTCCCTGGACCTTCCTAGTGGTTCTGGCATCTGCTGGTCCCTCCTACTCCCCCAGTGCCTCCAAACCTCCCTATGCCAACCCCAACTCTCCCTTTGCACCAGTCCAGCCCCTACCCATGGGCAGATTCCTCCCTCTTCCTCCCACCCCCAGTCTCTGAACCCATATTCCCGGCCTTGCCCTGCCCCACCCCCATTCTGCCCTCCTGCCCCGAGACCACCCAGCAACCCTGGCTCAGTAGAAGTGGTTAGAACAAAGCTTTCCTTGGCCGGAAGAGACTCTCCTGGGAGCTGCCTGCAGAAAGGACGCTTCCAGTCCCAGTACCTGCGACTGCTCTATCATGCCTGATGTTAATCAAGGTTGTGTCTCTGAAGGCCCTTCTCTCCCAGAGGCAGAAGTAAGATGCTGGGCTTTGAAGCCCCTCATCAAGAGGGGGCACTCCCCTCCCCGCTGAAGTGCATCCTGCTGCCACCCTACCCACTCTCAACAGCCTTCCTTTGCCCCTTGCCCTGGGAGGTAGAAGGGTTGGAGTCCATCAGTCAGGACGTAGAGATGGAACTGGGCGGGGTGCCCAGATTTCTACTGCCTCCTCAGTGTCTTCTCAACTGGGAAGGAAACCCTGACCATAAACCTGATGGGAGGAAGATCTGGATTCTTAGCCTTGCTCAGCTAATGATAATGACTAATGATAGAAGACTAATCATAATAATACAGCAGTTAACACTTAGGGAGCTCCTGCTGTGTGCTCTCCATACATTAGGTCAAAGAAATCACTAACAGCTCTATGACTTTGAGCAATAGGATGCTCTACCCGGGCCTCAGTTTCCCTATCTGTAGCAGGAAGGCGTGGGACCTTCCAGTTTAGATAGTGAGTCTGAAACATCTGTGATTGAACCAAAATCTGGACAAGGTGTGTTTGTTGTCACCATTCCTATCTGTTTAATGAAGACAAGGAAGTCAACAGGGAAAAAGCTGGCTCCCAGTTATTCCATGTTCTCGAAACAACAAAACAAAAAAAAGTCATCACTTTAAAAAATCCTAAGAGTTCTTTGGGGCGCCTGGGTGGCTCAGTTGGTTAAGCAACTGCCTTCAGCTCAGGTCATGATCCTGGAGTCCTGGGATCGAGTCCCACATCGGGCTCCCTGCTCTGCAGGGAGTCTGCTTCTCCCTCTGACCCTCCTCCCTCTCATTCTCTCTGTCTCAAATAAATAAATAAAAAATCTTTAAAAAAAAATAATAATAAAAATAAATAAAAAAATAAAAAATCCTAAGAATTCTCACCCAACCAAGTTATTCCTCCTCCTAATAGTCAGCAGTGAGCTGTTTAATTTTATTTTTATTTTTAATGATAAAATGCTTCTGTGTTCATTATATAAGGGAGCCTTTCCCAACTCTCCTGGCAACCACTGTACCACAAGTCTTAGTGATGGTGTATCGGATTCTGGGGGGGCCCAATACGAGGGTTGACACTGGTGAGCCTAACAGGAGAATTCTGATTTGCATACGATTTCTGAATCTGATATCATGTATCTGCTATCTCATCTGATCTATCATCCTCACATCCGATGCTGATAGGAGACTGTGATTGAGAATCAGGCTGGGTTCTGAGAATTTTTGTTGAGAGCTTCTCTGTACCTATCCTGCTGGATGCCCTCACTCTCCGTGTGCTCTTACGCACCTCTTCCAGAGGGGCTGTGAAGGCGCATCTACTGTCTGCATGTAAGTCTAGGTGTGTGCATGTGCACACACGTGTGCAGGTGTGTGTTTTTCATGTGTGTCCATGGATACAGGTCTCAGGGTATCTCGGGGTATTTGTGTGAATGGATGTGCTGGGTGAGGGCCTCTACCTCTCTGTTCACATGTGTGGGCCTCCGAGGGTGGGGGCCCATGAATCTGGGCGAAGTCTTGTGCTTATGACTTTGTGTCTTGTTTATGTGAGAGGGGAGATATTTGTGTGTGTGTGTGGACATGTCCCGTGTGCCTGCACTAACGAGCCTGCCATTTGCCCAGCAAACAGGGCCGAAGGTGGAGAAGGTGCTCCATCCAGGCCCCTGAGATGCCAGTTGAGCAGTCTCCAGGCTCCGGAGCTAGCAGCCAGAGCTCCTCTCCAGGTTGGGGAAGAGAAACAACAGATTTTGAGCATAAACACAGATCTCTGTGCTGAGCATTCTAATTCAGCAAGTCAAGTAGAAAGCCCGGGCAGCCACCTACTAATTAGCCACCCTGGGGAAAAAATTGCCTGTGTTGGAGTGGATAATGTGTTTGCCTGTTTCCGTGGGATCCTTGACCACCTGAATGCCCCCCACCTCCCTCCTACCCTCTCCCATGGGTCTGTCTCCCTGCACTGCCCGCTCAGAAAGATGGTGCCGTGTTTCGCTCTAATACATCGGCTTTTTCAAACAGGCCAATTGCTAAGCAAATGTCATTTGGGCTGAAGCTTGGAAGGCTATAAATGAGATAAATGATCCATTTGAATAGATGAAGATGGGTCCCAGGCTGGATGAAGATGAGCTAATAAAATTCCCCACAATATCAAGGACGGGTTCCGTGTCCCCTCGCCAGGAAAACTGCTTCCAGCGGCTGGGGCTCCTTCGCAGCATAGAACACATCCTCCAGGACACGCAGCTGAGGATTCAGGCTTACCAGATGCCCAGTCCCAGAAAGCCCCAGAGCCCCTCTACCCAGGTCCCTTCAGCAGCTTCTGTGGGCTGGTGGGAGCAGGAGCAGCCTCTGTGGTTGGAGTCATGCCCTTCCCACCCCGTACACACCTATGTGTACACATACTGCACGTGGACACACTCACACTTGCAGCCTGAGCCCATGACTTCAACCCGTGCTAAGCTCACATACACATTAGGTGGGACATGCATTTCAAAGGATTTGCATACACTAAATTGCCAGCTAACCTTTCATCAGATCTTGTGGAACACCTGTGCATCAGAATGGGGAAAGACTATCTTTAACAGATTCATGGGAGGCCAAAGCAAGCCTCCCCTGATCCTGGCCTTGGCGGGCATTTCCAAGACATGTATATTCATCCCTAAGGGGGCTGGACCACGTGGCCTTAAGAGAGGTTATTGAGCAAACATGACCAAGATGGAGGGCCAAAGATGGAGCTGATATCGTCAGCACTCCTACACATACATTGGAGCCCTAACCTCCAATGTGATGATATTAGGAGGTGGGACCTTTGAGAAGTAATTAGGTTTAGATGAGTCATGAGGGTGGGGTCCTCTGAATGGAATTAGCATCCTTATAAGAAGGGGAAGAGAGACCAGAGCTCTTCCTCTTTCTCTACCATGTGAGGACGCAGTGAGAAGGTAGCCATGTGCACGCTAGGAAAAGGGCCCGCACCAGGAACCAAATCCGCCAGCACCTTGATCTTGGATTTCTCAGCCTCCAGAACTATAAGAAAATAAGTCTGTTGTTTAAGTCACCCAGTCTAGGGTATTTTTTCATGGCAGCCAAGCAGACCAATATGGAAATGAACTAGGAATTACACTTGCACACATTTGCAAATACTGACTCACATATGAATACAAATTACTGATGCACCGCTAGACAGAGAGCAATGCTATGTGTGCTATTTGCCACCTTTACTGCTGATTATCACTGTGCCTAGTGTTTTACAGACTTTACCTTATTCTCAAGATAGCCCCAAGAGGGACACATCTATTAGCCCCATTTTCTCAAAAAGATTAAATCTTGAATAATACACTCAGGGGTGGTTGCACAACTGCTAAATGACAGAGTCAGGATTTGAACCCAGGTCTCCTGACTGCAATGCGCATGCTCCGTAGGGATACTAGTGATCCCAGCAAAGCTGGGGGAGGGAAGCCTCGCCAAGGTCCGGGGAGAACAGTCCAGCTGTGCCCATGAGACCAAAGCTTCCCTTCTCCGGGGCCACCTGACTTGTTCAGCCTCGCACCTTATAACCCAATTACCATAATTGGGTACAGCTGTCTCCCGGAGCCGCGGCTCCACAGGCATCCCTGAAGCCGTTGAAGAACTGGCTTGTGACTTTCGTTCAAAAGAATGACCGTGATACAGTAATAACATAAGATGATTTTAATCTATGCCCAGCTAAAGGACAAGGCTTAGCTCCAGTGTTGGCATTTTCTGAAATACCAGATTATTTTATTCTCAGCACAAAGTCACTTTTCATATTAATACAGCTCCATGTTTTGAATTAATAATGAGACCATTTAATAGTGCATTTGGACATGATCTCTAGCTGCAGCCCCCCCACCCACACCCAGATTCCCTCATGTCCTGCTCAGTGGAGCCCCACCTCTCCTGGGCTCCCCCGTCCCTCCCTCCTGAAGCCCCTCGTGCCTGCCCAGAGCTGTCCTGAGGATATTCTGGAGTCTTCACCAAGCCTGCGCGACACAGGGGCCTACAGACATGTCACATTCTTTCAGCTCTGGACCAACACCCTGGCTGGCTCCCTCAGAAGAAAAATGAAGGTCTTCCTGACAGGCAAGCATAAATATTTTCTTTCCCAGCCTGGATCAGATGGAGATATTTGCTGTTAATAAAGCGGCAGCTGGCTATCTGGGAGTGTCTGAACGTGGCCTTCCCTGGCAGGCAGTGTGACATCCATCTCTGTCTGCACCCCGTCAGAAGACAAGACTTCGCTGGCCTGCTTCCTTTGGAATGTGCTTCAGATGGCAGAAGGCGGGCAGGGAGCGTTCACGTCACGCCGGTTTCGGCCGCTATCTATCTCTTGAAGGGCTAGGAGGTGCAGCCCGGGTTTGCTGCTCTTGGCAAGCACGCCTATCAGGAGTGTGGGCCATCGGGTACCTGGCAAAGCTATTTATTTAAGCCCTACATCAAACGGTGCAACTTTATTTACGGGGATAGGAGGGGGTGGCTGGAGCAGACTGGGTCTTCCCACTTTGAAAGGTGCTCAAACCAGAAAGGGCAACACGACGTAATGGGAAATCATGCTTTTCTTTGCAGCATGTGGCCTGGAAATGGAGCTGTGAGGCCCGGAAAGATTTTGAAATAACATTTCGGGCTGGAGCCCTCCCTGCCCCCACCTGGAAATAGGTGTTAGGATGGAAAACAGGGCACCTCTCCTCACCACTCATCACCAGCCAGGGCTGTTTGAAATGAAAACAAAAAATTCTTCTTTAAAAGAAAATGTGTTTTCCAAAGTACTATGAATTCTCTTCTTGACTTCCAAGTCCACAAAAGACGTGTGAGGGCCCGATTCGCAGCTTGGAGCTAGGGAGACTGTTCTGGGAACGAGGAAGGCTGTTGGGGTTAGGTATCACCAGCCCCCAGGTTTTTGGGGTCGCTCTGTGGCAAGGATTGCACTCGACCAACAAACACTTGATGAGTGCTAGGCCTCTGGGTGATACAAAGATATTAAGGTTTCAGGTCAAATCTCGGCTACAGATTGCCTTGGGAAAGCTATTCAACCTTTCTGTGTTTCGGTTTTCCCACATGTAAGATGGGGACAATAATACAGATTTCACAGGATTGTTCCAAGGAATCTACTGAAGCCTGCATATGAAAGTGCCCAGTGGAGCACGTGACTCCTCATCAGTGCGGGGCAATGTGTTGAATTTTGTCGAAGGAGCTCACAGAGGTTTCCTACAGCCTGCAGCATAAGGCAGAGCTCCTCAGTTTTGCAGTCAATACCTTCTCGGATCTGACCCAACCAATTCTCCTATCCAGTGGCCAGGCTTCTCCTACTGAAATCAGCTTCCCACAAACCCGGCCTACCCACAGTTCCTCCATTCGTGACACACTGCTGCCATTCCCATGTGCTGGTCCACGCTATTCCACACACAACGGTCCACTCCCGCCTCGTTGTACCTTCCACCTGGCTGCCCATGTCTTTGGAGATGACATAACTATCACTTACTGTGTGCTGTGTGTCAGACTCTTCTCCTATATTATGTCAGATCTTTAGTTCACAAGGTCAGGAAACACAGAGGCAAGAGAAAGAAAAGAGGGGACCAGTGAAGAGTTTCCAGGAGGGGAATCATATGGTCATATTTATGGTCGAGGAAAGATCCCTCTGGGCCCGAGAGGCAGCTAGGGGTCAGGAGGAGGCTGGGCTCAGGGAGGAGGCTGAGGGGCCAGGGAGGAGGTTGTTGCAGTGTCCAGGCAAGAGAAGACAGTGGTTGTGGCTTCTGGAAGGAGAGGCGGGGCTGGATCTGAGCCTCTGTTACCCACTCAGTACCTATCTAGTGGCAGGCGCTATTCCTGCTCCTGGGATCCAGTAGTGAACAAAGCAATGCAAAATCCCTGCTCTCCTGGAGGAGAGACAGATACTAAACAAAATAAATAAGAAAAGCATACAGTGCGTTAGATAAAGATGAGTGCTGTTAAGAAAAACCAAAGGAAGGGAGAGGGATACAGAAGGTAGCAGCCAAGGATAAAATTACAGGTAGTGTGGCCACAGAAAGCCTTAGGGTAACTTTTGAGAAGAGGCCCGAAGGAAGTGAGAGGGCCAGCCTGCAGATGTCTGGGAGCGCATCCCCGGCAGAGGGATGGCAGAGAGACGGGGGAGTCCAAAGGCTCCCAGCTGAGGCTGTGGGCATGTGCCAGGAACAGGGCGGAAGCCAGGGGGCTGGAGGGGGGCTCACGGGGGGAGAGGCAAGGTCAGAGATGAAAAAGGGCTTTGATGATCCCAGCAAATACTCCTTAAGGTCCTTGGAGTCCCCTTGGGCGGACCTGAGGGTGTGCCTTGGGAAGACCCCTCCCGGTCCTGAGTCTGATTTCTCACCACAGAGGGTACACATTGTGCTGGGTGTCAATGCAAAAGCTTTGAGGTTCATTCTTTGCGCTGAGCCAAAATCAGACCCCAAAGGCCCTGAGATTCTACATGCTAAGGTCTGCAGCCCTTTCCAAGACGGATCCATGCTGAGACAATGGCAATGGTGCTGACCTCGGGGTGCAGAGGGCCTGGCTCCCTCTGTCCCCCAGGGAAGAGGGCGAGGGGCTGACTTCAAGCAACCCGGGCCTCTAGGCCTCAGGCCCATAAACACTGGGTCACGTGGCATGGATTCTTGCCCTGGTGAGATTAACCTTCATCCATCATTCCTTCATTCCTTCATTTATGCTCCTCGATATTCATTTACACATTCATTCCCTCTCTTATTCTGTTTGCTTACTCCTGTCTTCACTCATTCCTCACACACTCACTTACTTGCTTATTAATTTTCCTCTCTCATGGCATTTTATCACAAGAATAACTAAATAAGTACTAGATCGTGCAGCTCTCTGTAAGGCTGACTTCTCAGCTAAAAGGTAAGGGCATGAGGGCAGAGAAAGCATGTCTCATTCACGGCTTACATCAGCACTTGGCCCCCAGCCTGGCCCAGGGTACGTGCACTGTAAATGGATGCCCGTAACCCTTCATTCACGGCACACCCATTCATGCCTTCATGCCTCTGCATGGGCCAAAATCTCCGCCTGGCACATTTTAGAAGAGGGATAAGAAAAAAGAAAATAGGTAAGAGTTTATGTGAGCTCACCACCTATCCATTCATGTATTCATTCTTCAGTAAACATTTACTGATATCACTCAGGACCAAATCCTTTGCTAGAAATTCCTTCACTGAGGATGATCACGGGAAGGCTGAGGTTGGGCTGGAGCTGGGTTCAAAGAACAGGTAAAATTCCAGGAATGGCAGGGAGGAAATGTAGTCAGGGAGAGGGAACAGCATCAACAGCGACTACGAGAACCTTCCCAGCCAGGTGGGTTCTGATGGCAAACGGCGCTGCCCAGTAGGATGCTGGGGCTGCCTGCTCCCAAGATAGCTTCGGGCAAACCACGGAGGCCTTTAATGGCCAGGCATAGGGGTTTTGTTGTGCTCCAGGGGAGACTGACTTGGGCCTTTTCCCAATGCGGGGCGGGGCGGGGGGAGGCGAGGAAGCACCAAAGGTTTCAAGTTGGTTGCTCCTGGTGCAGTGGGATTCCGTTTTCCCTAAGGGGAGACAAAGGCCTTCAAAAGATGCCTGAGATTCCCCAACAGGACACACAAGCGCAAGCAGCTCTTACACCCACAGCTCTGTGATATGGCCTAACTGCAAATGCCCCGAGGTATGTGGCCCACATGTCCCTCCCCCAACACAAGAGCAGGTGGAAACCAGGAGAGTATTTAGGGGCAGAGAGCTGGGTGTCCAGACCCATCAGAACCTCCTGGGTTCTCTCAGGAGGAGTAGGGGTTTCTGTGGAAGCGTGGGGAGGCAGAGCCCAAGCCTGGGCACCAAGGGCCCTTGAGCTCACTAGGGAGCCTATCTTAGCACTAACTGGGGAAGTGTCAACCATGTGGCTGCCACAGGCCCAGCCAGCAGCTGTGGACTTAAACAAGGACAAAGGGTGTTCAGCCTCTAACTGCAGCTTCTCTGGTCTTCTGGGCCCTGCAGGGGCCCCAGCAGAGCTCCTGGTCTCCTCTTGGCCCCTTGACCAACAGAATTTGCCCCCAGGGTTAGGTTTCCAGGGGACCTGAGATCCTCTGGCTAGGCAGGAAGGAGAGTAAACATGAAATAATGACAAAACAGTTGGGATAACGTTAATGCTTATTCTCTCCTATGTAAATGCATTCAGCTCACAAAGTACCTTCGTAATCACGATCTCATTTGATCCTCATAAGAAGCTGAGGGGATGGGTGGCTGAGGAGGGTTATAATTCCCATTTTAAAGATGAGAGAACTGAAGCCCAGGGAAGTAAAGTGACTTTTCCCAAAGTCATGCCTCTGCCTCAAACCTCCAAGCCAGTAAGAGCACGGCATCCTGGCTGGGTGAAGCTGGTGTGTGTCCTGGTGTGAATAGCAGTAAGTGGTTCCTGTAGTTGCCACGCGCCACAGGAAGCTGGGCTCTTTCCTCCTACTTTCTTATGACTTGTGTGTTACAAGCTGAGGCTACAATCGGCGGTGGGGTCAAGGCTCAGCAGTTGTGGGGATCAGGGCTCAGTAGGTAACTAGGATCTGGGTTCAGCCGAGACAAGAACCTGAGTCCAGTCATCCTGACGCCAGCCCAGTGTCATTGCCACCTTACCTGCCCTGATCTGACCTGGGCAAGGCCCTCTACACCGGCAGCCTCCCCATCTGGCATCAGAAGGTGTGAAAAAGGAGGCCTCTCAGGGTCCAGGCTATTGTAACCAGATCGGAGCACAGGATGTGAAGGTGGAGAGTGAGAGCAGGACATCCCTGGGCTCCTCGTTTGGGAGGTGGAGGGCACTAAAGCTACCCTTGACCGGGCCCCTAACCCCTTGCCGCATCCTCCTCTCCAGCCTGGGGATCTCCTCTGCGTCCACATCTTAGAACTTTGGAATTGACAAGGCGTGCCCACTGTCACAGCCCTGGGACAATTACACACCTGGACCCACCTTAGGAAGGCACTCTCCCTATCCCAGGGTTCACCAGCGGCCTGGAGGTAGAGGCAGGGGCCCACGATGGGATCTCTCGAGTGCTAGGAAAAATTGTAGGAGGAAAATCATTGAAAAGGTGATAGAAGGAAGAAGTCAAAGACAAGCTGCATTCTGGAAAGGAAAGGGGGAGGGTTCCTGGTCAACCTGATGGTAGTATTCTGAAACTCTGACTTCCGGACTCCAGGTCTAACTCCAGCCATCCAGCAGAGCTCAGGCTGGAGTGAGAAGCTTTATGGTATTTGCTTGCTTTATTGGCTCCTCGGAGGAGGAGATGAGGCCCCAGCAACTCTCTGGAGATAGGACCCCCTCAAGGAGAAACTAAGATTTATGGTTTCCGGAAACCTCAAGGTTACTCAAGGCCAGGCAGAGCCAACTGTCCTCCACTCCCAGGTTTGAGAGGAGGAGGACCTGGAGGTAAAGGAAACCCCAGCACTGTGGTGGGAACCATTCCCCACAATGCCTTCTCTTCTGTCACCTCCCATGGTTCCCAGCAAGAACTCCAGGATGCTGTGACCCCGGGGATCTCCTCCTTCACTGAGACGATGGGGTACCTGAGGCTGGGGGAGCTGGTGGGCCAGCCCAAGTCCTACAGAACCAGTGTTAGAGGAGGAGCTCCGACCCAGTTCCCAGCCGGGGCCCCCCTCCCTGAGCTGTTGCCATTAGAATGAACCCTGAAGCCCAGTCACGAAATACCTGAGTCACTCTGACCAAAGAAAAACAATATTGCTAGGGCCCTGGCCTCTCTGTGTCACCCCATGCAGCTCTGGGACAATAGTCACCCAGCAGGCCTCAGCGAGGTGGCCCGAGTGTCCCCCCTCCACCAGCATGTGACCACACCAAGGGTGCTTGCCCTTTCTGGGAAAGCACCCCGCCCCCCCACGCCTATGGACACTGGCCCAGGCCAAGTGGCTCTGGACACGTTTCGTTGACAACCCTACTTTACAGGCACAAGAGGCTGGTTCCTGACGTGGCCTTCCAGTCTTCCATGGCCCCTGTGCGCAGGGTAAATTTTATTTCTGGGCTTAATTAGGGGACATGCCATAAATATTCATGCAGCAAAATGAGCCCTGGCTCACAAGTGTAGCTGCTTCCCGCTTGGGGGAAATTAACATTGTTTTCCAGGCCGTGAGTAATGAGGCTCCGCTGCTGGAGAGAGGAGCCTTTTCAACATCCTCTCTAGGCCGGAACGAGAGAGCCACAGTCAGAGGCACCCACGCCCCGGGGAGCCACCCTGGCCATCCCAGGCCCCGCCGCCTCTCCAAAGCTGGGCAGCTCGGGACTCTCCCGCCGATCAGCCGGGAAGGGAGCCCTCACCAGGGTGCTCAGCAGAGCAGAAGATGCATGATCTCTGTCTTGTCTTGAGAACAGCAAACTACAGCCCGCAGGCCAAATCCACCTGCCACTTGTTTTGGGGAATACAGTTTTACTGAAACACAGCCACACCCATTCATTCAGCGACTGCCTACAACAGCAGAGGTGGGTGGCCTTGACAGAGACCTTATGGCTGTCAAGCCTAAGATATTGACTGGCCCTTTACAGAGAAAGTTTGCCAACTCCTGCTCTAGAATCTTCTCATCCTGGACATTTATTAGTATTAATAAAAGCCCCCGTAATATTGAATTCTCTGAGTTCCTAGGACCATGGAGTGGTTTTAGAAGCTTGTGATAGAATCCCATGTGCACAGACTGTGGAACCAGAGTCCGGTCTCAGCTCCCCTACTTCCTCAGCTGTGACTGTGGCCAGGCTGCTTACCTTTCCTCTGTCTACGCTTCTTCATCTAGAGATTGTGGGTAATAACGGTACCTATCGTACAGGGTTCTTGCGAAGATTAAGCAAGTGAGGGGCGCCTGGGTGGCTCAGTCAGTTAAGCGTCTGTCTGACTTTGGCTCAGGTCACGATCCCAGGGTCCTGGGATCGAGCCCCGCGTCGGGCTCCTTGGGCTCTTTGCTTGGTGGGGAGCCTGATTCTCCCTGTCCTTCTGCCACCCCCCATCATGTGTGCTCTCTCTTTCTCTCTCTCCCTCTCCAATAAATAAAATCTTAAAAAAAAAAATATTTGTAAAGCCCCTAAGAAAGTATTTGACACAGGGGAAGCATTATGTAAGTGTTCAATCTCCTATACTTTCAGAGTCCTCAAAGTATAGGATCTTAAAACCCCTACGAACTTCGGCCTGTCTAATCTTAGCCTCTCATCTGGAACAGGGGAACCCACAAGTTTCTGACTGCGCAGAATGCTTTACATGCATTATCTCATTTACTCTCCAAAACAAACAGCTTTTTGAATCAGAATTAACTGCCTATTTACATATGAGGAAACTGGGATTTTTACGAAGTTTAGGAGACTAACCCAAGGTCACAGAGGGGTGAACTGTAAAGCAGGAACTCAAGCCCAGGTGTGCCTGACTCCAGAGCCTATCTGTCGGATAATCCCACCTCTCACCCCCTGCCACAGCCCCACTTCTGTACCATACTAGGGCCTTCCAGCCGCAGCTGGACCCCCCTGTGACAGGGAGCTCGCTACCTCTGGAGACAGCTGGCTCTCTTGCTGGAGAGCTCACCCTGGGATCTGCTCTTGCATCTGCCCACCGCTTGGTCTTCCCAGCTCTGAAAAGCCTAGGTGGGAAACAGAGGGCACTTCTGGGGCCATCTCCCAACCTGCTGGGAGCCAGCAGTAGTCTGGGCCTCAGGCATTTGCAACAAACTAGACCTGGCTAAAAAGACTAAGCTCCATAGCTTTGGACAGAGCACTCCTCCAGGAAGCCCTCCTTGGTGCCAAGGGACAACAAGGACCACCCTTTCTCCCCAAGGCCGCCACCATTCCTGCCTGAACCATCACACTCGATGAGACCAGGCCCAATGTGAGACTGGTTCTAATATCCCTTGGGCTCTCTGATCCTTGTATTCTGTGTGCTCTCTTCTAAAGTGTTTTGAGACCCAGCCCCTCCTACAGTTCCGCAGCGCCCACCAAGGCTCTGGCATCCTCATAGCATTCTCCACCGGAAGGGGCACTGCCATTCCCATGGGCAAGAGGTGCCCCTGAGACCCAGAGCGGAGGGTGAGGGGAAGAGAGAAGCAAGAAAGAAATCACTGCTGGAGAGCCTCCGTGGGCCAGGCAGCGAGCTAACCCTCCGACTCATGGAATCCGGACTGGGTAGGCAGGAACCCCACTTTACCGAGGAGGGAATGGAGGCTCTGAGAGGAGCTCAGACTTGCTCTAAGTTACAGGGATAGGACAAAAAGGAAGGACACATTGTTGAAGCTTCTACTGTATGCTAGGTGTGTTCACATACATGTCTTATTTCCCCATCAAACACACACAAAATCAAGCTCAAAGGGAGGTATTTTTACTCCTGTTTTCCAGATGTGTGAGGCAACGCTCAGAGAGCTGGGGTGGCTTGTCCCTGCAGGCACGGGGCTGGAAGCAGACCACACCGGCCGGGAGAGAGCCCTGTCACCCACCCCAGCCGTCCTCCCAGGGCTCAGCACGCATCCTTTCGGGGAGTGGAAAAGGAAACACTGGGCCCTTTTACAGGGTTTCCGTGTGCATGACGGGGAGCCCCTGAGGATGGCCGACCTGCCACGGATGGGAGGAACAGTTTATTTTCTCTGCGTGCCGCTCTGGAGCCTTTCAAAGGTGTGAAGTTCCGTGGCCTGCAAAGGCCAGCTCCGTCGGCTGCCCCGATCGGGCCCTGCCCGGGGCCCCAGCCCCCGCAGGCCCCGGCTCTTCATGTGCCGCCCGCAGGAACTCCCTCCGGCCCGCCTGGCCCCTCACTCGCTGAAAGGCTGCAGAGTGACGGGCCAGAAACCTGACTCCCGTGTTTATTCACCAAACACAGAGCCGGGCCTCTGGGCCCTCCTCCGCCATCCAGACCCTCTGCTACCTCTGGGGAAGAGGGGTTTCCAGCCCACTGCTAGGCTCGGCAAAACTGGCATGCTCACCTCCAGAGACTGGCCACCAGGAGGAGCATCCAAGCTGGCCCTGCAGCAAGAGAGAGTCTGGTCAGACACAAGGAAGAACTTTCTGCCCCGGAGGGAGCATTCAGCTCAGAGAAGAAAGGGGAATCTCGTCAAGGGCTGTACTCTCTTGGTAAGGACCCAAAGCCATTCTGTCTGAGTTTCTGTTCCTCACTCCTACGATGAGACTGCATGATTCCCAAGCCCCACTCCCTACCAGTTCTAACAATGTTATGATTCTGAGCTTCACAGCGTGAAAAGAGAGCAGGAGACCCCAGCTCTATCCCAGCTCTACCAGCAGCTGACTGTGGGAACATGAGCGATGTTACTTCACTGCTCTGGGCCTCGGCTTCCCCATCTTTAAAATGGGCATACGTATCAAAGGGTAGTGATGAATTAATGGACACAAAATACACTATGATAAGTACTGTCCACAAAGTGCTCTACAAGGGTGAAGTGGATTTGTTATTTCCACTCTTCCTGCCTTCTTGCTTCCTCCTTCTGTCTTCTCCCTCCTCAAGCTTCCTTTGACCCTGCCTCCTTTCTTTACTTCCCCTAAAAGGGAGAGTCAGTATGCCCCTTTCTCTACCTGGCCAGTTAACTGAGAAATGTTGTTTACAAACTGAGAGGTTTTTGTTTTATTTGAATTGTTTTTTAATGCAGTTAATACAGTGGCCATAGGAAGGTAGTGGGGCCACAGGGAAATACCTGTGAAGCGTCCAAATCCTCTCCGGCAGTCTTCTCATAGAGTCTGGAATATTCCCCCTGCTGGGAAATGTTTGGCTGGGTCTCTGTGAGGGGAGCGCAGTGAGAAATCCCTGTCACAAGGTTGCTGGCCTGGATCAGAGGCCGATTTCTCCATGTTGCCACCTCCAGAGCTATCAAATCGTGGACTGCTTAGACACCAGGCAGTTACGTTCGTGAACCACTGGGTTGTTTCCTTATAGACCAGCCAAGGAGGTTGCATGGCTACTTTTTAAAAACTGAACTGATATTCTTGCTGTTTTTCTGCCCCCCCCCCCCACCATTTTTATAGCTGAACTGACTGTTTTGGTTGGACTGACCTATTGTTTGTCTAAATGGACCCATTGCTAGAGGAACTGACTGGCTGTTTGTCTATAGTGACCAGCTGTGGGACCGAAGGGGTGGGTTGGGGGCTGTTCTGACAGGATATTTTGGCTAAATAAACTGGGCCGAGGCCCGCGGTCAAAAGGGCTTATACCAACCCCACCCCTCAACCTTATCGCCAACAACGGCCTTCCCAGAGACCCCACCTCAAATGTTCCGGCCACAAACCCTACCTCATCCACCGTGAAAGGTTGTGCAGGACTGTCATATGTTACAAATTGGGCTTCACGGCAAGAAAAAAGCAAGTCCAGTTGAACATCTGAGAAACCACCCAGCTGCCTGTCCTCCTCAGCCCTGTGGGGCAGCCCTGCCTGCCTGGCCGGCTATCCTTGGGGCCTGAGCCATCAGTCCTGTCCCTAGTCGGAGTTAGGGGTTCGCCGCGCCCCCAGCACAGCCCCCTCACTTGCCTTTAACTTTAACTCACTTCCTTTCATCGCTGACCGGTTCACAGACTTTCAATGGGGCCGTGGCAAGAGAGTCCTCATCCCCTCTGCCCCATTCACCCTGCCCACCCCCTCCTTGGCCTTTCAGGCTCCCAGTGAAAGGGACTCGTCCACAAATTGGAGATTTGCCATTGTCCTCTTTGTCAAGGCTCTCCATTTCCCTCAGCCCCACCCCTCCCACCACTGGGATCAGCAGGGGTGGCCCCAGAGGGGTGGCCGATGTAACAGAGCATTGCACACCCAACACTCTTGCTCCGAAACTTGGACTGTGCTTTGGAGCAGAAAGACAAGATCTAGATTTCTCCCTGCTTCTCTCCCCTCCCTAGGCTACAAATGGGGAGATGAAGAGTCACACAGTGGGACCCCGTGACGCCCGGTTTGCCATCCCATTAGCTCATTTCCACTGTTTCTTTCAGTATGGAGAAGGCAACAGCGTTTGTCATTTGTGTTAATCCAATATGCCGCACCATTGAAAATGTGTATAAAAACTGCAGTCAGTAGTTGAGGAAGTTTGGGGTCGTGGTTTTGTTGTTTAGCATCTGAAATCAAAAGCTAAAGCCATGAAAACAGCAATTCTTGGTTGAACTACTTCAAAAATAAATAGAAACACTGGCCTCACTAATTTGAAATTCAACTCACAAAAAGGAAACAAAGCCAAATTGTTCTCTTCCTGTTTCTAATATTTTTGCTCCCACGTTTAGATTATTTAATCCAACTTCCTATCTGTAGGTGGGCCTACTGTGGCCCAGAGAGGAGGTCTACTTGCCTAGAGGCACACAGCTTCACAGGCAGGGCTGGGCTGGCGTACCTGGGGCGGACCGCGCTCTGCCTCTCAGGCAGGAGTTTCAGTTTTGGAAAAATCTCCGCTTCATCGAAATGGTATCCCTAGAACTAGCTGGGCACTGCAATTTGGTTTGGGGGGCTTTGCAGCTTCTAAACTAAATGGGTTTTTAAGGAAAGATTTGAAATTGGCAAAAGAGGTTGTTTACAACGTTTGGTCTGCGGGGGAAAATTGCAAGATCTCTTAGCCTTTCTAACTTGAGCAGCTCCCTCCCTAAGGAGTTCTGGGGAGCTTTAGGTGAACACCGGACTGGGAGATTCTGAGTGTAAGCTGAGCCAGAGAAAAAATCTTTCTAAGAAGACAGCCTCACATTTAAGTGACCACTGCACAGACTCTTGTCTTTATAATGCTTAAATAAAAAGTAGGAGGTTTTATATTTAGGTTGTTGATCTCTGGGTAGTCCTTTTAGAGTTTTGGGATGAACTCACTAGGAAACGAACGTTTTCTTTTCTTTTTTTTTTTTTTAAAGATTGTATTTATTTATTTGACAGAGAGAGACACAGCGAGAGAGGGAACACAAGCAGGGGGAGTGGGAGAGGGAGAAGAAGGCTTCCCGCCAAGCAGGGAGCCTGATGCGGGGCTCGATCCCAGGATCCTAAGATCATGACCTGAGCCAAAGACTGAGCCACCCAGGCGCCCCAGAAACGAATGTTTTCTAAAGTAGCAGGGTGACTCTGAAGCTGGCTGTTTTGCTTTTTGGTTTATTCCTCCACGTGGTAATAGAATCCTCAGTGTTACCATCCATCCCCTTGCTGTACATATACTGTCCCCCCACCCCCATCCCCACCCCCAGGATTTATGGCCAGTGAGGAGCCTCCACATCTCTCCAAACCCCAACGAGGACATGATAACATCATCAACTCATCACTGAGCCATCCTCCTCAAGCCGGCTTCTATCTTCCCCGAAGTGTGATAACCATCAGAGGCTGGTAATTCCCAGCCAATTATCTAATCCACATGTTGTCCGGATTGTGTAAACCCCAGCCCGTGAGGATCATAAAATAAATAAGCATGGAATGGTGTATAGTTTCCAATCTCCTCTCACCTGATAGGCCAGGCTCTCGGGTCCCAGCCTCGACGGTGCTGCAAGTCCTTCCAGAGGGAAAACGCAGCGTAGGTTCAAATCTGGACCTGTTTGCTGTTGTTCCTGACACAGAGGCCACAGACACCCACGCCAGACACACAAGACGGCCCTGTCCCCCCTGCTCCCGGTCCTCTGCCTCAAGGGGCCAAAGGTCCAATTCATGAATACGCTAATCATTGAAAGAGTCTTGTCCTGCAAGATGCCAGCATGGGGAGTTAAGACTCTGGATGGCTTGCAGAAAGAAAAGCAAAACCGTCCCTCAAAAAGCAAAGGGTGGTAGGAATTCATTTATAATGATGAGAGGTGGAGCAGAGAGAGGCAGGAAAGGAGATCGTCGGCTCTAGGAAATGCAAAGAATGATCAAATCAGACTGTGTTGTCTAGACGTAAACACGGGGATTCCAAGGGGCTGCTGTGTGGGTGCGGGGTGTGTGTGTGTGTGTGTGTGTGTGTGTGTGTGTGTAGGGTTAGGTAAAGATTTAGACTGGGCCAGGCGTGGGGCCGAATGATCTCTAAATCCCTTTTTGCCTCTGAAATTCTTCAAGGCTATGTCTAAAAGCCTGTAATTCCCAAATTCTGTAATTCATAGATCCTATACTTCTCTAACAAAACAGACACTCTTTGATTCAAATGTTCTGTGCTTCTAAGAGTCTATAATCCAATAAGTCTGTAATTAGAAACGCTATGATTATAGAAGTCTATGATTCTTTAATTCTACCATTCCATGATGCTAATATTCTGTGATTCTAAGATTATATCATTCAACGTTTCCTTAGTTTAATATTCTAACATTCCACCATTCTCAAGTTCTGTGATTCTAAGAGACCACAATTCTGGTTTTCTATAAAGTCTTCTACATTTCTAACACTCTACAATTCTAGAATTCTGATTCCCTAATCCTAAAATTCCATAATTCTTTTTTTTTTTTTAAGATTTTTATTTATTTGACAGAGAGAGTGAGAGAGCACAAGCAGGGGCAACAGTTGAGGGAGAGGGAGAAGCAGGTTCCCCGCCAAGCAGGGAGCCCAACGCGGGGCTCGATCCCAGGACCCTGGGATCATGACCTGAGCCGAAGGCAGACGCTTAACCATCTGAGCCACCCAGGTGCCCCCTAAAATTCCATAATTCTAATGTTCTGTGCTACTAAGAACCTAAAGCATTCCTGTGATTCTATAAATCATTTTTCAAGAATTCTAATAGTCTATAATTCTAATATTCTGGGTTTCCAAGATCCTACAACACCAAGATATTTTTATTCCAAGTTCTATATTTTAAAGAGTCTATGATTCTAAGATTCTAGGCTCCGTGATTTTAACATCGTATGTTCTCATAATTCCAACATTTTGCTTATTTTATGATTTCGTTATTGCAAACAGAAAGTCGCTTCTGTTACAAAGTACCGTGATTAAGCTGCAACTGGCAAAGAATGGAGTGACTCCCACAGCTGTCCCCTGAATCAGGCTGTAGCCTGTCCCAGGGCCGCTGAGCCTTCCTCCTCAGGGAAGGAGACCCGAAAGCGGCTGGTTTGCGCTGCCCGGGTTCCAGAGCTGCCGGCAGACAAAGGCGTGGGGAGGTGGGGGCCCGGGCCCAGGGTCAGGCCGAGGAGTTGGCCCCCACGCCTCCCGGAGGCCCCTCCTCAACAGCCAGGTTTCCAAACATCTGCCAGCATTTGGGTCCCGATTGCTGTCCTTTAAAAGTATCCCTCTCCCCTTTCTTGTTCCCCATCAAGGGCTCCCATGACAATCATTTCAAGCAGCTAATGAGTTTCAGATGGCCTTCAGGAGCCCGGGACGGATGGAAGCTGGGGGGTAAGGGTTCTTAGGCCGAGTTTTGTGGGCAGGGGGGAGGGGTGGGGGCGGGGGTCAGAAAGAAAAATCTTTTGTAGCTGAAGTGCTATGGGCCCCCAGCCCTCCGGTCCAGGCCTGGAGTCAGAACCTGGAAAGGAGCCCTTAGTCACTCCACCATGCTAACTCCTCACTCACTGTTTCAAACTTGGATGGAATAAAGACCCAGAAGCATTATATGAAAGCATCGAGGCCTTCCTAAGGCCAAGATGTCATTACTCACCTGCTGATAGAGCATCTTTGCTAGACAGAAATAATCCCTGTCAGAATCTACATCTTCTGTGACTGTCGCTGTGCAGGAACATGGGGGAGAAGCCCAGGGGCTCGCTGTGGTGCCGTCTGACTCTAGTGGGTACTGCACTCTCTGACCCCCGAGCGGGGCTGGCTGTGGGGGACGCTGGCCCGGGCCCACTGGCTCTGAGCAGGGGTGGCTCGGCCAGCCTGCAGCTCCTTCCCAGCACCGCTCTCTCCCTGTGAAGCACTCCTGTCCTTGCAGTTGGCGTGAGACCCCTGGGGGGCCCACTGTGACCCCAAAGGGCTTTTTCTCTCCAACACCGGGGAGCTTGGGGAGACCAGAGGCACAGGAGGGGGCACCCCAGCTTTCATTTCCGTGGCATTCGGAGAGCCCCGGGGGGCAGCTGGTGCCCAGAACCTGGCCAGGATTACACAGCGGGTTCTGGGGCATTCTCCCTCCCAGCTGCTGGGGGACTTCCGCTGCTCTTAAGGTCTAATTTAGGGATCCACCTAAGTGAGCAGAACATTGAGAAAGGCACAGCAGTGCATTTCAGAGGAACTCACACTCCACAGCCCACCGAGGCCATTCGTGTCCAGGAATTTCGGGGGACAATTCTGCCACAGGATGTGTACAGAGTCAGGTTTGGAGGGGGTCTCTCCTGGCAAAGGAGACCAAACCTTATAATTAAGGAACTTGCCGTTTCCTTGAAGACATCAACAACAACCACCGCGTCCTCCCCGTTGCCTAAACAGGACAAACCCCGGGTTAAGCAGTTCCTGGTGGTCCGCTCTCACACATGTGCAGAGGGAGGAGAAAAACCCGCCTGGAAGCTGGCCTCCCTGCTTCCCAGCAGCACCCGCCTCCCCCGCCCCACCTCGGCCCCCCTCCCCCCATCGCAATTAGGGGTAATCTTTTGTTGCCTGGAAAGTGTAAAAATTGCTGGCTTTTCTTTTTGCATGCATAATATCATTTCCCCTCCAAGTGCGTTATTTGGTTTGGGAATTACATCTATTTACAAGAGTAGATGTTGCACAAAGGTTGTGTTTATGTGGAAAATTATATCGGTGACACGGGCTGATTGGCATGTGGAGGCTGGGAGAGCAGGCCGAAGAGGCCTTCTCATCAGCTTGGAATAACAAAATGATTGTATTTTCAGCAAAGCTAATTGATCACATACCTCGCTGGGCTATCTGTTTACTCAAAGGCCTGCCAGGCCCTGGGAAGGTGGAGAGGAGAGAGCCCCGGGGCAGTGGTCACCGCCAGACCACGCCAGCCTTCCAAGGTGCTGAGGTGCGGGGCCCAGACGAGGGCATGGGACAGGTCACAGGGTCATGGGGTTGGACGGAAAGGTGGGCTGACCCTCCTCGGGAAACCAGGCCCAGACCTGAAGCTGGCGGACTGTGCCCTTTCCCCAGGACCCCGGAAGTCAGCGTGAGACGCGGAAGGTGTGGGAAGGGCAAGTTGGAGTAGGATCAGGGGCCACCGCAAAGAAAAATGAGCTAATTCCCTTCCTCTCTTCCGTTTGGGAAGCTGACCCAAGAAGGGCTTTTCAGCTGGTGCTGAGCTGGCTGCCCTGGGCCCCTCGGGAGTGAAAGTGCTGGAAACCTGGCTTGGAATGTCTTCCTTGACTGAGGGGCTCTGTGGGTTTTCAGGGCTGTCTTTGCCCCCCTCTGGGAGCTCTCCATCAGGGCCTGGGCTGCGAGGCTGAATGGGAGAGACGCCTTGTGGGGGTTTGGGGATGTGGCTGAGGACTGCATTCAGCTTCTAAATCCACCAGCAGCAAACCTGAGCCCAATGCTCTCTGACACCGTCCCAGAACAAAGACCCTGCTTCTGGCCTTTGGGGAGGAGGTGCTTATCTTTGGACCTGTGACCAGCATTCCTGGGCCCCTGACACTCTCCCAGAACAAAGACCCTGCTTCTGGCCTTTGGGGAAGGAGGTGCTTATCTTTGGGCTTGTGACCAGCGTTCCTGGGCCCAGGGGATGAATCAGTGTGTGAAAGCCCTCCTAAGGAGATAGTAACTTCCCCAAACCGACCTGCAGAGGCCAAGCCTCCCGGCCAAACAGCTCACTCACCTCAAGAAGCACGGAGTTAGAATTCTATTTCCTCCCCAGCGTTACAACTTTCGGTTATGCGGGGGAAGAAAACAGAACAGTTGGATATAGTTAAGCAAGAGCTTGTATTGAAAATGACCAATTACTCTGAAAATGACTTGTTGGGAATTAGTCAAGGAACTGATTAATTTACCACTCACTTTGCAAACATGAAGTTCCTTTGAAAACCACCCTTTAAAAATAATCTGACATCCCTGCCCCGCATACTGTGAAGATGGCTGGTTATTTCGCAAACTTCCAGTTGGAGTCAGTCAAGTTACTAGTTACACTTTACAAACAACTAGGCACAAGCAGCAGCCCCTGGTTTGATAGGTTCCAACTGTGGTCTGCTCGCCTTGTTGCTTATCAGTCTCATATTTAGCTAACTTTTCCTAAAACAGGGATCAAGAAATCTTTGGGAACAATCACTAAGGAGGAATCCCCAAATCCTAAATGACCACTGAACCCGACAGCATTGTTTTACAAATGGGGAGAAGGCAGGCCAGCATATTCCAACTTCTGCTGATCCCAGTTGGTGAGAGAGGAACCGGGTTTGTATATGACTGGGGGCTCCGTGGATCAGGTGATACTGAATAAACTTCAGGTACTTTTTCTCCAAGCTCAGCCACGAGGTTTTTCCCCTCTATCCAGGGATAAGCTCCACAAGCCCCAGTTTGGAATCTATTCCCAGTGGCACTCTGGATGTATGTGTGCGTATTTGTCCACCATTGCATTTCAAAACCTCTGGCCCTTCCGAAAAGACAAGCAGCTTATTAATGTGGCGCTCTTGGAATTGTTTTTTAATTGGAAACATTTTGCAATGAAAGAACATTAATAAAACCTGAATCCAAATCAAACTTCTCTGGGTATGTTATTTTTACTCCACAGTCAAATGCTTTTATTAGATTTAAAACTTTCACTGTGCTTTTTATCTCTGGCTGTATAATGTTCTACAATAAAAAAAAAACCCAATGACTTCGAAGTCTGGCAAAATAATATACTTTCTTGGATGTCTCTGTGTGTTGCCAATTAGCTTTGCTGTGAACGCAGGCCCCCATCCATCACCCGCCTCTGGGTGGCTGTAAGGGAGACCTAATTTGTTTCATATGCCCGGTGCTCTCTGAGCCATTCACCAGTGCCTCCAACCTGCTGAGGAGCAGCTAGGCCAAAAAAAGAGATGAATGACAAGAAAACCCCGAGTCGAGCCAGAGGAACTCCTTATCAGAACGGGTCCCGGCTCTGCTCGCCCCATGGGAAAATCTCAGCCTCCGTGCCTGCCTCCCAGTCCCTCTTCCTCACATCCCCCCACAACCTCTCCTCTGTTCCTTCTCTCCCCTTGCTTGACCCAGAGGACCCAAAGCTCACAGGCTGTGAGGCCTTGAGTAGAGAGATTGGAAGCCTTATCCTTTTCCTCTAGCTTCCCAGGGCTGGCCGCTGGCCGGTCCCCTCTCGGCCCATTCCCACCCCCTCCCACCTACTCCTTTTACAAGCCCAACTTTTAAACCTCCAGTTCCCTAGGAATTTTATGAATGCTTGACACAAGCCAAAATAAACTCGTAAAGAAAAAGTTTCTAAAGAAGGTCATAGACCCATACAGCAAGTGCTAAGCGGCAAATACAAAAGTTCTTCGGGTGGCTGGGGCTGAGGTCTGGGTGGTGGAAGGTTGGGGTCAATGGAAGGAAAGGCGGGGAAGGAGGAATAAGGAGGGAAGCCTTCCTTTTCTCTACTGAAAGGAGAAAAAGAGGAATCTCTAAATCCCAGACCCCCTGAATCTTTATTCAAAGGAAGAAAGAAAGAAAAGAAAGAAAGAGAGAGAGAGAAAGAAGGCCCTACTATAATTTGACTCCTCATTTTAATGAAGCTCTAGCCCAGGGAGGTGAGAGATTTATCCAAAGTCACACAGCAAGCTGGTCTACCCAGTACTGAAGCCAGGTGCTCTGACTCCCAGTCTAGAGACTTCCCTCTCAGTGTTACTGATGTGATGAGGGAAGGAAACAAAGGGTCTTCGGGGTCATGGAGCTGCCTGTTGTAACTCTCTGGAACAATGCTGCCCACTAGAGTAGGCATTCACCACACAGAGCTGGTCAATCAAAAATTCAGTCTCCCAGCCATGTTTCAAGGGCCCCCACATTGGATAGCACAGATATAAAATATATCCATCATTGTACGAAGTTCTACTGGATAGCACTGCTTTGAGGGTCCAAATTGTTGGCCTTTGAAGACATAATTGTGGTCATGGTGCAAGACGGTTCCTTCCTCTGAGATGTGGGAGGAACTTCTACTGCCCCCCATCATGACACATGCACCTTGGGGGCTGGGGCCCCCTCTCTCTTCTCTTTTCACCCCCACCCCATGATAGCCAGCACAAGAGAGATTCTCAAAGAAGATTTAGTCTCAAAGCTTAGGGTTGGAAAGGGAGCTCAACTAAACCACTCCCAGGGCAAGAATCTGCCCCAGAGCCTCCCAGAGGGTGGTCCATCCACCCACTGTCTGCACACTTCTAGGCGCAGAGACCTCACTGTCTCCCCAGGCAGCCCTAGTCCATTTCTGAAGAGCTAGAATGATGAGAATGTACTTTCTAAAATCTAGCTGAAATTTCCCCACTTGCATCCATGACCCTGGCTCTGCCCTCTGGGGTCTCATAATACTAATTTTGCTCTTCTTTCTATATAATGACTCTTCTGATAGCTAAACATGGTCCAGTCACTCCCTGTTCCTTTTCAAACATGGAACTCACCACTGAACATCTAATTCTAGATATGGACTGATCACAGAAAATAGCCAATGCTGACCTCCCTTAATCTAGAGACTATTCTTCTGTCAATGCCACACACATTTTAAGTAGCTTCATTACTCCATAGACTCACACTCGGTTTGGGCTGTGAAAACCACCCAGGCAGTATGAGTGGTCCCATGGCTAACAGGATAGACAGGATAGATAATTGTCCCAGTTGTGAACAGGATAGATACAGCCCCTGCGAAATAAGGCTTTTTGTCCTGGGCAAGCAGGCCCCCTGCTTCTGTCTGACTCTCCAGGCAGGCCTACACTTTGGAGTACTTTTCTCAAATTTTTCTAGGTCCCTCTCCAATGCCTGGCACTGCTCAGGGCTGGTAGTGCCATAAAGGTGAGACTCTCTGAGACCAGATTGAGACTTGCATAGGCTCTAGTCCACTCGTCCCCTGCAGGGCTCTTTCCACCGTCTACTTCATGCCCAGGGTTGACCAGATGCCCCAAGAGCTCCAGGATTCATTTCTGTGGGTTTGTCCTGGGGCTCTATAGCCAGGCCTTGGTCCCGCTAGAGCAGCATGGCAAATGGATAACTTCCATTAACAACATGGTATTTCTTTTGTATGGTCTCCAGAATGGTGCTGACATACTGATTTTGGATGACTCAAATTGTTTATATAGACAGGGGCCCGGAGCACCCAGAAGAAGCGTTCACAGTCCAAGGGGAGAAACAATCTACTCTAAATGTTATGAGAGAAGCAGCACTGGGTGAGCCTAGAAGAAAGAAGCTGGAGGGCTTCCCATAGGCAGTGTTATCAAAGCTTTGTCTAAAGAATGAGCTGGGAAAGAGAAAAGTGGGAGAATTCCAGACAGAGAAAAGTGTGTGTAGAAAGGGCTTTGAATATGGTGCAGCCTGGTAATATAAGCTGGGTGGATTGCTCAGCTTTTTTAAACTCTGGTTTAATTGTCTGTAAAACTAAGAGAACAGTCTGTACCTCACAGGGTCAGGCCTTCATTCAGTCATTCAAAGAATGTCCTAAGCACTACGAAGCCAGGCCCTATGAGGTGCCAGGGACATCCAAAAGCACAAGGCAAACTCCTGCTCTTAACACACGCATGAGGGCAATGTGGCAGAGAGGTCCCGACTTCCCTTGAGCCCCACAGCGGGGTTAGTTAACTCCAGCCTTCCTGTCCCTTGAGCTCAATCTTGAAGGAAGCTTAGTAAGAGTTGTCAGGATAGAAAAGATGGGAGGAGTCTTCTAAGATGAGGGAACAGTATATGCAAAGGCCCAGAAGTCTGAACAAGCCTGAGATATCTGGGGCCTGGGAAGTAGCCCCATATATCCAGTAGGGTATGGTGCATGTTGACTGGGGCTAGAATTTGAGGCCAGAGCCTAAAGGCCTTGAATGTCCTTTATTATGTGGGTGAGGCTGAGCTCTGGAGGATTTTAAGCCTGAAAGTCATCTGATCAGATTTGCAGTTTGGAGAGTTTCTCTGGAGGCCAGTGTGGGGGCTGGACTGTTGAGTGAAAGCCTGGAGGCTAGGAAGTCAAGGAGGAGGCTGGTGGGATGTCTGAGTGAGAGAAGTTGAGGCTGTCTCCAAGGGGGATGGAGGAGGGGCATGGCCTCACATAGGAGGCAGAATCAACAAAAGCTTAACGGTTGGTAGATGTGTGTGTGATAGGGGAGAGGTGGAGCCAAGAATGACTCAGGTATGTGGCATGTTTGTTTTCCAGAAGGAATACCAGCAATTGTGGCAATGTTAGGTAGCATTTATTACTCGTTAATTATGTGCTAGGCAACATGCTAAGCATTTTACACGCATGATCTCATTTAATCCTCCCAGCAATTCTGTGAGGTAGCTACCATTTATCCCCCATTTTATGGATGAGGAAACTGGCTCAGAAAGGTTAGGTAACTTGCCCAAAGTCACACAGCAGACCCGGGACTGGCATTCAGGGCAGCCCTCAGGGGTTCCATTCTTCTATCCCTCCCACTTTTCTGTCAGGCTCAGGCTCTGGGCTCCTGCCAGGCCGTCCACACCCTGTGACCACCCAGGAACTCAGGCACGGAATGTTTCCTTGTCTGCCTCTCCCTCAAGTCTTTCCTACACAAGAGCAGGGGCTCTGCAACTGAAGAGACCCATACCCATCCGTCCACCCTCAGCACACTTGCTGAGCCCCACTCTAGGCCAGGCCCAGGAATACGGACTGGAACAGACTCGGCCCCTGCTGAGTGCACTCAGCCCAGGACAGGGCGGTGGCCTGTGCCTGCAGATTCCTAAGCGACCACTCTGTCTAAAGGCGCTCTCTGCCCGTCTCTGCCTCTATCTCAGCCCCTTTCTGCTTGTTCATAGCCCTTATCAGAGGTGAATCACTTTATATTTCTGTTTGTGGTGTCTGTCTTCCCCATTAGAGGGAATTTCCCTGTTAGGGACTCAACTGTGTGCCTTCGAAAATCATACGTTGAAGTCCTAACCTTCTGTACCTTAGAATGTGACTATATTTGGAGATGGCATCTCCTCAAAGAGATAATTAAGTTAAAATGAGGTTACTAGGATGAGCCCTAATCCAAAATGACCGGTGTCCTCATAGGAAGAGGTGATGAGGACACAGCCCCGTCCGGAGGGAAGACCACTCTGTGAGGACAGAATGAAGAAGGCCATCCACAAGCCCAGAGGAGAGGCCTCAGAAAAGCAGCCCTGCCAACACCTTGATTTCGACTTTCCACCTCCAGAATTGTGAGAAAACAGATTTCTTCTGTGTAAGCCTCTCTCCGTCTGCAGTCCTGTGTTACGGCAGCCTGAGCCCCCGAACGCACTCCCTGCAGGACGCTGCCCTGTTCTCCCGGCCTAGCATCAGGCCTCGCCCATGATTAGGCGATCGGTAAATATTTGCTGATTAAGTGTGTGCATGAGTGTGTGTGTGTGTGTGTGTATTACGCTTATGGATGGCCATGTATGCAAGGATCTGTGTTCGGATGAACTCAAGTGTATGTCTGCGTGGGTGTGCTTGCATGCAGGAGAGCAGACTGTGAGTGGCACATGTTCACATGTTTGTGAACAGGGGTGTGGTGGGTGTGGGAATGTGGGTAAGTGTGGAGGGCTGTGTGCGCCTCTGTGAGCCTCCCACCCCAGTGTGCATCTGGCCGTCTCCACGTGCACACAGGAATATGAGTGTGTGTATGAACGGCGTCCTGTGTCTGCGTGTCTGAGCGTGCCCTGGCACTCACCTGTGTCTGTCCTACCCCACAGCTGGGACAGAGGCAGTCTCTGCCCTGGCCGCTTGCTGGGGAGGGGTCTTCGCTGCTGGTGCTCCCTGAGGCAGTGGCTCACAGGAAGAGCTTCCTGAAGGAAGCTGGGCAGGGGAGGTGCTCCCCATCCACACTAGCCCTGAGGGGCGGTGGAGGGGAAAGGCTGACCTCCCCTTGGATGCCCCCTAATCCCCGTCCCCCTTCTCCCAGAATGGGTTGCTTCCCCACCACCCTCCTGACCCCACACCCCTGCCCCCATACAGACTGTTCAGCTCGGCCATTAGACTGTGCTTATGGACTGTGTCCCCCTCCTCCGGTGCCCTTACTTTCTCTCTTGGGGCTGAGATGGCAATGATGACATCAGGTGGTATGTTAAGACAATTGTGATGTTTTCTTCCTCCTCCCGAGGTTCCTTCTTCCTCCAGCGGGGAACAGCTCCACACTCATTGCCCCAGGGGAGGTGTATGGCAGGGCAGAAAAAGTCTGGCCAGCAAGGGTCCGTCGTTCTTCTTTTCCCAAGAGAAACAGGGCTGTGCAGAGAAGCTGAGACAGAGAAATGACACAGACTGACCTGGAAGCCCCAGCGAGGGGCAAGGGGCAAGGGGCAGGACTTTCCAGACCTGGGCTGTGCGGAGACCCAGAGCCAAAGCTAGGACGCCCCCAAGCGGAGAGGACGAGGATGGCCCAGGTGAGCCTGTGCAGTGGAAGGCAGGCAGGGCAGCAACCCAGAGCCACCAGGGGCCATGTGGCAGGGGCAAGGGACAGCTCTAACGCAGCTGACTGACAACCAGAGCAGCCCCCGCCCCCCCCCCCCCGGCCCTGGCACACGAGAGCGACAAAGGTCACATTTCCTACCAGCTCAGTGAGGAGGGGACTCAAGCGCTCCGTTCCTGTCAAGGCCACACAGGGACGCGCTCTGTCGTGCACACCTGGACCGTGGACTGAGATTCACACCCCGTGTAGTGCTCACACCCACCGTCGGCCTTTGTGTGAGCTCATCTCATCTTAGGGGCAGCTCTAAGAGGTAAGTGCTGTGACAGTCCCTTTGTAAAGACCAAGAACCCGAGACACAGAGCAACTCGCACGGCCCACCACTGCTCTGTAGCTGAGGCAGGATTCCAGTCCACCCTAATCACTACACCACGTCCCGGAATCTTCCTAATCAGCCCCTCCCCTGCCAGTCCATTCCATATACTCCAGATCTAAATGCAAATCTCCACGCCACCCTGCCTGTAGTACCTTCCTCCAAGGGAAGTTCGCAGACCACTTCCTCCAGGAAGCCTTCCCTAACTGCTCTCCTCCCATCCATAAAGGGTCCTTAGATTTCCCTGGATTTTTCTTTAGGTTTTCCCAGTTCCCATGGGTACTTTCTAGATGGTTCTATCACTTCTTACCTTGGGAGTGTTGACCCTAAGACTGTGAGCTTCTTTGACATACAGGACTTATCCCTGTGGCTGCTGAACACCTAGCACAGAATAGAGACATAGTACATGTCCGGTTAATGAATGAATGATGTCACTTGCCATTCAGGCCCAAGCTAATGCCTTTCTCCTTCAGGAATCTCCTCTGACCATGAAGAGTGGGTGGCAGGGGAGCAGAGATGGGATCCCGAGTCATACATACTCCATTTTCTCCCTAAGTTACTGTGGACCCTTCACAGTCATCCCCCTGTCTGAATCTTAATGCCTCTTTACCTAAAACGGGGTTCAGAAGCCCCCCTTGATTTGAGAACAAAGAGGTGCTAGCTACAAACACACTAGACAAACCTGGAGCCTGCTCCAGTCCCCGTGCCTGGCCTACCCTGACTGCCTCTGCCCCGGACTCTTGGCCTCGCCGCCAGGCCCCTGGAGCTTCACTCGCACCCAGGCCTCCCAGCCTCCCATCTTGGCACCAACTCCAGCTGCACCAACTGCTGGCTTGGGCCTGCAGGACAACCTCAACTTGGGGGCCACGGGGCCTCGCGGGGGAGGTCAGGTTGGCAATTTATGGCGTGTGGAACCAGCTCCCTCCCAACACATGATCTATCAAGGCAGTGTTTTCCTTGGAAAGCTGCTCCCGTGTGGAACCCTCTTCCCGGCAAGCAGCTCTCCCTCAGGTGCTCCCAGAGTTCATGGGCAGGCAAGGGGGAGCTGAGGGGGCCCGAGGCCTCCTGGGAAGGGGCTGTCTCCATCAGAAATAACAAATGGATTTCCTCCACCCCGGGCCTCAGCCCGAGCACATTCCAGTGGGCAGAGGCCGTGCAGGTGCGGAGGGGCGACAGAGCTCCTGGGTGTTGGGAGGGAACCTTCCCGGGCTCTCCTCCGATTCCACCCAGAGACTAGGACAAAAGGGGAGAGAGAAAACATTTAAGAGCAAAGACATAGTGGGGTGGAGAGTCTCAGAGACAGGACAAGACAGAAAGAGAGACAGATGGAGAGGAAAAGAGGCAAGCAGACGGCAGCCAAGGCCTTGATGTAGGGATGAGGATGGCCGAGAGGCAGGAAGTTGGGGAGAGAGAAAAAGAGGGAGTGAGCCGGACTGACAAGAAGCAGGAAGATGATCAGAGAGAGGCGAGAGGAGGCCGGGGGAGAGAGAAGAACAGAGCCACGGAGCAGCGGAGTGGGGCAGGGCAGGCGGGACAGGTGGGGCCAGGACGGCCCAGCCAGGCAGGAGTCCTGCTGTGGGAGAAGCACATCTCTGGGACCCCAAACAAAAGGCGTGGCCTGGTTCCACACTGACTTAGAACGAATCCCAGGGCCTGTCACGCAAACCTGTCTACTCACCGCCTTCCCAGACAGCTGTGGTCCCTGGACCTCTGGCTGGGAGTGGGTCACAGCTCAGTGGGGCTCCCGGAGGACAAGGAGCCACGTGGAAGGCCTAGGGTGGGGGGCACTGGGTCTGGGGCTGGTGGAGTGAGGAACAATTTGGGGGCCTGTTGTGGTGGTTGGCGATTGAGGGACAGTGAGGAGACGCATTAGGCATTCTGGCTGGGCCGGAGAGGAGGAAGAGAAGGAGACATGGATCCCCACTTTCTTGGAGCCAAAGGCCATTGCAGTTCTCAAAGGATCAGACTCGATTTGAAAACCAGGCAGGTGAGCCTCCATCTAGTGAGCCCTCACTGAACACCAAGGTCCTCTTCCTGCTGCTGGGGACACCGCAGCTGACAGGAGACAGAAAGCATACCCTCATGGAGCTTACTTTCTAGCAGGAGGACAAAGACAATAGACAAAATAATGGCGTGGACTGATGGCCAGTGAGGCAGAGCTATGTGCTGTGAATAAACACAGAGCAGGGAGCGGGGGAGGAGCGAGGGGCTGGGGATTTGGAATGGGGCGGCCAGCGAAGACCCAGGGGGCGGCCCTGAACGAGCGAGCTGGGAACGTCTAGAGGAAAGAGGCGGGAGGGTGTGTGGAGCAGCAAGCAGGATGGTGGGGCCCAGTAGAGGGACCCAGGGGTGAGACACGGTGGGAAGAGGAGCCAGGTCCACTCCAGGTGGGATGGGGGAGTAGTGGAGGCTTTGAGCAGAGGAGTGCCATGAAATGAATTAGCTCTTTGAGGTGGAGACTGCCTGGCCCAGTCTCAGCAAGAGCCGGTGGTGGCTGGAACCGGGGAGGTAATAGGAAGCTGGTGAGAAATGGTCAGGGTCTAGACCCCTCAAGGCAGAGCCAACAGGATTAGCAGAAAAATTGCGTGGGGGTGTGGGGTGAGAAGGAAAGACCAGAGTCACCACCTCCCTGCAAGGGCTCTTGCCTCCGCTCTCACCTCCCGGGCCAGAGATCTCGCTACCCTTCCCAGGCACCCACTCTTCTTGGGACAGCCCTGTGGGAGAGAAAATGCTTCTTCAGGGTGGTGGTCAGACCTGCCATCCAGAAGAGCCCACCAGTGGGTTTCAGCAGGCCACAGATGGGATGGCAGCGGTAGAGAGCCCCAGAGATCCCCCGCAGACCACCCAGAGAGGAGCTGAGACTATGCAAGGGACACTGAGCCGGCCCTGCCGTCTGACCGCCGCTGACTCCTGGTCCCCAGTCCGTCCTCTGAGTGCTGTCTCCTGCCAGAATGTCCTATTTCCCTGAAGTGCTGGCTGCATGGACTCAAGAGAACACAGGTGATAGTTCAAAGAATTTAGTGGATTACAAGAGCTCATGTGGGTAAATACTGCCACCGAGCTAGTATTCATTAAATGTTGTTTGTCACCATTATTATTACTAGTATTATTGTTGATTTTACCATCATCATCAGGGATCAAGTCAGACAGATCTGGACCCAAGTTTTGTCCTTGGACAAAGTGTTTAACTTCTCTGAGTCTCCGAATGTACACCTACAAAGACAGGGCATAACTAAACTTTCCTCATATCATTGTTGTGACTAAATGAGACACGGGGCGCCTGGGCGGCTCAGTCAATCAAGCATCCGATTCTTGGTCTCAGCTCAGGTCAGGATCTCAGGGCTGTGAGATCGAGCCCCATATCCGGCCCCGCATTCAGTGCAGAGTCTGCTTGGGATTCTCTCTTTCCCTCGCCCTCTGCCCCTCCTCCCTTCAAATAAATAAATTAATCTTTGGAAAAAATGAGATGATGCATGTACAGAATTTGGTGTGGCGCCCGACACAGGAAGTACAGGGACTGGGTGCTCAAGTGGTGTGTTGGGATCAGCTCGTACCGTCTTGTGAACGGGATTATTACGTTTTCAGGAATTGTATGAGCGGGTTGTTGAAAACAGCTGCCACTAGGAACTAAATTATTTTGGGGGCCCCTGGGTGGCTCAGTCAGTTAAGCATCTGCTCATCTGCATGGGGTTCCCTGCTCAGCGGGGAGTCTGCTCTCCCTCTGCCCCTCCCCCCGCTTGTACACAGACTCACTCTCAAATACATAAATAAAATCTTTAAAAAAATTAAATTATTGTTTAAAAATGAAAATATATAAACTTACAATTAAAGAAATTATATTTGGGCGCCTGGGTGGCTCAGTTGGTTAAGCGACTGCCTTCGGCTCAGGTCATGATCCCGGAGTCCCGGGATCAAGTCCCGCATGGGGCTCCCTGCTTGGCAGGGAGTCTGCTTCTCCCTCTGACCCTATCCCCTCTCATGCTGTTTCTCTCTCTCTCTCTCTCTCTCTCAAATAAATAAATTAAAAATTAAAAATTAAAAATTAAAAAAAAATAAAGAAATTATATTTAAAAAATTATAATACTCAAAGCCCACCATTTTCTATTTACATTTTACTATGATTATCTATTCTCTTGAGGTTATTTACATCGATTGTTTCTGTATGGTGGAAATACTACATGTGATGTGCTATCGTGTATCGCTTCCCAATTCAATTCTGTGTTGAGTGATGTCATCTTGGTAGCTTAGAACCAGCCATGAGGGGAATATTCACACCTCAGAAATTGGCAAAGCTACAAATCTGCGCTTGATTTATTATTTTCTTGATTATCTAGATTTAAGAAAGTGATGGAGAAAATATTCATGATGCAAATTAAACTTAAAAACTGTGTCTATAACACAAAAAAATGAGGCAATACTCTTCCAGTATTCAAAAACTATTATGCGACTAGGCAAAGAATCTGTTCACATCATTGATGACAGAGTAAAGTTCTAACTTACATCATTCTTGTTTTACTTTAATCTTACTTGTTAATATAAACAAAATGATTAACCAACATCTATGTCGGACCTGTGCTCATTTATCAGTTGCAACCATAGGTTGACTACAAATATGAAATCAAAAATAGCATCCTGTAAGAATTAATTGGCTATATGGAGTTAATAATAAAATATGTTTTATATTTTGTTATTATTTGTAAATTGTGTGCTACACATTCTCTATATCTATAAAATTTATTTTATATACACACGATTTTGAGAGATGGTTTTAGACATTTATCAGCTCATCATCGGGGTCATCATAATTTTATCACCATTGCTATTATTCATAATTCAATATGGTTTCTGGTATTGGCAGACTAGTTAATTCAGACCAAACTCCCCGATAAGAACAACTAGAAAAGCCAAACAATAATAACAAAACACATCTGTTTGAAGGCATTGGCAAGCCAACAAGGCAGTGAAGAGTTATGGGAACAAACTGAAAGACAAAGGAAACTCAGACAGCTGTGCTTAGCATTTGAGCTGGTTTTTCCCCTGGATGTATCTGCTGATCCCAATAGAGGCAGTTGAGAAGCTGAGATACTGAACCGAACTCTCAACAGACTCATAAAACTAAGGGGACAAAACTGGGAGCCCAGAGTCTGCCAAGAAGGCTTTTGGTTGAGACCCTAATGGGCTACACCCCAGGAGATAGGGAGAACAGAAAATGCATTGCACTAATAGGGATGGTAGCCCAGCTTTAAATGATCTTAATCACTGACTGGATAAATGTGATCCAGAAGAGCCATAGTCAGAGCCATAGACACCTGCAGGAGGCAAAGGTACATCTCCTCTGGTCAAAGATCGTATCAGCCCAGCACACAACTTATCTCTACGTTTTTTTACATAAAATATTCAGAACACAATCCAAAATAACCAGGCACATGAGACTATGTGAATTAAAAGAAATGAAGCGATAGAAACAGACCCACAGGAGAGCCAGCTAATTGTGTTAATTAGATATGGACTTTAATAAAACCATGCTTAATATGTTCAAGGAATTATAAAGCAAGGTGGAGAATGGCAATGGAAAAAATAAAACAATGAAAAAGAATTAATTGGAAATTCCAGAACTGAAAATGAAATCTCTGAAATTAAGAACTTAGTGCATCAGTTTAATGGCATGTTAGATCTAGCTGGAGATGGAATGAATGAGCTAGAAGATAGGTTCAAAGAAAATAGCCAGAATGATATACAGAGAGACAGAGGGATGTAAAATACAAAAAGAATGTAAGACAGGCCTACAATTAGTGTCCCAGATAGAGAAAAGACAGAAGCAAGCCACAGAATCAATAAGCTTTACGAAACCAAAGCAGGATTAATTCAAGGTAAACTACACCATATTACAGTTAATAATACAGAATAATAAAGAAAACTCTTAAAAACAACCAGATAAGAAAGACATATCACCACCAAAGGAGCAGCGATTTGATTAATAGTTTACTTCTCAATTGAAGCGGTGGAAATCACAAGACAATGAAGTAGTAACGGTAAACAGCTAAAAGAAAATAATCTGATCTAGAATTTGACTCCAGGGCATATGGTCTTCAAAAATGAAGGCAAAATAAAGACATTTTTTAGATGATTTTTTTAAATGAGAGAACTTATCGCTGGCAAATCTGAAGTAGAAGAAATATTAAGGGAAATCCTGAAAGAAAATGATCCCAGATGGAAGTTTGGATAGGCAGGAAGAAATGAAGAACAACAAAAAGACTGAATATATGGGTAAATACATAGGAATATGGATGGTATAAAATGATAACAGTAACATCTTGTGTGGTTTAGAAATACAGGTCATTAAGACACATGAAAATAATAGCATTAAATTTGAGAAAGGGTAAATGCAGTTAAAGTGCTCTAAGATTCCATTTTCAGGAGGAAATAAAAGTATGAATTTAAAGACCATATAATGTTTGATAGTTAGCAGCACATTTTTAAAACTCTAGGTAAATCACTTAAAGGAGAGTAAACGAAGGTAAAATAACCAAGCTAATTAAGGAGATAAATTATATAATAAAGATGCTCAATAAATCCAAAAAAAAAGCAAGAAAAGAGGGAGAAAAAGAAACATAGAACAGGCAGGACAAATAGAAAACAAATGGTAAGATGTAGATTTAAACCCAAATATTTTAGTAGTTACACTAAAATATAAATGACCTAATGGCTTCAAATTAATAGATTTAAAAATTGCCAGGCTACACTGAAAATGAATCCAACTATATGTCGCCTATAAGAAATATACCTAAAATACAATTATACAGCAAGATTGAAAACAAAAGCATAGAAAAAGTTATAACATACAAACTAATTTTTTAAAAGCTGGTGTCGCTATATTAATATCAGACCATGCAGACTTTAAGGTAAAATTTTACCAAGGTTGATAGATATAAGATCAATAATCTAAAATTCCATTTTATTTCTGGGGCACCTGCATGGCTCAGTCGGTTAAGTGTCTGACTCTTCATTTCGGCTCAGACCATGATCTCAGGGTTGTAAGACTGAGCCTCATGCCGGGCTCCACACTGGGCATGGAACCTGCTTAAGAATCTCTCTCTCTACCCACCGCCCCAAGAATAAAAAAAATTTTTAATTCCATTTTATTTCTATAAATCTATACCAGACAATTTAAAGATGGCAACTACAACAGCACTAAAAAAAGTGTAAGTAAGAATAAAAACAATCAAAAGCATGTGCGATCTCTATATCAAAAACTACAAAACATTATTGAGCGAAATTAAAGAAGCACTAAAGAAATGGAGGGATAGTTCAAATTCATAGATTGAAAGACTCAATATTTCAATGATGTCAGTTCTCCTCCATTTGATCTATAGATTCAATGAATTTCAATCACAATCTCAATGATAGGCTAATGATAACTGACAAGCTGATTCTAAAATTTATATAGAAATGCAAGAAGGTGAGAATAGCCAAGACACTCCTGAAAGAAAGAAGATGGGAAAACTTATTCTACCAGCTATAAAAACTTACCATAAAGCTCTAGCAAGATACAGTAATTAAAGCAAGTTGGTACTGGCTAGGATAGATTAATAGATTGATGGGAAAAAAATATCAGAAATAAGCTCAAGCTTTAATGAGTGCTTGATCAAAGGCAAAAATGGCACCCCAGGACATTGAACAAAAGAATGGACTTTTTCATAGACAGGACTCAGTCAAATGTTTAAAATATGGGAAAAAATTAAAACTAATCTCTTCTTCACATCATACAAAATCAATTTAAAATGAATTTTAGATTTAAAGTGAAACAGAAAACTATAAAGCTCCGAGAATATAACAAAGGAGAACATACCCAATGAACTGGGAGCAGGGAAAGGTTTCTTAAACAAGATACAAAAGCACTATTCATAAGGAAAATCCCAGCCCAGTGCTGGGCAGGGGAGTTACCGAGACAAACAACATAGTCCCTGTCCTCAAGGAGTTTTGCCTTCAGGGGAAGCGAGTGAAAAAGAATAAGATATGTGGCAATGTTTAGCGGATTCCCCGCGCCTACTGAGGGGATCTTTGTCAGTAGAAGATGGAGAGCATGGGTTGGCATCAGGCAGACCTGGCACATAACTGGTTCTACCACATCCTAGCTGTGACCTTGGGCAAGTCCCTTAAACTCTATATCCTCAGATTCTTCATCAGTAAAATGGGAAATTTGCCAAAGGTTCCTTTAAGGACTGAATATGATGACATATGTAAATGCCTGACACGTACTAGATATTCCACAGGACCTAGCTCCCTCTCTTTCCCACCCGAGAACTGATTCCTAGAGTTGGTTTGTGCTGGGCTTTGAAGGATGAGGGGCTATCCCCAAATAAGGTTCACCTTGTGGGACCTCCCCTCACCCCCACCTTCTCTCATCTCCACCCTGACCCCAGCACCCGGCTGGGCACCCAGATGGTCTTTAGATCTTCATTGAAAGCTTGTTGATTCAGTAATGCACCCCCTTCAACAGATGTGATGTGTCTCAGAGCAGAGGACAGCCTTAATTCAAGATTAATTCAGCACTGTCACTTAAAAACAAACAAACCACAACCCTCCCCTCCAAAAAAAACCTTCTTATTTTAGTTCATAAAAGATAGAAATGTGAAGCAGTGAGTGTTGGGCTTGGCTATGGTAAGATATGTCCCAGGTTTGGCTCTGGGCTCTGTCACTCATCAACTCTGTGACATGAAGTAAGTCCCTATTTGTCTCTAAATCTCAGTATCCTCCTACATATAATGGGGATTCCCGTTCTTCCTCAAACACGTATAGTTAAAATTAACTAAAATTATGTATCTATAAACCCTTTAGGAAATGCAAAATACTGTATGAATGCCAGCAGTAATTTTTTAAAATTTTTTTATTAACATATAATGTATTATTTGTTTCAGGGGTACAGGTCTGTGATTCATCAGTCTTACACAATTCACAGCGCTCACCATAGCACATACCCTCCCCAGTGTCCATCACCCAGCCACCCCCTCCCTCCCACCCCCCTCCACTCCAGCAACCCTCAGTTTGTTTCCTGAGATTAAGAGTCTCTTATGGTTTGTCTCCCTCTCTGGTTTCATCTTGTTTCATTTTTCCCTCCCTTCCCCTATGATCCTCTGTCTTGTTTCTCAAAATCCTCATGTCGGTGAGGTCATATGATACTTATCTTTCTCTGATTGACTTATTTTGCTTAGCATAATATCCTCTCAAATGACAAGATTTCATTTTTTGATGGCTGCATAATATTCCATTGTATATATATACCACATCTTCTTTATCCATTCATCTGTTGATGGACATCTAGGCTCTTTCCATAGTTTGGCTATTGTGGACATGACTGCTCTAAACATTGGGGTCCATGTGCCCCTTCAGATCCCTACATTTGTATCTTTGGGGTAAATACCCTGTAGTGCCAGCAGTAATTTTGATAGCCAAAACATTTATTGAGCACTTTCCATTGTCAAACACAGTACCGTATCTCATTAAATCCTTACAGTCCTAAGAAGTAGTTATAATTATTGACTCCCATATGTCAGGGAAGGAACTGAAGCTTAGCGAGGGTACATAGCTTACCCAAGGTCACTCAGCTAAGAAGCGCTGGAGTCAAGACACAACTAGTCCTGCTATCCTGGGCTACCTCAGCCACGGCTCCAGCAGAACTCAGGCTGAGGCTTTCTTGACATTCGTCTCCAGTGAGTACCCAGGCCCTCGAGGGAGCGGCAGGGAGCCTTAGAGTGAAGAAAAGGACTTCAGGGTCATTACCACTGATGTCACAGAGGTTCACTAAGTCATTCACCACATTTGTGCAATTTACTGATGCGCCAGGCACCGTTCTAGGCACTGCTCTGTCAGTGGATCAAAGATCTCCACCCAGTGGCACCTGCATTCTCTGAGAGGGAGACCCGCACAACAGCAAGCGCCACATAAGTGAAGTAGAGGATGCATAGAAGATCACAAGGATGATGCAAAAGAGAAAGGAGAGCAGGCTGAGGAGGATGGTAGTGAAGGGGAGTGGAGGACCGTTTTAAACAGGGTGGTCAGGGCAGGTCTCACTGAGGTGACATTTCAGCAACGGCTTAAAGGAGGTGAGTAACTGAATCATGGGAGCAGATGAGAAAGCCAGAGGAGAGTGGGGATTTGGACTGGGGCCTGTGAGCGTCCTGGACTGGATGCAGGGGGCATAGGTATACGCAGACGACCTCTTGAGCGTTGGAGGGGTGCCTGGGATGCACTGCACCCATCCCCCTCCCACGTCACTGCAGGAGGCCGAGGGAAGAGGGACAGCGAGGTAGTGGCCGGCACGACAACTCACTGGCCCAGGGCTCGCTAGCTGGCCGTCTCGTGAGCGGGAGTCCGAGGCATCCCACATTAGCAGGGCTGAGCCCCTTTGTCATCTCGCACACCTCTCTGTCCAGCACTGCCTGAAGGTGGCTGTGGTCTCGGCTGCAGGCCAGAGCCAGGCTGGGGCCAAGTGCAGGACTGCACGGCCGGCGTGGCCCAGCCGCAAGAGGTTTCTCCCACTTCCCCACCCAAAACGAAGATCGCCTTTTAGATGACCTTCATACCACAATTTCAAAATCACAGGGGACCACTCCAATAAACTAGCATTTCCGCTGTGGCTTCATTGGCACGTGCTGAGAATGGCCGCAGATCCAACCGCGGCTTCTCGCTCCACATAATTCAGCGCCTTAACCCGAAGCAGGCCCCCAGCTAGCGCCTTTGTCTTTGGGGTCCTAAGAGGCCCCAGCCACCCTGCTTCTCCCCAGCACCGGGGGCCCCTAGAGCAGCAAGGTAAGCGAATGAAGCCTTAGAAGAGTCTGTTGAGAAGAGATCCCAAAGCCAGAGAAAAATAGACTCATTTGCATTCATTTCCATTTAATGAAACAAACATTTACTGATTATCCTCCCACAGGTCAGGGTCTGTGTTTTGCCACGAGTGGCAGTAAATAAGACAAGGTCCTCGCTCGTAGGAGATTGCAAAATGAGCATTCTTCTCATCTCTGCATGCCTACATCTTTGCAAGGTCACTTTGCAGCTCTTCCGATCCAGGAACAGAGTCCGTTTCTCTAGCCCTCGACTCTGGCTTGCCCCCCAGTGATCTGCTTTGGCCAATGGAACACGAGTACTTGAGTTGACAGCATCTGGCTTGAAAAGCATGTGGACATGGAGCCCGGCCCTCTTTCTGCTCTTGGGAACCCTGCTACCACCCCGTATGACGCAGCTCAGGCTAGCCTGCTGGATGATGAGAATCGTGTTGCTTCATTACTCCATCCAACAACCAGCCACCCACAGACGACTGACACCAGCAGAGCAACCGCTCAGATGAGCCCAGACCAAAGTGTAGACTCACGGAATCATGAGATAGGCAAATGGTTGTCGTTTCAGACACTAAGCTCAAAAAGGGCTCTCTATCTCGGGAGCCAGGCCGGTGCATCAGTCAGTGCAGCTAGCTTGGTGTAGGACAGCAGGGAGTTGTGAAGATGACAGCCAACTGTCCTCACCTAAAGGAAACAGGCTCTAGGGACGCCGGGGGGGGTTCAATCAGTGAAGCGTCTGCCTTTGTCTCGGGGCATGATCCCAGGGTCCTGGAATCGAGTCCCGCATCGGGCTCCTTGCTCAGCGGGGAGTCTGCTTCTCCCTCTGCCTGCCGCTCCCCCTGCTTGTGCTCACTCTCTCTCTCTCTCTGACCAATAAATAAATAGTATCTTTAAAAAAAAGAAAAAGGAAACAGGCTCTACGCTCCTTCCAATGGGGCCACTCACGAGTGTGCACCCAGTGTTGCAGACGGTTTTAAAGAGAAGCCAAAAATAAGATATTTATGCAAGATCCCCCCATATTTAAATGTTGACAATGTAATCATCTTTCACACCATGTAAGTTAAGAATCTGCAGGCCCAATCCAGCCAGCAGACATTAACTTCTAGTTTGATGGAAGAAAAGGGAATACAGGTGACCTTTGAGCAACACAGAGTGAAATGCACAGATCTACTTATATGCAGATTTTTTTCATAAATACAGTACAGTACTATAAATGTGTTCTCTCTTCCTTATGATTTTCTTAATAACATTTTTCTCTATTTTATTGTAAGAATACAGTATATAATACACACAACATACAAAATATGTGTTAATCTATGGTTTATATGATCAGTAAGATTTTCAGTCAATAGCAGGTTATTAGTGGTATTAAGTTTGAGGGGCGTCAAAATGATATGCAGAGTTTTTACCACATGGGGGGTCCACACCCCCAACCCCTGTGTTGTTCAAGGGTCAACTGTACTTTAAACAAAACAACACCGATTATGATAATAATAATAGTTTTTAAAGAGGGAGTTAAGTGCAGAGAAGGTTAGGCACGGGGGCTGCAGAAACCCAGGAGAGGCACCTTAATGCAGCCACTGGAGGTCAGAGAGGGCTCCTTACGGCAGGTGACATCGGGCTTGGGTCTGGAAGAAGGAAGACATGTAAGCCAGGTCACAAGGTGAGAGAAAAATTCCCCACAGAGGGAACAGCCTTCGTCAGGGCTGGTGTGGCAGGGCTGACAGCCTGGGGGAGGGCATCCCTAGACCATAAGGGGAAGGAGCAGTCAGAGTGGCCAGAAGGGAGGCTGGAATGGTGGACAGCGTCCGTGAAAGTTTGGACATATCGTCTAAGGAGGCAATGACATGGCGAGATCTTTCAGCGAGCAGCCCGGGGAATCAGGGTCCTCAATCCGAATCCCAGCTTGGTCATTTCTTCCCCAGGCCAACCCTTGCTGAGTCACTTACCTCTTTGAATAGTGGCAGAACCTGGCATCAGCTTGTTAAAGCACAGATAGTATTTATCCGTGAAGAGCCACGGAGGTATTGGTTGTTTTCATGCTTTCTTAAATGTTCCTTTTTGTTGTTGTTGTTAAAGCAAACATGCTCGTTTTAGAAAATTACTGAAATATAGCAAGTATGAAGAAGAACATTTTTAAATTCCCCACAGTCCCACCACTCAGGAACAACCATGATGGACACTTTCAGCTATCTTCCCGGTCTCCCTATCCTGCAGTATGGTTTGCTTGCCTGTGGTTTGTTTCCACAAAGTTGAAATCATTCCCAATATACAATTTTGTATTTTTTTCACTTAATGTCATACCATAAGAATTTTTCCCATGTCATTAAAAATTCTTCAAAAACATCATTTTTATAAATTCTTATGGAAATAATCTGCCTGTGTGGGATGTCTTATTAGGCATTTAGAAAATAACGCTAGTACTGGTGGTTATTTACATTTATTAAACAGTTACTATGTTCCAGGAGTTTCCATGTATTAACTTCTTTCATTCTCACACGCTTGAAAGTAGGGGTCATATGTACTACTCCAGGGGCTGGGATCTGTACAGATGCGCTCTCCTCCCCTCTTCTCCCTGCCCCAGGCCTCGGTGCGCTGATGGGTAGGTAGGGATGCCTGCACCTGCTACTTTGCCCTCCGCCATCTGGCTGGGTCCTGCCAATGGGAGGCATGGCAGGAGATCCATTTCTATCCCCTTGGGCCCCTTCCTGCTGGGGCTGGAGCAGGTTGGCTGCCTCCTACTTGCCCAGAGCCACAGCCCCTGTCAGAAGCTCTCTCCCCACAGCTGGCTCTCCAGCTCTGGCTAACTGAGCCCTCCTCTTGGCCCTGCGGGCCTCGAGGAGCCCAAGCTCCCTGCAGGTGTTGGTGCTGGAGTGCTGCCCCCTCGGCGCTGCCTACATGGTCATCAAAGTCCTTTTGTTCACCTCTCATCAAACGACCCAGGTCGATTATGCCGTCTGTGTCCTTCTGCTGCAGCATGTCCATGGATAAAAAGTCATGTGCCCTGATAATGAGCAACTCCAAAAGTTATACAATGAAAATTAGACCCCTGGGCTCACTGCCCAAAGGTGACCACCCTCAAAACTTTACTTTTTGGTTTAAAAAATAGTAAGAAGAGCTCACACATAGAGTGCTCTAAAGATGAAGAAACTGCGGGCACCTGGGTGGCTTGGTCAGTTAAGCCTCCAACTCTCGATTTCGGCTCGGTCGTGATCTCAGGGTCCTGGGATCGAGCCTGCTTAGGATTCTCTCTTGCCCTCTCCCTCTCCCTCTGCCCCTCCCTACTGTGCTCCCTCTCTCTCTCTCTCTCTCTCTCAAATAAATAAATAAATATTTTTTAAAAAGATGAAAAAACTGAAGCACAGAGAGGTTAAATGACTCACACATGGTCACACAGCTCAAAAGTGGCAGAGCCGGGAACTGAACTCAAATAATCTGGCTACTGAATTTATGTTTTTAAATACTGCATACACTACCTCGCCCAGAAGTCTCTATTAATATCCATATCTTTGTCTCAAACTCTCTATTGTTCTACACAAATTAAAACATGTTATATGTACTAATCGTGACTATTTACTTAGTAATATAGCTTATAGATCTTCCTGTACACCTTGTTCTTTTTTCCCACTTAACATACGTTGATATGCTTTCCTTATGCACGACTAAGCTCTACCTCATTCTTTAGTCTTCTCCTGATTTGCATTTCAATTGGTTTCAGTTTTTTTGCTATTACAGACAAGGCCATAGTAAATAACCTTGTGCAAATATCTATGCATATCAGTGCGGGCATATCTAGGGATTAGATTCCTGGAAGTAGAATTTCTAGGTCAAAAGGTATGTGCATTTTTTTTAATTTGCACAAAGATTTTTAAATTTTGCTTTTGCAAAATTATTGATGATGGCTATCTCAACAGTATCTTTAAGCCTGTTTTACTTGGTTGTGTTTTATCAAATTTTTTACTTTTTAAATTTTCGTAGTTAAAAATATTATATTTTAATCTTCATCGTTTTCATGAGAGAGGTTGACATCTTTTCAATAAAACCTTATTTTATTGAGCCTTACTATGCTGTTATTTAGCCCATTCTTCAAAATTCACTATTAAAAATAACAGTATGATGACCACCTTTGCACATGAGTCCTGTCTGTATCGCTTAGTATTTCCTGGGAAATATTACTTAAGGTAGAATTACTGAGTCAGAGGGCATGGGCTTTTTTAGACTCTTGCTGCATACTGCAAATTACCACCAAAAGAATGACATTGCCCTCCCACTAATGACGTCTGAGAGAGATCCCCCCACCTACCTCCCCAGCGCTTTTATAATTTTTAAATGAGTGCCTCTGAATAAGGAAAATGGGATTTCAATTTCATCTCCATTGCCTTGATTTCTAAAAAGCCAGATTGAGCATTTTTTTTCATATTCTCGGCCATTTACATTTCTGTTTCTGTGAATTCTATCTTTTATCCATGTTTCTCCTTTTAGTGTTTCTCTTACAACAGGTGAACACACAACGTTTTTAAGCAGGTCAAATCAGCATATCATTTATTAAATCCCTACTATGCAGACAGTGTGGAGCTAGGTGTTTGAGAGCCATAAATGAGATGCAATAATTATTCTTACAGATCTTGTGATTTCGCCAGGCAGACAAGCCCATACACAGAGAAAGCAATTAGAGAGCAAACCAGACAGTCTGTAATCAAGTGCTAAATGGGCAGCTCAGATGCTACGTGCTGTGAGAGCTCAAAGAGGAGAGACAAGAGCCGTGCTGGCGTGGTCAGGGAAAGCTTCTCGGAGGAGGAGCCCCACACAGGAGCTCTATGTTTAAAATGTGACTATGGCCTAGTGACACACGTCTCTCCTCCAGCAGGAAGGGTGACACCTCAGTGGCTCTCTTAACACTTCCACGGGAAATCAGTCTTCAACAGATAAACTAGTTGACCGCGGCCACGGCTCAACCAGGCCAGCAGCGGTTGGCCGGTCTTATCGTTGCCATGGTAACCATGGCGACAACAACTGACATTTATTGGGCTCTGACCATGTGTCAGACACCCTGTGCTAAGTGCTTTCTATTTATAATCTCATTTAAGTTCCTGGCGAGCCTATGAAGTAGGTACTATTGTTACCTTTTTTACAGATGTGGAAAGTGGGGTTAAATAAGTCGCTCAAGGCATCGGTGAAAGTGTTGATGAGCTTGGTCTCTGACCTCTGTTCGTCAGCCTCCGAGAAGTATCCTCTATGCCCAGGCTTGCTGCAACAGCTAGGGCCCACCCAACCCTTCCCTCCTGCCTCCAATCAGAGCTGGCAGTTCCTTTGGCATGACTGACAGGCTTGAGGGGAACAGATCAGAGTCCTAAAAGTTCAGCGAAGACTCCCTGAGCACATGCTAAGTCCAGGGTGAGGCACCCTGGTCCCCACTGTACAAGGAATGGCCCAGGAGTAGACCAGGGCAAGGCTGTGATGGAGATTCAGGCTGCTAGGGAGAAGCACGAGGAGCACGGACAGCAGAGGGGGTCACCAACCCCAAGCGTGCAGCTGAGTCAGTCCTGAGAAATGGAGGGGGTCCCCAGGGAAAAGGAGGGGTGGAGAGGAATTCTAAGAAGAGAAAACAGCTGAGGTCAGAGCCAAAGTGGAATGCAGTATGGGCGTGAGGGCGGGGTGGACATGATCACAGTGTGTCCCTTTATCACAGCGCTGACCACACCGTGTGGTCATCCTCTGCTGACCATCTGTTCTTCCCAATGAGCCACGTACGCCCCCAGAGCAGCAACTTCACGCGACCCTCCCCTGTGAACCCGCAATGACAGGACGCCTAGCCCCTATTGGGCAGGCAAGACATGTCTGTGAAGGAAGGCCCTGATGGCCAGACATCTCCATCAGGGAGGACTAGGTACTCAGGACTTCACCAGGGGAGGCAACACCCCAGGGTGGGGCCTGCCGTGCAACCAGACTGTGCACCCACTGAGGACAGGGGCGTCTCCTTCTCCTTCCTGTCCTCCAACACCAAGTTGCCAAGCACAAGCCTGTGAGCAATGGAATAATAACCACTACTATTAGTCCAGCAAACACATAATGATTACGTGGAAGATGCAACTCTAAGTGCTTTGCAGAAATCTTTCTCTGAACCTTCCCCCAAATCCCAATATACTCATTGTACAGATTGGAAAACTGAGGTACAGAAAGCTTAAGTAACTTGCCCAAGGTTATTTGAGAGACACTACAGAACAGAACTTCAGAGCACAGGCATGGGGATCGGATCAGACCCAGGTTCAAATCCTAGCTGTGTCACCTAGCCCCTGGGGGATGGTTACTTATATTCTCCGGCCTCAAGTTCTGAAAGAGTAATAGTAACAACTTCACAGTTCCAGTGAGGAGCAAATGATATAAATGGAAAGCACCTAGCTCCGTGCTTGGCACACAGCAGGGACTCAGGAACCGGCAGCCATCATTTTTGCCCTGAAGTCCAGAAAGCTCTTGTTCCAGTGAAGACAGGCCATGGGTTGCCCACATGGTCTCCCCTGGTCCCCTTCCCCTCAGACACAACCTCTTGTCCCACACATGAGCCACTCGCAGGAAGACATGTGAGTCAGACCCCCGGTCCACTTGGGCCTGCTGTTCCCCAGTCAGCAAACTTCTTCCATCCAGAGCAATCTTTTCCACTGCTCCCAGCTGCCAGCAGAGGCCGGCATCAGAGAGCGTCTTGGCTCCCATTGGAAGAAAAACAAACTTTGCAGAAAAATAAACACTTTTTTTAAAAGTCCTGTGGTTTTGCATTCAAGACCTAATAGTTTTTCCTTTTTTTTTTTTTTTTTTTTCCCAGATACCACAAATCTTCTGCTGGAGGGAGAAAAAAGAAAAAGCGACTAAGAAGAGACTTCTAGATTGTTCTTTCATGCAAACACACCCCAAGATGGCCTCATTCAAGGATGAAGGTCTGGCATCTATGCCGCCATGGGGAGACCTCCAGACAGCAGCCCCTGGAGACTAGAGTCTTCTCTTCCCCACTGTCTGAGCTGTCCCTTCTCCTTACTTCCAGGCCTGGAAGGGTGAGTCTGAGCGACTTTTCTCACCCACTCCAGCCGCTCCAGTGCTGTAATGAGCAGACACAGGCATAAATGCCAGGGGGGCCCAGACGGAGGCTCTCATGTGATAAGCCTGTGACATTTTAACTCCCAAATACAGTTGCCTCCCAAAGTGAGGCTAGCTGGCCAGAGGCCATTCTGTTCCAGTGACAAGTCTAAAACAGGAAACTCTTTCTTAGAGAAACACAAAACCATTGCCTTTGAGAACAGTCTCTACTCTGCCCTTCCATCCCTCAGCAGGGCAGGGACAAGAAGGCTGGAGTGGCCCGAGCAGTGGTCGAATGCTCTGGGTGAGCCATGCCCCTCAGACAGGCACAGGTTTGCTCATCCCGAGTCTCTGGGTGTGCCAGCCCCCTGCCAGGCAGCAAGGGAGGCTGGGGGTGTGGTGATGGAGAGACACAACAGCTAAAGCACCTTCTACAGGAACAGGCACACAGTAGGTGTTCTGTTCATCTCTGTTCCCTTACATCCGGAGCTCCTGAACCTGCCCCGTGGCTCTGGGAGGTCTGGAAACTGGAGGGGTAGACAATATTTTGTGTGCACACTCTCGCGGGTGAGGGCATTCACTGAAATCTCAATGGGTTAAAGACCCCCAGAGGCTAACAACCACTGGCTTTTTAACTTTTCAACTGAGAGTTGAACTCTCTGAAGGCAAGGACCCATCTCATTCATCTTGGTATCATCATAGCCCAGGAAAGGCCCACCATGTTGACCGTTCAATGGCATGAATGAATGAATGAATGAATGAACGAACGGCAAATGGCTTATTCCTTCAAAGAATTCAGAGCCCAGTAGAGGAAACATAGAAAAAGGAAGCATAATACAAGGCAGAAAATGATACAGGACAAAAGGAATGGGAAAGTGAAGGGTGGCAGGAGCTTTGTGCAGACACACGTTTCTCTGACAAGGCAGAGGAGCTGGGCTGGACCAAGATGTGGGGGCAGTAGATAGAACGTGGGGAGGGCTGGGAAGTCATGTCAGGAAACATGGTAAAAGAAAGAATCACAAACTTTATAGACACATGGACATTTTTTTAACTGTGGTTTTGCACTCGGGGCCTAATGGTTTTTCCTTTCTTTTCCCATACAAGCTGTCCAGTTTGGCGAGAGGGAAGTATCCGCTCAAGGCAGGGGTGGGAAAGAGGTTTGGAAAGAGAGGTTGGGTCACATCCTGGGGGGCCCCCGAATGCCAATCTGCTGTCCCGAAGTAGCAGAGCAGTTCAGCACGGGGACAAGAGGGAGAAGGGATGGGCCGCCCCATTCCTGCGAGGAGCTGCTGCCAGGCTCCGGGGGAGGGAGGCGGCGGGACACCAGGCCTGGCCAGGGGCTCCGTGCCGATGGAGGAAGGGGGACCAAGCAGTCGGCAAGGTCTGCTCGCATGGAGGATGGTGACGAAGAAGCTGTCCTCTGAGAATCCTCTGACTCTCCCCAGCCTGATTTATTGCCATTTTTTAGATTCAAATAACAGCACATTTTAAGAGATTAAATCAAACTCAGTTATAAGAATATGAAGAGGAAAAATTAAACTCAGTTATCAGAACATATAAAGAAAGAAAAAAAAAGATAAGCAAGACTGACATAAATACACAGAATCGGCGTAAAGTGATACTTTCTGCCTCGTCTCGTTGGTGTCCAGTGATTGCTTCCTGAGTCCAGGTCCCTCCAAGACCGAGCACCCTCACCTTGCGGCCCTAAGGCCTTTGTTCGTGAAGATGCTGCTTGGAGACCCTGTCCCCTGGCTCCTTCTTAATAGCTCCTTTCACGAAGCAGCCTTCCCTTGCAGGGGACTTTTCGGAAGGCCCGCAGCCGACGGTTCCCGTCGTGATATCCCGTTCTCGCCTCCTGCCGCCGGCCAAGCTCCCGGCACCCACCGCGGCGGCCACTCCTCTCCGGCCAGCTGTGCGCAGGCGCTGCCCGGCGCGTCCCACGGGTTAGCTCCTTTACTGCTCCCAGAACCCCCCGGGGCGGTGCCCCCCAGACTCCTCCCCCACAGCTCGGGACGCGGAAGCACAGGCCTGGGTCAGTGAACAGGGCAGCCCAGATGGAAGCCCAGTGTGTCCGCCCTGGAGTCATTTGGGTCCCGCTCTTTCCTTCACACACGCTGATGCGCAGCTTCGTGGGTGGGGATAACGACCCGCAAGGCTTTCACGAGGAAAAGGTGAAGGGTGTTCTGTCCATGCCGACCACAGTCCTGTGCACACATGGTTGGTTTTGTTTTTTAAATGCGGGAGGAATTGTTGCGTGTGAGGCACTTTGGGAGGGCAGGGAGGCAGCAGGTCTCTGTGGTCTGTCTGCTCCCGATACCCGGTAGCCACTGGAAGGGATCGGACCCGGCTGCGCGGTCTGCCTCCACGTGCCAGTCTGAAGAATGGGCTTCCACCTTGGGAATCCGCAGAGGCCCACAGACCCACAATAAGAACATAAATTCAACAAGTCTCAAAGAGAAACACCCGTGATTTGCCTATTTGAGACAAGATCTTACCCCCAAGAAAGACCCCAGGTCTTTCAGGGACCAGGAAGGGAACTTGATTTTTAACGCAAGCGAGAGACACAATACTGGAGAAAACCTAGAAACCCACCGAAACTTGGGTTACGGTGCTGGTTTTGCTGCTCCTAGCCATAGGACTGCAGAAGAGTCTACCTGCCGAGCTTCTGCTGACCCCTCGGGTCCAGGGAATAGTCCTTACTCTACGTCCATGACTTTGTTCCTTTGTTGCATTCTTCTAGGTTTTGCATCAGCTGAACTTCTACTTATTCCTCAAAGCCCTGTGGAAATGCCCTCCCAGCAGCCCCCAGGGGGAATTCATCTCTCTTCCACTTGGTACATGGAACACCCCTTTTTCTCACTAGGGCTTACATATTTTGCGACCTTGTATTTTATTTATTTATTTATATATTTTATATATTCATTTAAGAAAGCGTGAATTATGTGATATAGTCTCCTGAGCACCTACTACAACCCAAGGGTTGGGCTAGAATGCTGGGAATGTAATGAATAAGAGATTGTTATGGGCTGAATTGTGTCCCCCAGAAAAGACAAGTCAGAGCCCTAACCCCCAGGGCCTCAGAATATGACCTTATTCGGAAACAGAGTCATTGCAGATGAAATTAGTTAAGATGAGGTCATGGTGGTGTAGGGTGGGCCCCTAATCTGATATACTGGTGTCCTTACAAGAGGAGAAGAAACACAGAGACAGGGACACACAGGAAGAACACCATGGAACAGCAGAGACCGAGACTGAAGATAGGCTGCCACGAGCCAAGAATGCCTGGGACTACCAGAAGCTGAAAGAGGCAAGGAAAGGTTTTCTCCTAGAAGCCTCAGAGAGACCGCGGCCCTGCCAGCACTTTGATTTCAGACTTCCCAGCCCCTAGAACTGGGACAGAAGAAATTTCTGTTGTTTCAAGCCACCCAGTTTGTGGTACTTTGTTATGGCTTCCCTAAGAAACTAATACAGAAATTTTCCCCACTTTGAAGGAACGATACATAAACAGATAATTATAAAAGAGCATGGGAATGCTATAATAAGAAGTCCTCTGTGCCAACACAGAGAACATGGCAAGTAACTCAATCTTGGAAGAGGATCAGGATAGGCTTCCCAGAGCAGGCCCAATGAGAACTGGGTTTTGAAGGGTGAGTAGGAGTTCTCTAGGAGAAAGAGCACCCTAGGCAGAACCACGTGTGTACCCTCTCAGTCTCTCCTACTAGATTGTGCTCCCTGGTGGCCTTAGCACAGGGCTCTGCCTTTGACAGATACTTAGCCTCTATCTCTTAGACTTGCAGAAACGCTGTACTCTCTGGACAAGAAGAGAGGAACGGAAGACAGAGTGTGGGTGGCTGCCACCTAGAGACAGGAAAAACTGAACTAGTCAGACTCCCTAAATAGAGAGCAGATGGAGGGCAGCGGCGGAGGCGAGAGAAATGAGGCAACCCAAGCAGGGCTGACTTTTAAAAAAAAGAAAGAAAGAAAGAGAAAAGCGTTATTCTCTAGGGCTCCAGCTCAGCTGGGAAGGAAAGCAATTTATGGCCAGAGGAAGTAGGCTGACAGTAAACAAAAATACAGTGACCCCTGAGTTCCCACTGGACAGAAGATAGATGGTGCCGTCGTAAAAATGAGATTAATTTTAATAAGGGCTTTCACCAAGCAGCAGACCCTGGCGGCCAGAGGCCTGTCAGAGGGCCAATGACAAGCAGCATCGCTGATGGATGAGGCTGACCCCAACGAGCTGAAGACATGGGGAACAATCGGAAGCTAGGGCTTGGCCCCCAGCTGGGGATTGGACAGCTGCTGCTTCTGCGGATTCTTTGCCCTAACGGTTGGTGTCCCAGAGCCGGATGCCCATGGTCTGAATCTCTGAACTGCGGCTCATCCCTGCTGAGACCACAATCCCCTGTTCCCTCAGCTTGATGTGGGACTGGGCTTGCATACCTCCAATAGTGAGAAGCTCACCACCTAGAAAGGCTATGGGACAGGGCGCCAGATGGGGTCACTCAGGAAATGCCCGAGTCTGTGTTTGCCACAGGACAATCCTTAAAGACTGTGATCGGTCTTGATTCAAATCAGCAGAGTTCAATTTGATAAACACTATCTGAGAGGTTACTGTGCAGCAAGAGTATGAAACAAGAGATGGTCAGGAACGGGTTCCTGCCTCCAAGACCTTTCAGAAGGGAAAACAGACTGTGCTCCTGACCCTGACTGCAGAGTGAGCCCTGACCCTGGCTCTTGATGGAGCCCCCATCCTCTTACTGACTCAGCCATAATCTTGGATAGGAAAGTAAGCCCTGAACCTAGTTATAGATTAAGCCCTAGGCCCAACTCAGACTGGGCTTACCTGCAGGCTGAATCCTAATCCTTTTAGAGCATGAGTCCTGATCCTGGTCACAACTGGGTCCTGACTCTGACCCCAGGCCTCATACACAGGTGCCTATTATAGAATGAGGGAGATGGGAAATGAGGAGGTACCAATGGGCCAGCATCACTTGAACAACGTCCAGATCTTAATGCTTGAGGCGGACATCTCATCTTTCAGACACGGAACTGCATGAGGCAGAGCCTCTGCCTCTGGAAGCATGCATAGACACTTCCCCCCACCCACACACACACACTGTCACAGCCCATGCCTGTCCTGCCCCAGGGTTCGGTCACCGCGTCACTGTATGTACACACCCACTCCACTGGCCTCTGCTCTTCGCAAAGATACAGACGGCACTGATTTGCTTGTGGCCAGGCTCCTATAATCAAACCCTCCCTTCAGCCCCACTCCTGAATACCTACTGTGTTCTGGGTCCTGGCCTGGTCACAGGAACCCAGGGACCAATGGCATGGCCTGGCCCAAACACCAGCAAAAATCCTGTTAGGTCTTTAATTATTTACTTAATCAACAAACCCATGAGAGGGATCACCTTGCAGAGAAATGGTGCCCCATGGGGTTTATGAGCTGAACACTTGCCAACCAAATAAAACCAGCCCTCATGATTTTCCAGCACTCAAAACCCCTGGCATCAGATGGCCCAATTTCTTGTCAGCCATTTCCCCGATTATGTATCAATAGATGTCACACAATCAAGTCCTGGCTCCCAAGAGAGCGTTTGAAAAGTCAAAGATGTTTGTCTAATGCAAACCGATGTCATGTCAGGAATTAGTTTGACTAATAGGCCTTTAATTAGATCCTTGTGAGGTCTGGGTCCTAAGCAGAGGCTTCCCAAAGTTTTCATTTAGAAGATAAACTATCCCTTCCCCCAGATTGCCACCATAAATCTCCTTTCCAGCATGCACTCGGAATGGCACAGCAAGGTACAGACTCGTTTCTCCTGCCAACCTGAAGAGTGTTCTGCCCAACCACCCAAGGGACTAGTGTCCGGGAGCTTCCCGCAGGCCAGGTCCCCTTGCCAGAGGAGCTGGGGGAGATGCCTGGCCCATGCCATCTGCTCTGGATGGGGACCAGAGCTTCTCACCAGGGCCAGAGAAGCATTTTCCCAAGCAGCAACAGGAAATGTTCATTGTGTCAACCTGAATAACCCTTCCGAGGCCAACTCCAGAGCACAACAGAACAGAGAATACAATTTGATCATCATCCAGGGCATTTCTCTCAGGGCAAGGAACATGGAAATCAAGAGAAGCCTGCAGAATGAGGTCATCATGCCACCAGGCCGGCAGGAGGGATCTCACACAAAATAATGTACGTAGCCCACCAGCCCCTGAGCAGGGGCTTCATACATGACAATGTGGTGATCCGTGCTGATTCCTGCCTCTGCCTTGAACTTACTCAAGAAATTCTTTGAGCACCCTAGGTCAACTCCACTGCAAGTGCATCCCAGGGCCCAGTGCCAGCCAGCCCCTGACTAGTTACCAGTTTGAGTTTACAGAAATTGACATTTCAGCTGGCATTGGTGTAACAACTTTTATTCTATTTCATGAAAGTATTACTGATCAACAAAAGATTGAAAATAAAAAATAGTGTTTCACCACAAATAGTTTGAGAAGAGGGGGCATGGAAGTTTCTGAGGTGGGTCTTATTATTACCATTTTATACATGAGAAGCTGAGGCTTGGGATGATTAACGTGCCTGAGTACACCCATCCAAGTGGTCCAGCTGGTCTTCCAACCCAGGTCCTACTCATTCTGAAGGTCTGTTACTTACAGTCATTCTAATCTGGGGGCCAAGAGAGTCACATCTCTGACCTCCATGTATGGCTAATAACAAAAGATCCACAGTGATCGGAGACAAAATCATGGGCATCTTGTCTCACCTCTGCAATCAACTCACCCAGGGGGTCATTTCCTCTTTGGGGCCTCAGTTTCTCCATATGTACAGTGAAGGAGGTGGCCCTAAGTTATAGTGAAGACCCCGTTCTGCTCTGACATCCTGAATGTGATCATAAACTCCTTCAACAGAAAGGGACCTTTGAAGTCACATGGCCAACCTCCCTTCCAAAGCAGTCTGGGATTCCTGTAGCCCCTTGCATGTTCTCTGTGTGTGGCCGTGATTAAATAGCTCTAATTTTCAGGCTAGCGTCTTGCTTCCAAGGGCTTCCCCAAGAATGTTGGACAGAGTCTCTTTGTTGTCCTCAAGATGCCAACCCCATCACTCTTGCCTTGGGGGATCACTCCTCAGAGTCAGACCTTGTCTTCACTCATAGATGCTCAGCCTCAAGCCAACCCAGATCCCACCTGTCCAGGGTGTAGCTCACCTCTGGTGCAGGAGGAGAGGACAACCTAGAAGCCACTTGTGTTTCTTCCCTGGAGAAAGCAATGAAAATCCCTTTTGCCTTCAAACACTCAGAGATTCCATCCCTGGAGGGGCTAGAGACCCTGAAGCCTCCCATCTCCTTTTGCAAGAGTCCCAAGGAGCGCGGGGAGTACCTAGCAGCTTTCCCATGGCCCTGTGCTGGCAGGAGACGCATTCAAGCTGTACCCCGCGGGTTGGTGCATGTGTGATTTAGAGTCGTACGTGCTGACTCCTGCCACACTCTATCAAGGACTCAGCCCTGCCCCAGCAAAAGCTGACCCCAAAGCCTCTGTCCTACCGCCCTCATCTAAGTAGAGGAAATGAGCTACAAAGGAACTGGCCCAGCTCTGTGGCGTGCCACCCCCTCTACCTCCCAATCCCAAATACTGACTCTCCTAAGCTCTGTCTGCCACAGCTGATTGATTAGAAAGTGGGCATCTCCGTCTCTGTCAATGCTGAATGAAGCGATCAATTACAAACTCAGGGACTCCTGGAAATTGGGAAATACACAGAATTCCAGAGCCAGGGAATCATGCAACAAACATTTCTTGAATGTGTATGGGGGCCGGGGTGGGCCCCGGAAACTTGCAAGTACAGGGCTGTCTAGAGTCGGGGAATCCTACAAACCGAGAGTTGTGGACTCTTAAGGTGTTAGAATCCTTAAAAGTATCCAGTAATAGAATCCTACAACATTAGATAAATGAAATCTAGAATCACAGGCCTGCGTGAAGGGTCCACAGAAACAACAGGAGCTGTCGGAGGCTTCCCTGTTTCATGCTCTGGTGCAACCAGCCAGCCCAGCCCTGTGGCACAACCGGGTTCAGAGGAAACGTGTTCCCGCCACAGCACCGGGGCAGGGGGCAAGCGACACGTGCCATGGAGAGGACACTGGCCTGAAGAGTGAGAATGGGGGCAAATGGCAGGAGCTCTGTTGAGGCATGTGGCTACCTCTAAAATACAAGCCAGGGGCAGAAGGACTCCCAATAAGATACGGAGAGGCCACAGCTGGAAGCAGACTTTCCGGGCTGGCCCCACTTCCTCCTAATGGAGGCATTCCTGGCCTCCAGGTGGGTGAATCGGAGGCAGGTGGGCCCATTGCTGGGCAGCTCGGATGGCAAGACCTGGCTTGGATGGAGCTGCAATCGACCTCCCCACTCTGCCCTCTGCAGTTGCCTCGCTCATGGAAGAGGGTTCCTGATTCTTTGTCCCACACTGGCGAGGCCACTCTTGCAGGGACAAGTGTGTTGCAAAGGCAGGGAGGCTGGAGGCAGAGGGCATATTCCCAAGAGGTGGACATCTCAGGTGTCAGCGACATGGAGGGGCACTGAGAGAGAGAGAGAGAGAATGAAGAGAGAGGAGAGAAGAGAGAGAGAGATGATGCTAGAATGTGATGTTAGGATCAAATGACAGAGATCCCGGCGGGTCGGGGCTGGACTCTGCTCGTATCTGCCGCATCTCTGCACGGCGTGACCCGCGGCACAGCAGGGGTCGCTGATCACATGGTCCCCAACAGGGCGCTGGCAGGGACCTCTCGTTCTCCCTGTGGCAGATACGTGGGATGCCCTTTCTCTGCCCCTGGGTGGCTCAAAGAGGCCCTGGAGGAGCCATGTGGTGGGCTCAAGGTGTAATGTGCAGGCTTAAGTGTCTCTAAAACAACTAGTAAAAACCCTGACCAAATCCAAACCAGATGCCCCCGGGCGTGCAGGGTTGAGAGCTGTCAGCACCTCTGCATTTTCACCTGCTCATGTGGGTTGCACCTGTAGGCGGCAAGCACTCAGGACAGCTTCAGGCTGCCCACCAAGCTCAGCCCTACTGAGCTGCCCAGCGTGGAGGCACTGAGGGGCCGAAGGGATAAGGCAGCAGACCTCTCTTGGGCCAGTCCCCCACTCGGGTGATTCTCCCACTTCCCAGCATAAGCCCTCGGGATTGTTAATGCCCGAACTATACTCCCTAGCTGTGAGAAGTCGTGCAAGTTACCTCTCCTCTCTGTTTCCCTATAAGCAACATGGACACATTAATAATGACCTCCAAGTTTACTGGAGAGTTCACTCAGTTGGACAAATATTTACTAGGCATTTATTGTAGGTGAAGCATTGGGCTAGGTACTTGGAATACAGTGAACAAAACTGACATTATCCCTGACTTCATAGAGTTCACAGTGTAGAGCAGATGGGCAAAACAAACCATCGACAAGTAAATAAAAGCAGTTTAAGAATTGGGTTAATGCTTTGAAAAGGATATGCTTTGTGGGGGCGTGGGGGGAGAGGTAAAGGAGTCCTCTCTGAAGAAATAATAGTTAAGCTGAGACCTGAATGCTGAGTAGGAATAAGCCAGAGGAAGGGCTTGGGGTAGAGTGTTCCATGCAAAAGATAGCATGTGCCAAGGCCCTGAAACAGGGAATGCTCAACTCATTTCCTCCTTATGGGCAGAGAGCCTAGAGAGCAGGCGACGTCATGAGATTTTAGTCTGGTGACAATAAAAAGCCCTCAGAATGTTTTCAACAGGGCCTCTACTCAATTCTCTACTTACACCTTTAAAAGATGACTTTAGTGGGGAGCTGAGATCAAGCGTGGAACTTCCCCACCACTGGCCTGCAAGAACGTGCAGGATCTAAGGCTCCAGAAGTGAAGGGATTGGCCATGCATGGCCAGTAAGTGCCAGGGACCAGGATTTATGCAGCTCCTTCCCTGGCCCCGGGCTGCCTCTAACAAATATAATATGGCTGCCATCATCCTTGACCTCATTTGATCTTTCCAACCCTTGGGGGAGGGAGGCACATAGGACAGGGATCCTTAGCTCAAAAAACCAAGACCCAGAGAGGTGAGTGAGTTTACCACGAGTCGTGCAACAAGTTAGTGACTTGACTTCAAGTCCTCAGACTTAAAGCTAGGTCAGGTTGTTCCCAAGAACCAGCACACTCTACAGAGACCCCTGCCCCACCAGCACGGACAGCCTCAACCATGGAGGTAAAACATTTCGGGGAAGGAGGACTTTAGAGGCTGAAGCCACACCACATGAGGACAGGAATGAGGCCCAAGGTGCCAAACAGAAGGTACCAGACAAGATCTGGGAGTGATGTGGAATGAAATGGGATGGCCTATCAGGGAACACCATGCCAATGACTAACCACCATGCAAACAATGGTGAGGACAACCTCGTCCACCCCTTACTGGTCCCAGGCCCTCCCTCGGGGCCACACGCCCCCACACATCTGCTCCCTCTGTCCCAGAACATACCTGAACGGGTTTAAAGGCAGCAGCTCCGCCCTGAGTCTGAGCAACTCCTGGCACCATGGCGGAGTCCCACAGCCACCACATCCGGGACAGAGCCCCGCCCCTCCCCCTGCTCAGTGGGGCCGGGGCAGCTCAGAGTCCCCAGGGGCGGTGACTCCGTGTTTCGCTCAAGATCTCCCTGGCTGAACATCATTGGCGCAGCCCAGGCTCAGCTCTGTCAACAGCCATACTGCCCCGGGGACTGCTCCCCCCAATCTTCCTGGGGCTGCGGTAGCCCTGGCCGGCAGTGCCCCTCCCTCAAGGCAGCCTCTTTCCTCGATTCACATCTACCTGGAAGACTCACCTCAGCCATCTCTTCCCCATCCTCCAAAGCTCAGAGCAGGCATCCAGTCCTCCAGGAAACCTCCTATGCACTCAGGATGAGGGAGGAGCCTCTCTTCTCTGGGCTCCTGCAGCCCCTGTCCTTCCTTTGCTTTCCCTGGTGGACCATGAGCATCACGAGGGCAAGGTCTGTGCCTTCCTTGTTTCGGTTTCCCAGAACACAGCACACAGTAGGTTAGTAAATGTCTATCATCTCCTCCTTTCTGTGAAGAGAGTGGGGTAAAGGGCCTTGGAACATGAAGAAATTAGAATTTGCCTAGCGGTGGTTTCAATCCTCCAGGGTCTCCTAGAATGAAGTCCTCCTGACTGGCGTGGCATCTCCAGGGTCACTGCCGCCAGGACCATTGCTGACCATGCGCCCCCCACCCCAGGCCCACATGCTTCCGGCCTCCCTCTCCTCTCTTCCTTCTCTCCCTCTTGGCCAGTGGGGTCAGATGAGTGCAGGTTGAACATCACGTCCTTCTCCGGGGGCCTCAGGGGGTGACATAACCACTCTACACCTCACACCTATAAAGCAGCCTGCCACGGAATAGGCCCTTGGAAAAAGTCAATTTCCCTTTTCCTGCCTTCTCTGCCTGCATGAATTGTTTTTCCCCTCCAAGGCCTGAAGCGTATCCCTCCCTCGCAGGAAGCCTTCCCTGACCTCGTCCGGCTCCCATCTTTGGGGAGCTTGAAGACTAGGTGGCCTCCGGCTGGCTCCTGCGTCCTGGAAGGCGGCAGGGCAGGACGGGGCCACCCCTAAGCCTGGATAAAGGTGAAACCCAACAGTCGGGAGAGGTTGTTTTTGGACCGGACGCAAATGCTAAATGAAGAGCCCTCGGCCTTCCAAGCAATCTTTGCTTTGTGCTCCCAGGCCCAAAACTAACATTTTCATAATGATTTTCCAGTATCAAAGTGATAGTTTTGATTCAAGACAGCTGAAGCCTGCAAAACTGTGTGGCGGCCTCTCCCGCCCTCGAGCCAAACATGTGCCTCTGTCTCTATTTTAACACCTTTGATAATCATCGAAAAATGCACGGCGCAAGCAGTTCCCGGGGCCTGCGGACCAGAGCGGCCGCCCCCGGAAGGAGGCCGGAAGGAGGCCGGAAGGAGGCCGGAAGGAGGCCGGAAGGAGGCGGGGGGCGGTCTGTTTGGCTTTCGCCTGACTCGGGGCTCGGGCCTCAGGCCTCCGGCTCGACGCTCGGCTAGTGCTGCCTGAGCGAGGAGCCGGCCTTTCCAGGCCCATTAAGGGGAGGGGGAGGGGGCAAGAACTACAGTAACACAATCGCCTGGAAAACTGATATAATCTTTTCAAAACTATAAAGATCGCTCACCCGGAGGAACATCTGCATGGAAAAAGAAAAAGGTTTTAAACCCACTGGAAAGGGGTCGGGTAACTTGTAAAGGCCGGCGTGTCAGGAGACTGCTGGCGCGCCCCCGGCCCGCCGTCCCTCTGCGGGGGGAAGGCCATCCTCGGAGGGGCCGGTTCCCTCACTGAGAGCTCCCGCCATCTGGAATTCATTGCAGGAGGGAACACTGGCGTTTGGAAAGAGAACCTCGGCCTTACGACCGTTGTTCCTTAAATCATTAATATGGCCCACGTTCCAGATGGAGAATCAAAGGACAGTAGGGACAGGCCAGGGGCCCGGGGCCGGAGTCCTGGCCCACCCCACTGCCCCTTCCTTGGAAGCCCTGACCACCTGCTCACAGAAACAGGCTCAGGTCAGATTCTAGGCTCTTCCGCTAGCCCGCCTTCTCCCGCCCTGGAGAAGAAGCTGCTGCTAACCAGTTACTTGGCAAAGAGGCTTTGGGTTCTTGGCACCCTCTGAGTTCAGGGGCTCAGAAGAGGCTGGAGCTTATGCAGTGAAGTCCCTGCTGGAGGCCCGACTCCCCAGGTCCCCACATTCCCGAGAGGACTCAAGGGCACCGTTGGGGGTGGCAGTCTGCAAAGGCACCGTCTGCCCTACCCAGGAGATCTGACGAGAGATGAGTTCACACACGGGAGACACGTAGGCTCAAGGCAGCCAGCGTGGGCAAGGCCCAAGTGCACGACTCAGGCTGTTCAGCCACCAGAGATCTGAGATGGAGGAGGTTCCTGTGGGCCCAGGTCACGGGGTCTTAGAATAACAGCATCTGAAGATATGCACGGAGACGTCTGAATGCTGACCTTGTCGCCACCCTTGGACATACTGATTTTCTGAGAGGTAATAGGCGGCCTGCAGGCCCAGGAAGACCAGAGGGGACCGAGACCCACTCAGGTCCCCGAACATCCAGGGCCTGAGAGTCGAGGGACAGCCGCTGGACAAGAATCGCCTCTGGGCAGGAGTCCCTGTCCCAGAGCACTGGGCCAATCACAACGTGCTGCCCTTTGGGGTACTTGGTGCCTCTGCGCCTCCTTTGTTCTCTGCCCAGGAGCTATCCAGGGGCCCCTGCTCTTCTCCCTCGGAGCTCTGAGGGAGCTGAACAAGCTCTCTGGTGGTGGCTTCAGTTACCACCTCTGTGCTCTGCCCCCCAGATCTCAACTCCAGCCTTTGTCTCTCCTGAGTGGAGACCCATAGAGCCAACTACCTACCAGAACCCCCCACTCCTTGAGATCGCATGGACTCTGAGCCCCAGCGCATCCCAAACAGAACTCTTCATCCCCCTGAGGTGATCCCTCCTCAGTGTCCCCACCTCAGGGAAGGCACTGCCATCCACCAGGTGCCCTATCCTGGAACTGGGGGTTGTCCCTGACATCTCTCTTGCTTTCTCCTCCCAATTCCCAAGCCCCAAAGACCTGTCCGTTCTTCCTCCCACAGATTTCTCAAAGCCACCCACGTCTTTCCACCCCGACTCTCAGGCCTCACCATTTCATGCCTGGGTCACTGCAACCTGTTCTGGACTCATGTCCAGATCCCCCACCAGGCAGCTAGGGCCATCTTTCTAAAACACAAATCTTACCTGGTTTCTCTCTGCTTAAAACCCTTTAAATAATTATCCATAGGAAATACTCCCCATTCTGTCACTGTACTAGTCCAGATGGGTTAAGTTATGTTGCAGTAACTAACATCTCGGAAATCTCAGAAGCTTAAAATATCAATGTTTCTCACTCACGCTGAGACATTGAGGGTTGACAGGGGGCTCTACTCATCGTAGGGTCCCCAGCTACTGGAGCAGCCGCCATCTTGAGAGTTGTCAGTCAGCTACTGTGTTGGAAGGAAAGACTGCCCTGGAAGGTTTCACACTGGTAATTAAATGCTTGAGCCTGGAAGTGGCAGCCACTTCCTTTCACAACTCACTCACCAGAACTAGTCATATGAAACCATCCAACCACAGGGTGACCAGGAAAGGCAACCCTCCCATGTGCTCAGAAGGGGAGAGTCAGGAATAGTTGATAACCCCAGTTGTACACTTCCTTCAGTGCCCAAATGCCCGTGCTTTCTCTTACGTCTATGTCTTTCCAAAAGCTGTTCCTTCAACCTGGAACCCTCATCCTCACACCTCACTTAACTACCACCCATCCTAGGATCTCAGCTTAGACGTCACAGGCCTACACTGAACTCCCCATCCTGGTATGAGCCCCTCCTCTGGGCTCTCAAGGCTTTGTTCATTCACACTCTATTATAATTATGTTTATTGTCTTCTCTTTCTTGGGTGGTGAGTTCTATGAAAACTGAGGCTTGAATGCTGTGTTTATCACTGTATCCCCAGTGCCTGCTCAAGTGCCCACATGGAAGGATAAGTAAAATTGTTGAATGAATGAATGAATGAATGAGAGAAACATCAAGATCCCAGAGCTATCCGGAGTGGTAGGGAGCCTGAGGCTTCAGGAATAAAGCTAACAGTCCATGCTGAGGAGTTCCAAAGGCAGGCATCCCTGGGCTGGTGGAGCAGAGGGAAAGAAGGTCTCTAGTAGTGCCCACATGAAGAAGGATGTGGCCCATGGAGAAAGACAACCTACGGCTCACCCCCCAGCAGTCAGCAGTCAGTCACAGAGTCCATGGGAAGCCTCCCGTCCCCCAGCAGGCAAGGGTGAGTAGGGGGTGGGGTGCAGGCCAGGGCCCAGTGAGAGAAGTAGAGTGCCCACATAAAACCTGAGCCAGGACTGCCCCCCAATTTTCCTGAGCCCCCTCTCCCCTCCTCTCATACCCTCCAGACTCCATCACCTGCTCTGGGGCTGCTAAAAGCAGAAACCCTTTGTTTATTTTATTTTGGAGAGTCTTGGGTACACTCCAAGGGCAAAGATGTGTGTCTCTCCAACTTCCCAGCAATTAGTACAGAACTTGGCACATAGTAATAGCTCAATAAATGTGCAAATCGAACTCTGATCCACTCCCTACTCTCCAAGGCCTCAGGAGAGCTCAGCCTGCCTGGTATCCACTGTCCCTCTGGTTACCAAGATGTTGGCCTCTGTGGCCTCCCCCGCTCCATCCCCCCACTCCTGACCCTGACATTCCTAGGAGCAGATAGGGATGTGTACACTGAGCGCCCAGACTTGACTCAAGCTCCATGAATCTCAGCCAAGACCCTCTGGCACGGAAGGCCCCTGGGCCAGCCTCCAGGGCATCCCCTCTGAGGCCTTAAAGGCCCCACCCAAAAGAAAACAAAAACAAAAACTAACAAACAAAAAATACCAGCATCTGTTCAGTGTAAATAATATCAAGAGTTCCAAGCTGAGAGCTCCAGGGACAGGGTCCAGGTACTTGATGGGACCTACTGTGGACTGCAGTCAGAGCCCAAGGGCCTAGGATTTCCACAATCCTGACCATTCTCCTCTCCTCACCCTACCCCCCACCAATCCTATCAGTCACCAAGACTTGCCTGGCCTACCTCCTAAATGTCTCTGGAATCCAATCCGGTCCCCTGAATCACCTCTAGCTCACATCTCTGGCCCCAGCCTACTAAAGTCATCTTCCTAAAGCCCCATAGAGCTTAGGTCCTGCTCCTCCTTAAAACCTTCTCCTCTGGAGTCAGCATTAAGGCCTACAAGATTCTCCATGCTCTGTCCCTAGCTTAACTGCCCTCTGCCCCCAGTCTCATCTCTTGCTACGTCTGCTCTCATACTCTCCACTTTTCAGCTTAGCACATGCTGTTCCTTCTACCTGGAACTCTTCTCTCCTAGAAAATATCTACCCCTTTTAAAGACTTTTGTTCAATGTTCACCTCCTCTAGGAGGCTTTGCCTGAACACCTGCCCCCTGAGAGTCAGATGCACCCTCATTTCTGTTCCCACAGTCTCCAGGCTTCCTTCTATTATAGCGCTTATTACCATGTCATATTTTCTTTTTTTTTTTTTAAAGATTTTATTTATTTATTTGAGAGAGAGAGAATGAGAGAGAGCACATGAGAGGGGGAGGGTCAGAGGGAGAAGCAGACTCCCCGCTGAGCAGGGAGCCCGATGTGGGACTCGATCCAGGGACTCCAGGATCATGACCTGAGCCGAAGGCAGTCGCTTAACCAACTGAGCCACCCAGGCGCCCCTACCATGTCATATTTTCATTCATTCATTCACCAGCATCTAGCATCTAGCTGCCCAAAAATATCTACTGAAGAAGGATGAGAGGGAGGAGGAAGTAAATAGCTGAATCCAGCTGGGACAGAGTTGAGCAGGATAGACAGGAAGGCTGGAGGAAGTGGGAGAAATCTCTGAGTCCTGGGGATGCTGAGCAGGCTCCCTGGAAGAGGAGTGGATGGAGTAGAGCCCAGAATGACGAGAAGGGCTCAGTTAAGTGGAAAATAGGGGCCGGGCCAATTTCAGGTAGGAGAACGGGGTGGCCTGGGAGTTGATACAAGGCCCCAAATACTAAGCTAATGAGTTTGGACTCTATTCTGAGGTCAACTATGAAAGGGTTTCAAGATTATAAGGCAATGCTTATAATTAAACCAGGATTCAATCTGAGTGTTTGAAGGGTCTCCCTGGCTGCAATGTGGTGTGCAGAGACCAGTTAAGAGGCCGCCCCAAGCTCCGTAGGAGAATGAGGATGGCCCGCATGGAGGCCAAGTGGACGGAATGAGATCAAGGGATGGATTCGAGGCCGGCCTAGAAGAGCGAACTGACAGGGCTTGGGCACAGACTGAGGCACAAAGGGAGAATGGAGTTGAGAATGCCTCTGAATTTCCCCACCTGGACGGCCAGTACGTGCTGAAGACAATTCATTTTTCTCTGGACACATTACATATTGAAACCTCAGGTGGGACAGAGGAGGTGAAGGTGGCCGTTAAGCAGTTGCTTCTCCTGAGTGCCCAGCAAGGGCCAGAGCACATAGTAGGAGTGCCGCTGAGGTAAATTGACTTCCGTTGAGGTGCTTGGTCTCCTTATTGCAACAGAGCAGATGCGTTCCCCACTCCTGCGGGTCAGGATGAGCCTGCAGGCCATGCGGGTAGGAGAACCAGCCTAAGCAAAAGCCTGGAGGTGGGCACCCCCAGGGTGTGTAGGATCAGGTAGCCCCATCCGGAAACACAGAGTGGACAAGCTGCCCTCTTGAGGACCCAGGCTTCATCTGATGGAACACTGGGTGTGTTCCTAATTTGCCCACCAAGAAAAGGGGTTTGGTGGCCCTGGCAGACAGAGAGCAGGTCGGGGTCGGCGTTCTGGTGCCCAGAAGTCAGACGGTGGCCTATCCACGGAGTCCAGGCAGCTGCACAAGGAAGCCAGAGAAGAACAGAGCATGCCTGCTGCAGGAAACAGCCCACTCAGCTAGCCCCAAAGGTCACGGATTCCACACAGGAGATGAGGGCTGGGAGACCCCCAAGTTCAAGGCTGGTACACAGTAGGTTCTCAATCAGTGTCTCAGATCAGACAGACCTTTCTCTGTCCCATGAGTTCCAAACTCCCAGTATCCAGGATGAAGGGAAGCAGAGATACCCTTGGTGCTGCAAGTTTGCCCTGTGCTCAGCTCCCACCCTCAGCTCCAGGCAGGTGGAGCCCACCACACTCCCCTGGGCCCTCCATGCCTCCTCGTCCTCCTTCCTGGCTTTTGTTCATGCTGTTCCTTCTTCTTGATACACGCTCATTCTCCCCTAACCCTTTATCCAGCTTAGATATCACCACCTCCAGGACGCCCTCCCTGATGCCCCCAGGCTGGAGTCATCTTTGTGCCCTCACAGCCCCGCTCCAGCCCCCAGAAACCACTGTAAAGATCACGCAACAATGCATCCCTTATCACTCCATCCTGGCCCCTCACCTGCTGAATTCCAGCTTCAGGCTTTTCACTGTGCCATGTGCTCTCCCCCCTCCCCCTGCCCACAGACCGTCACAGCCACTCTTCCCTTGCCCGGAAGGCCCCCTCTTCTGATTCCACTCGGGCAGCATGAGTTCAGCCCTCCTGGCTCAGGACAAAGGATCCATCCTCAGAGGCCGTTCTTGACCATCACGCCATCCTGGGCCGGGGTTCGCTGCAAGAAGTTCCCTTAGCCCCTCGGCCAGTGCCACCATGTTTCCTATCATTCCTGTTTCTCTGTGTGGTCGTGAGGCACAACGGTCAAGGGCACAGACCCTGGAGTCAGACCACCCCGTTCACATCCCAGCCCTGCCCCTCACCAGCTCTGGGTCCTGGGGACGGTCCCTTGGCCTCTCTGCCCCTGGTTCCCTCGTCCGCAAAGTGGGAATGATCAAATGACCTACTCCACAGGGCTGAGGTGACGCTCAACTCTGTCACGGACACACGGCCCTGTGGCGATCCCTGGCTGTTCATGAAGAGGCTGGGTCTCCCCTCCTTCAGGCATTCGGCGGGACTGAACCCCCCACTGCCTCCGAAGCCCAGCATGGCCAGGCAGCTGCATTGGCCTGTGATGTATGAGCTGAGTTGTGTGTGCCACCTCCAGGAGGAGGCCTTCAGAGACCCTGTGGAATTTGCCGTGTCCCCTGGTCCTGCCTCTCCCAGGAGGGGGTGCCATATATCTCCTGCTGACCCATAATGAACATGTGCTATGAACGAGAAATAGGCCTGGGTCGTTTCAATCCTCTGAGAGTTGGGGGTGCCTTGTTTCCGCAGCATACCTCTCCTCTCCCGACTGATCGAAGCATTTAGAGCAGGGCTTGGCAGAGAGTAAGCGCTACGGAAGGGCTACCTGTTATCACCGCCTTCCCACGGCTGCATGCTAGGTACCGAGAGCAGGGCCTGCTGTCTCCGGCTCCTGGCACGGGGCTTAGCACGCAACAGTTGCTCAATAAAATATTTGTTGATGGTCAGGCAGGGGGCACCCAGCCAAGCACACACATCCACCCCGCCCACCTGACCGGTCCCCACCGGGGGTGACAGGGATCCAGCTGCGCTCAGAATCACCCCCTCTGCGCTGCCATAATTCCCAACGGCATCATGTCTCTTGAACAGCCCCTGGAGTTCTTCCATCCTAGCAACGTCTGCCAGTGTGATGGAATAATCTGGTCTCGCCAAGGCTGTGGTCTGGCCCATCCACTGTGGCTCCCTCGTGGATATTCTTCCTGGCCTGGCATGGTGGGCGGCCTTTCCCCTGGCAAATTATTCGCCAAGCAGTTCCAGGTGGTTTCATTTCACTCGGCAAACCCAAACCACCCAGTGTCTGAGGAAATTCTAGATCCTGATAAAAGGAATATGTCTCATCTCCATCCAGTAAACATCATCTCAGGAGGCACCAGTAGCTGCTTGCACACCTCTGTTGATGGGGACCTCACTTCCTGAAGAGTTTTAGCTCCACAGCCCTTCCCAATGTATGGCTGCCACCTGCATGTCTGTAATCTCATAGGGATGCGTATCTACGAGGGACCTGCACCACACTGATCATGGCCCCTTTCCCTGGCCTATGACAACACCCTCGGCCCCTCACGCTCTTCTCCAAAGCATTCTCAACTCCCTCCTTTCTCCGCAATTTTTCCTTTATTTGAGATTTTATAAGGAAACTCCCTGAATTTCACATTTGTGGGATTTTCATCAAAGCTGATCATTGGTCCACTCCATATTTTGGCCTCAAAATACGGGCTAGCCCTCCGTGCAGCCACCACCCCACAGCCTGGGGGACTAGATGACCAAGCCTCAACACGAATGTACCTCCCGTGGTCTGTTCCTGTGCCAAAAATATTCATCATCAACTCAAATCCAACCACAGAGAGCTCCTGCTGTAAGATATTAATAGTTGTTCCTTTGGAAAATCATAGAAAACCTCAAAAATATCTCCAGAAGGATGGACACTCATGAAAACCTTGGATGGCCCTCAAGTTCCAGCCCTGACATGAATTTTGTGTGATCCTAGGTTAATCCCGTCACTTCTCAGGGCCTTAGCTTCCCCATAGTCCTCACAGTAGGGAAGTGGTGCTCAGTAATCTCTAAAGGCCCTCCTGACTCTATCAACCCCACTTCTTAGTATGAATTAGTACCTCAGCTTAGAGACAGCAGTGATTAGGTCTCCAAATGGACCAGTTGTGGGTAGTAGTTGCAAGTAACAGAAACCAACTCTGGCTAACTTAAGGAAAGATAAAGAAGGAGGAAGAGGAGGTGGAGGAGGTGGAGGGAGGGGGATGGAAGAAGGGTTTATTAGGAAGCTTTTGAGTGAACCACAGAATTAAGGGGAAGACTTGAGAACCATGCTCGCAAAATGAGCAGAAGCCAGAGGAAAGAAAAAAAGGCAGAACCCCAGATAAGTTTGTTCCCCCCAAACAGCCTGCTTAGGGAGGCCTGTCTGTTCCTGCTAGTATAAATCTGGTGCCCTTTACATTTTCTCTTCCCTTGGTTTTTGAGACTGCTCACTCCAGTTCTCCCACTGTCCTCTTCATTGGCCACTTCCTTCTCTGACTTCTGAACAGATTCAATTCCCCAAGGTTCTGTCCTCGACTCTGACCCACCTGCTGGCTGAGCCGGGCTCACGGCCAGAGCCGAGGGCCGTCTCCACGATGGCTGTCCTCTCTCCTGGGCCCGCTGCCTTCTGCTTCCTGATCTTGGGCAAGTGGCTTCAGCTTTCCGAGTTGGGTCTCTTCATCATTAAACTGAGGACTGACCTGGGCCCTGGGCTGGTGAAATTTAGGGAGTGCTAGGACAGAGGTGCTCAGGACACCAGCCTTGCCACCAGCTCTGTGCTCCCCGCTGGGGGGTGGAGTGAGAGTGGGGCACCCCTCTCCCCTGTTCCTGGCCTCTCCTCCATACTGGTGCTATTTCTTTGACAGCTGGGATGCAGAGCTCACTTCCATGGCCTGGCCCAGCCTTCAGCTCTGACAGTTGAAGGGGGCCACCCCTGAGTGGGTGGGTGGGGTGGGGTCTCGCTGTTCAAATCCCCTTTGCATCTGAGCTAAGAGCCCCTTCAGGATGGCAGCTGTGGCTGGGGTAAGACACCCCAAGTCTGGACTACACTCTCCCTCTCTACCTGTGGCCCTTCACTGAAGGCCCCTTGTGCCATCATCAGGCTAAGTGGCTGTTTTCCTGGCTGGGGAGGGGGGCAAAGGAGCAGGGCCTTTTGGGTGGGTTCCAAAGAGCCTCTGGCTTTATTACCGCCTGTCCTCTCCCCTTCCCCTTCTCATCCTGGAGAGCCCACCCTCCTCCCCATCAGGGGGAAATTATACCAGGTTCTAAGAGGGGGTTGAAGGGAAAGCGTCCCCTCTATTCATCCCGGCGGCTGAACGGGCCTCTTGAGCACCCATTGTACCCATCCTGCCGCCTCTGCCTCAATTGAGATCAGGTGGTCTGGTCTGGCCCCTCCCCCGGGCCTGGGGCAGAGAGGGGCTCGGGCAATGGGCCGGCCCACAGACTTCTCTGTCCACCCTCTCGGGGGGCTTTTGTTGCATGAAATAGCACCCGCCGCTGGGCCACTTTAAACCAGGGCCAGGCACTTGAATGTGAAAATGGGGCCCAGGCGCTGGGCGTGCAGGGACAATGGCTGCCCTCAATTAGCTCACTGAGGTGCCCCAAATGGACTTGAGGAGGGGCGCGACCACAGCCCATTCATGCATATTTATCACAAGCTGCTGCACATCGGTGTGCACTGTTCCCATGGCAGCGCTGGGGAAGGGCGGAGGGGCGAGGGGCTCCCTGGGCCCTGCAGGGGCTGTGGTTCAGGGACGCTCTGGGCCTCACCCCAGAAGACTGGAAACTGCCCCCAACCCCATGGCCCCCTGCCTTTACCGGACCCTGAGACACTTGAGCCAGCCTAACCTGGAAACCCTAGAAAATAAGAGAAAGGGGGCTTTGAAAGTTACAGAGCACACCCACTTGACAGGTGGAGAAGTTGAGGCCCAGAGCAGAGGAAAATGAATTTTTTTCCTTTTTCCAGTTTACATATAGGATGAGAGGAGGTCAACAACAAGAAAAGGATGTATGTAGGTATGTATTTATAATAAAAACATTTAATGAATGTTTACTCGGTGCCACGATCTATGCTCGGTATGTTCAACTGTCCCATATCAAATGCTATGAGACAAATGTTGTGTTATCTTCACTTGAGAAGACTGAAGCCCAGGAGACAGCGGGGAAGTTTTCCAAGATTACATGGTGGGTACCAGTCACAGAGCTGGGATACTTTCCATCGCTCTCATTCTCCATAGCCCAGGGCCTGGCCACTGTTGAGGAAGTAAAGCAGGAGGAGGCTGTTAGATGGTCATCAGCTGCTGGGTGCCAGGCACTGTGCGAGGGGTCAAGTTCAAGTGGCCGAATTGGACATGAACAATACCATGTGAGGGCTCCATGTAACAGATGTGGAGACTGTGGGGTGGAGAGACAAAGGGCCCTGCCCCGGGCCACACGCTATCAAGTAGCAGGGCCAGGGTGGAAGCCAGGCATGGAGAGGTGGCCGTCCCCAGCTTGCTCTAAGAGGACACTCATTTCCTTCTTTTCTGGAGCTTCTGGAAAAGGAAGGCAATTTGGCTTCCAGATGCTGCTGAGCTATGGGGAATCTCACCCATGTGGGAGGGGCTGCGGCTGGGCCTGCCCTCACAGGGGCTTCCTGAGAACTCTTCTGGGCTTCTGGCAGGCAGCGGCTACTCCCTATGGCTCCTAGGTGGAGCTCTGAGGTTCTCCCTTCTCTCAGGAGTCGAGCTTGTCCAAAGAACGGCGAGCCCCAGCTGGGATGCAGGCGGGTAGAGAAGGTGGGCAAAGCTGTGTCTGCAGCCTGGCATGCGGCTGTGGCAGCGAGGCCCCGGGCCCCCTCCCGATCCGTCCCATCCTGGTGCTTTCTCTCCCAGTGTGCTGACCTTGTTCGCTGTGTGCCCATCCCCATTGTCCCCCGTGCAAGCACCACGGCCGCCGTATCTTGGCTCAGGCTCCTTCTCCTGCTTGGATTGTGATTTGAGTTGCAATGAGGTGAGGAGAGCTGGAGAGTGTGGTCATTAGTTTGGTTTGGTTGGATCGTGTCCGTTGGGTTTGATCTGTGGCATGTTGAGCTGAGCTGAGTTCCATGGCATTGAGTTCAGCTGAGTTGAGCTAAAGTCAGTTGAGCTGAGCGGAGTAAGAATGAACTGAAGCAGCAGTGTGGGTAAGCCTCAAGTTAGTAACCTCCAAGGAACCCCCAACTCTGAAAAACTAGGATTCCAGGAATCAAGAGTCCCCAAAAGCAGAGAGGCTGCTCTTTCCATTATGTCCCTCATTTGCTGTTGGACTTGACTCCCCCTTGGGCTAGAAAGTGGATGGGGGCCTCTGAGACTGTCTCATTATTTTTATTAGCTCCTTTCAAGGTTGGAGGAGCAATGATTTTGCTGTCTGGTAGAAGTCAACGCAAAATCCTCAAACACTGACTCTCGAGAGTATAGATTCACTGGAGTCCGAGACCTGCAGCAAACAGCAGGAGGGACTCACAAATCATCTCCCTGCTCCCCCATTGTCCCCAAGGCCAGGACCCCTCCACAGGTTCCCTGAAGGGGCCTATCAGCCTCTGCTCAGGTCCCAGAGGCAGGACGCCCCCCACCTCAAGGGACCACAGTGTCATCTGGTGGTAAAGAATTCTGAGTCGGGTTTGCACACTGGCTCCTTGGCAGCAACACGGGACTAATAACTTTCCCTTTCTGAGATTTCTGTGAGGACGGGGTTTTGTGGACATGAATAAGACAAAATGCGTAGGCCACTTAACCTAACACCTGGTGTTCAGGGAGATCTTCGTCAGAGGTGCTTTCTATCACTATCACTAATCCTGTCGCCCCTGACTCTTACTTTTACTACTGACAAAACTGATCATTGCCTAGCAGCCTGTCAGAGAATGCTCTGCACTTCCGAGCCCGACGCCCTAACCCACGCTGAGCCCCCAGCCTCATTCCCTCACCTCTTCCTTTCCCGACACAGTCTCTTCCCTGCCGAGCTCAGCTGCCAGTCACGGCTGACTCCTTCTGCTCAGGGACTGGCCCTCCTCCTGGCTTGGACGTCGCTTTGTGGGGTGACCTGGGACACGTCCCTTCTCTTCTCAACCTCAGTTCACACAGCTATTCAGTGGAGGGTCAGGCTAAATTGTCTGGAGATGCCAGCTCGGACACCCCAGCCATGCATCTGAGGCCCATATTCCTCCCTCACCCCTCCAGAGTCCCCTGGGTAGGAGTCTGCATGGCTTCTGCTTTTCTGGTCAGTCCTGGGCACCTCCTCTGACGAGGATTTGCATCAATACTCCGAACCCTCCTCATGTGAGGCTCCCAGGAGAAGGCGTCAGAGCCAGCCATTACCCCCACCCCCAGACACTAGTGCTAAAGGCCTGACTCAGCATCACTGTTCACTTCACGAGAGCCGGCTGTCCCCAGGCAGGTAGAAGGCTCCCTCAGGACCACCAAGCAAATGGAAGGCACAAATCCAGGCCTCCTGACTGCCAGCCCCGTCCTCCTCTCTCTGTCAGCAGTCCCTCCATCCAGTGCGCAGTAACTGGGCATCGACTGTGTACCAAGCACTGCTCGGCATTGAGAATATCAGGGTGAGAGGAACTCAGCCCATGCTATTGAGGAATTTCAAGAAAGTTCCTGGAAAGAGATTCAGTCATTCATTCATTCAACAAACACGCAAGCGCCTGCTTCGCCCAGGTCAAAAGACCAGCTCAGACCCGAAGCCCAGCTCCCACTCCTCCCATGGCCCGGCCCCTGTGGTGGGGATGAGGCCTGGTGGTTTGGCAGGCCACCCACCGCCTCCCGAAGGGACTGGCAGGCATGAGCTCATGTCTGCGGAGCCCGCGGCTCTCAGAGCAGCCTCTGAGCACAAGGCCTCCTTGTGATTCAGAGAGAGATGCGGCGGGGGCTGCTGGGCCCACGAAGCCCTGGGCACTGTGGGGCTGTCAGCAAACACTCCCGAGGCTGAGGGTGCTGGGCTTTGATATGGCATTAATGCGCTAATATCTTAATCCGGCCACCACCCACCAGCTGCCTGGCCACACAGCGGGGCCCTGGGGAGCGGGGTTTCCAAATTACATTATTGAATGTTTACCTAGTGAGCTGGCCGAAGCGTGTTTAACACCAGCTGAGGGGCGCACATGTGCGCGGGACGGCCCCACACCCCCAGCCCTCACACGCACCACACACACTCACACACCCTCCCCCCGGGACTCAGAGACACGTGCGTTCACAGCGACACACAGACAGCAGGGTCCTCGGCAACACACGTGCGTGCACACTCAGGCACCCCGCACCTCGCACACGACACGCATGCCACACCCGGGCCCGTGCCCCGCACACAGACACACTCCTGCCCGGGGCGTTCACATGGCCCTCGGCGGCCGCCACCAGGACGCCTGCTTCCCCGCACCTCACACAGTCACCCTGGGGGAGAGTCCTGTAGGTGGGTGCCGGGAAGGGCTGGTGGCAGGAAGCTGTCCCCGACCGTGCCTTGGCAAGTGACCACTGTCGGGCCTCGCCGGGCTCCCGGGCCCCCGTTTCCAAGTTCAGAGAGACGCCGGCTCTTGACGACGGTGCTGTTGGTATGGGCCCCCCGGGGAAAGCAGGGCGGACTGCACGCCTGGCCCTGCCCTGGCGCCGGGACCCTTCTCCACATGCCTCCCCTGTCGCCCCTCTCCCCGCCAAGCCCTCTCTCTACCCGCCCCGTCCTCCTCACGGGACATCGTCCAGCCCCAGCTCTTCGTCCTTCAGGGCGAGCTCACCGGCCCTCTTCCGGAAGTTATCCCTGCTCCAGCCAGCAGAAGGAAGACCCCTCTCGTCCACGGGTCCCCACCCTGGGAACTGGACTGACGGCTCCGAGAGGAACTGCCTTGACATGAGGAAGGGAGCAAGGCCTGCCTCCCGGGGCTGTGGCGAGAAGTAAGCGTTGACTCGGGGCTGGCGTACGGAAGTCACTCAGTTAAGTAAGCCATCGGGTAAGGCATCATCAGGGGATGACGATGGTGGTGATGGCCACTGGCCAACGGCTCCTGATGCCGGGGTCCCGTCTCTGCCCTGGTCCGTGAGCTCCAAGGGGCAGACCCGACATCCCCCTCCAGCCCTTAGCTGGAACTCGGAGTCAGTTGAGTGAATGACTAAGAAGCCCACTATCTGCCCGTACGTTCTCATGACCAGAGGATGGATTGTTCTAGAAATACCCAATTGAGAGGCAAATGCGAAAAGTTCACTGAATTTTGTGGGAGTCCCTAGATCCACCTAATCCTGGCTCTGCTACAACACTCTGTGACTTCAGATAGTCCGTTCCTCTTGCTGCGACTCAGTCTCCTCATCTGTCAAATGAAAAGTTTGCGTGGCAGTTTCCAAATCCTTCCAGCTCTGAACTTCTGGAATTCTAAGCCCTAGGCACAACCTTGCCACTAGGGTGGACATCAAGTGGGGAAGCAGGACACGTCAGCAGAAGCGGCCAGCATCGGTCAGGACCGTCTAGGAAGGAGGAGGAGATGGGAAAGGGGAGGTGGAAAGGCACAGCAGCGTGGGAACGGCAGCAGGGGCTCAGAGGCGGCACCCCTCATGCACTTCTCAGGCGTCATTTACTGCACCGGATGGAACGGAGGGTTGGCCCGAGGGGCACCATGGATCGATAGAGCCAGGGGAGCGGAGAGAGGCTGCTCTATCCACAGCCCTGCAGGCTAGACTGAGCAGCTGTGGTTTTATCGTGTAGGCCAGCATATTCCGAACTTGCCTGATCTTCAGAATCAGAATGTGGCAATGGCTAAAAATAGAGATCCTTGGATCCCTCATTTGCAAGGGACTGGGGATCTGTATTTATGTTAGGTGCTCTGGGTGATTCTTATGAATCCAGCAAGTTGGGGAAATACAACAGGATGAGAAGCCGACTCACTGAACAGTCCTGCATGTGGGAGAGACACGTCCAAATGTGCATCACTGCAGGGCATGGGCTCTGGAGTTCTGACTCCTCCACTTTCTAGCACTGGCCTTGGGAGAGTGACTTGACCTTTCTTCTCTTCCCACCTGTAAAATGGGAATGATCCAGCACCTACCTTAAAGTTTGATCATGTACATTAAATGAGCTCATGAGAGCCTGACCAGGGTCAGAAACGGGGAGGCTGTTTCAGGAAACATGAGCAAATACGCCACCCGAGAGATTTGAGGGAGGAAAGGCAGACACAAAAGAGGGGCCGCCTGTGAGCAGAGGGCTGGGCCACGGTGGGCTGGGAAGGAGATAATTGGTAAGTGGAAGCAACTGTAATCTGCCTCTGGCTTCCAGAGACTCCCTTTGGGCTGTGTGGGTTTCATTCATTCACTCATTCATGCATCCAACAATACTTACTGCATCCCTGCCACGTGCCAGTCAACACTAGGTGCTGGGAATACAAATAGGAACGAGAGAGACACTCTGTGTCTCCTTGCAGAGTTGACATTCTAGAGGGAAAAGTGAAGCGTGGACAAGCAACTGAAATAATTCCAAGTCATAACAAACGGCATGAAGGAAACCAACAAGGGGGTGATCAGAGAAGACCTCTCTGAGGAGGTGACATTGATGAGAAGGGAGAGCGGATCGCCTGGGGAAGAATGAGAGACAACTGTTCTAGATGGAGGGCAGAGCATGTGCAAAGACCCTGAGGAGGAAAATCCCACTTGGTATCCTGCAGGAACACAACAGTCTGGCCCGCACGGTAAGTGAAGCACAGATGAAGTGGGAGAGATTAACAGAGGCCAGGTCATGCCGGCCCTTTTAGGCCATGGCCAAAAATCTGGATTTTATTTAAGTGCAATCGAAGAGCTTTAAGCTGAAGAATGATGTGATTTGATTTATAATCTAAGAAAATCCCTCCAACAGCTGTACAGAGAATGGATTATAGGTGGGGTGAGAGGGGGAGCAGGGAGACCTACCAGAAAGCGATTAATCCAGTAGGGTGGCAGCAGGAGCAGAGAGAGGTGGGCAAACTCAAAACGTATTCGGGTGCAGGACTGACGGGACTTACAGAGTGCTGACTGTGGGACAGAAGAGTCAAGGGACAGGGAGGGATCAGGGATCAGGCCCAGGTTTCTGGCTCTCAAATCTGGGGCTTGATGGTGCCACTTACAGAGTTGGGGAAGCCTACGGAGACTGGCGGGTGCTCTGCCCTTGTCAACTGCACCTGACATATGAGATCCTCCAGGACCAAGAGATTTAAGCAAGCCTGTTGCTGGAGCTCAGAGTTGTTGCCTTTCCCACCACAGGCCTGGGGCTTTCCAGCCTCCCTGCCAGAAGCTAATCTCAGGAAAGAATAAGATAGTCATCACATGCCACTTTCTTCCAGGAATTCTGCAGCCCCCTTCCCCCTGCTGTCCCCTGGCTAGGCCTTGTCCCCAGGGAATTGACATACAGCTAGTGTTTAAGAACATGGATTCTACCCACTGTTCGACTGGATTATTTGTTCTTTAGGTGTTGAGTTTGATAAGTTCTTTGTAGATTTTTGGATACCGGCCCTTTATCTAATATGTCATTTGCAAATACCTTCTGCCATTCTGTCGGTTGTCTTTTGGTTTTGCTGACTGTTTCCTTTGCTGTGCAAAAGCCTTTTATCCTGATGAAGTCCCAATAGTTCATTTTTGCCCTTGCTGCCCTTGCCTTTGGCGATGTTTCTAGGAAGAAGTTGCTGCGGCTGAGGTCGAAGAGGTTGCTGCCTGTGTTCTCCTCAAGGATTTTGATGGATTCCTGTCTCACATTTAGGTCTTTCATCCATTTTGAGTCTATTTTTGTGTGTGGTGTAAGAAAATGGTCCAGTTTCATTCTTCTGCATGTGGCTGTCCAATTTTCCCAACACCATTTGTTGAAGAGACTTTCTTCCATCGGATATTCTTTCCTGCTTTGTCGAAGATTAGTTGACCATAGACTTGAGGGTCCAGATTGCAACAACATGGATGGCACTAGAGGGTATTATGCTAAGTGAAATTAGTCAACCAGAGAAAAACAATTATCATATGATTTCACTCATTTGTGGAATTAAACAACAAAACAGAGGATCATAGGGGAAGGAAGGGAAAAATGAAATCAGATGGAATCAGAGAGGGAGACAAACCATAGGAGACTCTTAACTCTAGGAAGCAAACTGAGGGTTGCTGGAGGGGAGATGGGTGAGGGGATGGGGTAACTGGGTGATGGACATTAAGGAGGGCACGTGATATAATAAGCACTGGGTGTTATATACAACTGAACTCTACCTCTGAAACTAATGCACTACATGTTAATTAATCGAATTTAAATTAAATTTAAAAAAAAAAGAACATGGATTCTAGAGCCAGATTACCTGTGTTCAAATCCCAGCTCTGCCACTTCCTGGCTGTGTGACATCCCCCACCCCAGTAAGTTATTTATCCTCTTTCCCCATAAAATGTGGGATGATAATAGCACCTATTTCATGGGGTTGATATGGGGACCAAACGAGTGTAATGCTTCCCTTGAAAGTGCTTAGGAAAGTGCTCTGGCACAAGGTGGGTGTTGGGAAATGTTAGCAGCTGCTGTGAAGTTATACCAACTCTGTGGCTACCGGCCACCTTCATCTGTTAGGGATCCGGGGGTCCTAGCAGCCAGAGCTGAGCTTTGCAAGTCTGGGCTCCAGATCTGCCTCTTGCACTCAGCAGCTGCCTGGCTTTGCGCAGGTTGCCCGGTGATGGTATAAATGATCTCTGCCCTGCCTGCTTCCTAGGTCCGGAGCAAGGGCTCGGGGAGACAGTGGACAGAGAGGAGACCGGACAGAGAAGTGCCGTGCTTGTTGATTCAGCACATTCCCAGGTGGGTAGGTCAGCAACCATCCTGGACGGTGAATCCACAGGACAGGACCGCAGGGTGAGGTACCCGCTCAGAGCTCCACGATGGGCTCACTCTCAGCTGAGGTTCTCCCAGGGCCCAGCACCAAGTTTGATGGTCCCTCAGAAATAATAACTCAAAATGTTTCCCTTGCTTCATGAGGCTTTCACAGGGTGCTATGATACCCCATAATCTCCTTAGACTCTCACAGCCACAGAGCAGGTCAAGGAGCAGCCTCTGAAGTGGGGGGAGGAGGCCCCTGAGGTTGGAGGTGCTCGCAGGGGGCCTGAAGTGCTCTCCCCCACCAGCCTCCACCTGGCTGCCCCATCCTGCCCCTACGGGGCTCTCTTTCCCAAACTCTGCTTTGTCTGGATCTCCCCCACTGGCTTTCTCCTTGACTTTCTCCACTTCTCCTCTTTCTCCTTAAGAAACTCCTCAGAGACACTACTGAGACCATAGATCTAGAATTCCAGGGTCAGCCATGCCAGGCTCCTCCTCAGGAGGTGCCCATCCTGAGCCAGTCTTTCCTAGAAGAGCCTGCCCGTGTGATGCTTCCCACAGTTCTCCACAACTAGGCCCTTGTTGGTGTTCATGTCTCAAGAGTTTACCAGGCTCCAGACAACTCCAGTTTAGCTCTTGGAAGAGAAAGTCAGAAGAGAAATGGAAAAAGAAAAACAATTTCCCTACCCCCCAGCCACACATTTTTATAACCTGCTCCAAACTCCTCTGCTATAAATGACTTAATTTTGACTGTTTTACAAGCAACTTGCCCTTAAAATGGATGGGAGGAGAAGGGATGTGAAGGGGTCTCTCAAGAGACTGACCGAATCCCAAGAAGCCAGCACACGCAGACTGCGGCCCAGCCCCGCCTGCCTCCACTCCCCTGTGCCAGGCGGGCTCCGGGCTCTGAGAGGTAGAGCCTGGGGCGGGCACAGGCCCTGCTGGGCGTCAGAAGACCTAGACCCCAGTCCTAAATCTGCCCTTCTTTGGATCTCAGTTTCTCCATCTATTAAATGGAGGTTTGGACCAGATGACCTTAAAGGACTTGTCCTGCCCTAGGAGACATGGTGTCTGGGAGGACTAGGACCCAGAGGCCACATGGGAATAAAGTGCATGCTGGGCACTGGGGATTGTGAAACACCCAGAGAAAAACTGCTTTGGCCCCTGGCCGGACTGAGGCCTCCAGGGAGGGAAGATGGCAAATCGGCTACCACTCCCCTGCTTCAACACTCAGTGGTTCTCCACCACACTCAGGCTGCATAAGTGCAAACTCTACTAGAGGCCTGAGTCCCTCTCCAGCACCGCTGTGTCCCGCTGTCCCCTGCCTCACCCCCAACCCCCCTGTGTGGGCCTTCATTTGCATGAACTTCCCCTCTGCAATCTTGCTCACAGGGCCCCCTTGTCCCGGAATACCACCCCCTCCTGTCTCCCCTCTGGCGAACCCTTGCTCCCTTCTCAGGATCCATCATTCAGGCACTACTCCTGTGGGAAACACTCGGCCCCAGCCTCGCACTTATCTGCCAGTGCATGGCCCAGGCGGGAGGAGAAAGCCTCCAGTCATCACACATGGACAAGGGGACAGGGATGTACTGGGAGAGGGAGCACGGGAGTTAGAAAGGTAGATTAAGATGGGCCTGGAGAAGGCCATCCACTGCCACCACATCCTCCTTTCACAGAGGGCTGAGCTGAGTAACTTTGCCCAACATCACCCAGCTGGGGAAGTTGGAGTACCAGGATGCTAGCTCTAGCTACAAAGCCCACATTCCTTCTCCTCCAAGGCAGGATGAAACACAAAGGTGGGAATCACAATCCCAGAGTTCGGGGATGTTCCAGCAAAAAGCACTCCCCTTAAGCCGAGTAGAACCGCGTTGGTTGACAGGGAGGCAGAGAGGTAACCCCATTCCCCAGACGGAGAGGTGGAGGCCCGGGGAAGTGAGGTGACTTGCTGCTGATCACACCGCACTTGAGGGCAAAGGGCGGCGTTTCAAGGAGTAGGAATGCTTTAAAATAATACAGGCATCTAAAAATAGTGCGTGGCTTGGCCTGGCTGACTCGAAGGGGTCAGGTTTTATGGCTGCCCCCATCTGCTCTTCTGGGCCGGAGCAGTCCAGCCGGCTCTGGTTATAGTTTTTCCATGAGCTCGGCTCGAATTTCCCTGTCCCAGCGGTGAGCCCACGGGTCAGTGCCTAATTTTCCAACGTTTATCTTTCCCATTTACAATTTCCCCATGTAAACAACCAACTCCTTCGGCCCCCTGTGTTTCAGACACCAGACCTAGAATTAGGGGTAACCAGGCACGCAGCGCTCCCACACTCCTCAGAAAGCCCCAGAGCCATTTGCAAGGGCTGCATCCATTGGGACTGGGCCCAACAGGCACTGCCCCCTCCGCCCCGTGCCCACTGAGATGGCCCCCCAGCGCCCCGCGTTGCTTCCCCACCTCTCCATCGCTCCCACAGCTCTGGGGCTGTGGCCTCGGGCCCTCATCCCATCACTCCTCTGCAGGCCAGCTCCACGTGAGCTTGAATCCCCGTGCTAAGGACACGGATGTTCATTTGCCCTCACAGCACCCACAGTCTAGAAGGAGGAGACAGAGAGGCGCGGCAGCTCTGTCCACACAGAAGGGGCAATGGACGTGTGGGGAGGGTGGGGGGCTCTGCAGGGCTGCGTGAACGTGGAGGCTCCGGCGGAGATGTCTGCCCTGCAACTTGGGTGTGAGGGCCCGGGGTCCCCCAGAGCGGTCTGGACTGGTGTGCCCCTGGCTGTCTCCACCCTGCCCACAGGAGGGGTGCTGGTTGCACCCTCCAGCTCTAGGTCCCATCCCCTCTTGGACCTGTTCCCAGCTGTACCCGTTTCCCCAGACAGCCCGTCAAGGGTCTGCACAGAGTGCATACAGGTGTGCCACACGGACTTGGGTTGAAAGGAAACCCCAGCTACGTCTCCCTAGCCAGCTCACCACCATCTTCAGGGAGGAAGACAAAGGAGTGGAGAGAAAGTAAAGGTCCCCAGAGCTGTAGGCTTGGCTCACCCACGTGAAAATGAGTGTGGACCTGGCAGATAAGAGGCCAGGTCGCCTGGATAACGGCTCTGTGAGCAGGCTGATCTCTGAGAGAGGGGGCGCTGAGCTGCTCAAGCCTAGCTCCTTCTCCCAAATCTGGCACAAAGTCCTTCCTCCCCTCTCCCTCCCGCTCAGGGAGGAGGCCAGAAAGAGTCTCAAAAGGAGGCCCCTTATGGATGGGTTTGAGGTTGGTTGGGCTCTGCAGCTGGCAAGGTCTATCGAAATCTTGAGAGAAACCAGTTTTGAACAAGAACTTCAAAATATTTGAACCATCTTCCTTCCTTCTCAGGACCTACCCAGAGCAACAGTACTGTCCCTCGTGCTCATAGTGTTTGCACAATCATTAACTCATCCCTTTCTCTGGGGGAACATTCTTGCTCCATTGTACAGATAAATAAACTGAGGCTCAGTGAACAGCAGTCCCTGTAGTTAGGAATTAATAGAAATAACAGAGCTGATCTCCCTGGAAGCCCCTGTGCTTGGCCCATGGTTGCCCGGAAAGATCCACATGAGGCTGCACTTCGGACTTGCTGGTTCAAGAGAGAACCATGGCCGACTCATGGATATGCATCTCTTTCCCTGGCTCATTTGAATTTTGTCCTTCACTCTCCCTTAGGTGATCTCAGCTGGTCTGTCTTCAAATGTTGTCCATATGCTGATGACACCCAAATCTAAATCCACAGCCACGGACTCCAGGTGCATCCCCTTGGGCGTCTAACTGGCGCCTCCCACTTCCCCGCTCAACTCTCAACTGACCTGCACATCCTGCTCCTCCCCAGCCTTCCTGCATCCCAGGCAAAGACCCCACCATTCACCGGGCTGCTCACCCAAGGATCATCTTTGATGCCTCTGTCCCTCACAGAAATCTTCATTGCTCAGAAACCTATCCCAGTCTGTCCACCTCTCTGCCCCTCTGCCTTGGCATCTCATCCAAGTCACCAGCCGCTTTCTTCTGGACTCTGTGGGAGCTCCCCAGAGGGCCTGCTGCTGCCACATTGTCCCACCTCCTCCCCCACACTCTCCAATCTGTAGCTTGACCGATCTGATCCGATCCTCAAGAGGGCAGATCAGCTCAAGCCACACCCTGGCTTGTTTTAACTGGCCCCCAACGGCAACAAAAACATAATCCAGTCTCCTTGGGCTGGTCTACCAGGCCCTATTTGACCCAGGCACCTGCCGCCTGATCTCATGTCCTCGCCTGCTCTCACGATCTCTGGTCCTCAAATGCATGAAGACCGTTCCTACCCCAGGACCTTTGCCATAGCTGCTGCCTCTGTTTCAAATGTTCCTTCCTGGGAACACCACCGCCTGGTTGGCTTTTATCTTTGCAAATGCCTCTCCCTTCCTACCAAAATAGCCACTCCCAACCTATTGGAGCTCTCCTGGTGTCTTACTTGAAGGGCTTGCTGTCTTTCTCTGCCCACAGCCCCCCACCAGCGGAGACCTTGCCTGTCTCGTTCTCTGCTCTGACTTCCTGCGGGCAGGTGTCCCCAGCACCTACAACAGGCCAGGCCAGGGCAGGTATTGAGTGACCGAATGGATGAATGAATGAAGCAGCTCACACCTCCTAGCATGAGAATTAAACACAGTATGATGAAAAAAACAGCCACAATCCACACCTCCCGTCACACGTACATGTGCGGACAACATATGTAATATCCACAAAGAAACAAGGGCTCAGGAGTCAGAAACATTTATTAGTGACATGACTTCGGAGGAGTTTTTAAATCTTTCTGAACCTCAGTTTCCTCATCTGAAAAATTAGAATAATACCACTTCCCTCCCTGAAATAGTGTGAGGGCTTGACATCCGTCAATCACGGTGACAGCACCTTGCATGCGACAGGTGGGCTCCCTAGATAGTGTCCGGCATTATCTTTGCTGTTACCATGTGCCTCTCCGGTCCCTGGCCTCATCACCCAAGCCCAGTGACTCTCTGACCTTCTGGTCTCACCCCTGTCATAATCCCTCACTGTGTGTTGCTTTGAAGTCAGAAAGGAGCAGGACCAAGCCCTGCCTCCACCACGTACATCTTCCTGATCTTGGACTTTTCTGGGCTCTGACCTCTTTCCTTGGAAATGCTGCTCACCGTAGTCCTCACCTCCTAGAGGTGATGTGACCACCAAAGGCAGTCAAGTCGGGAAGATGCCTCGCACCGTGACAGGCGCACTGCTGGTGTTCGACCGCTGTTGTCGTCTGTCCAGACATACCTGCACACGCACACGCTCACACACGTGCACATACATGTGGGCACACACGTGCCTGCACACCTAAGCCTCTTCTCTGGGCTGGGTCATAGAGCTACCGATTTGAACTCTAGGGATGGAATCAATTAGAATTATTTTTAAAACCTCATCTGTTTTTATTTAACAGGAAGCTTCTGTTCAATGAAACGCCACATTAGTCAATGAGAAATCAAAGGCCCCAGATCTGGGGGCTCAGCTGTCCATGAAGGCTGAGCAGAGACCCCCAGATCCCAAGGACCTCCCAGGTCCAGCTCCCATTTACGTGGGTGCCTCTCCTTAGAGCTCCCACATTCTCGGTGAGTTCCGAGAGGAGACGCTTCTCTGACCCAGACGAGGGTCTGCTGACCCTGAGCCCCGTCCTGCTGAGCACTGGGTCCCTCCCCTGGGATACAATTATTCTTATCTGCGTTTGTCTCCCCGATCCCTGCCCAAATGAGGACAAGGGCTGCCTGATTGATACCCATGACCCCAGTGCCCAACCCATGGTCTAGCACAGAAAAGGCACCAGAGGAAATTTTTATGGGAAAAAAAAATGAGCAATGATTGAATAAGTGAACAAATGATTTAGTTGCAATAATAATAATAATTACAACTAATATTTACCATGCCACTCCCTGTGTGCCATCTTCAATGCTTTTCATATATTGACTCACTGAGTCTTCAGAACAATCCTCAGAGGCAGGCATTATGTAGCTCTACTTTACAGATGAGAAACGAAGGCACAGGAAGATTAGTAAGTGGAGTAACTGGGATTCCAACCCAGGCAGCAGGAGCCCAGGGCCAGCATCGTGACCGTAACACCGAGTCACTCATTCATTCTTTCATTCATTCATCCATTCATCAAACATTCATGGGACACCTACACTGTGCCCAGCCCTGGGTGGGGCCCTAGAAATGCACAGATGGACTGGACTCACTTCTCACAGGAAGGTCCCGGTCCAGGGGAAGAATCACAGACACAGAAATGAGCAATCACAGTGGGGCAGGGACGTGGGTGCGTGAGCAATTTCACTGTATCTATGGCAACACATATACACACCCACGATGAACACACACACGTCCACCACACACGCGCAAGCATGCACACACCCGCGTGGCACAAGGGTCAGGATGCAGAAATCGCGGACTACAGATAATGACTTTTAACAGGATCCACATCTGGCTCCCCAGAGCACAGTCCATTCTAACTGGGGGCTGTGCCCTGAGCCCGGAGGCAGGTCCCCTTGCCACTAAAATATTTCCATCTCTACCTGAGGAGGTTGGCCCTAGCCTCAAAGGAGGAGTTCAGTGCGGGGAGCACAGCCAGCTGCGCCTGCAGTTAGGCTCAGCAGCTACGCCCTGGGCCAAGGTTCACATCCCACGGGGTGATGATGGTTGCAATGGGGGGGACGCAGGCTTAGATGAAGAAGGGATTTTCCAGGGAGCTCATGGGCTTAAGCCTTCACCAGCCGGAAGGAGAACTCGGAGACGAGACCAGATGATCGGCTGCCTAGAGAGAGTCGGTAGCCTGAAGACTGGGACCGGCCAGATCACCTCTTGAGCGTCTTCCCAGTGCAGTCTCTGGGCTGCTGCATGATCCCACCACTGTGTCTGGGCAACAGCCTGCTCCCCTGGACTCTGCATTCTCTTTCTATAATAATCCTAATGTTATTCCCTTCCATGTGATTGCAGCAGCATGCATTCTGGAATATTAGCAGAAAGAGCTAGTTAGGCAATCAGATGTCTCTAGGTTCAAGGCTTGACTCCATGACCATGGGCCCCAACACTCACTAAGTTTCCTTGCCAAGTAATTTACCTGTCAGAGCCTCACTGTTGTCTTCCATGAACTGGAGTCAATAATGCCCACCTTGCCGAGTTAGTATGAAGATTACACAACACAGAATTCCAAACTCTGAAGGGGAAACAACACTCTTCCCTACTTTCTGGTCTATCTCCTGCCTCACCAGTGAGTGGCTGCCCCAGCATTATGGGAGGTAACATGTCTATTCTCCATGTATGATTCTGTGCCCTCAGCAGGGATGCAATGTTTTTCATTGAGGAGTCTTCAACCTTATCCCAAAAGGCTGCTCTTCACTACCTTGTGAGTAGAGATGCAGCTGATGGGGCAGGTGAGATGGATAGTGGGGATGTCTACAACAGCAGGGTGGGGAGCTCTCCCATGGCCCTGAGATCCTTAATCATCTGTCCCCAGGTTTGGGACCCACTACACCCCTACTGATGACCCTGTTCCTCTGGGGCTCAGTGTCTCACCAGGGACTGGCCTGGAGGAAGCCTCATCCCTCATCAAACTCCAGGGATTCTCCTGGGTGAAACCTGCTGGGGCTGACACTGTATTTGGGACCATTTAGGAACCTGTGGTTTTCCATGAGAATGCAGAGAAATGCAGTCAGAATTGGAGGTGCCCAGCGGGCCAAAGGATGCCACTAGATTGGGAAAATGAAACAGCGCCACGAAGGCTGACAAGTAAGTTCCCCCAGAAGAGGACGTTGAGGTGGGCTTGACCGTGAGAGAGGGAGAACAGGTGCTCTGTTTCCGTTCCAAGCGAGCTGGCAGACAGACGCAGACGGAGCCACCTCCTCAGCCCCTCGCTAGGTCCCTACCCTTCTCTCTCTCCTCTTCCTCCTTCCCATCTTTCTTTCCTTGCCAGTCCCCTTCACCACGTTCCCTCCTTCACCTTCTCTGCCCCACCCCACGTTCTAGTCTTGGCTCAGCCACTGACCTGCTGGGCATCATCAGGGAGTCCCTTTCCCTCTCTAGGTCCCGCTCTCTCCTTTTGTAAATAGAACACACACACGCACACACACCTCTGATGAATAATTAACTTACTGTTAATTCTATTAACATTCACACTACCTCAACCTTTTAGAAGCCCCCAACAAAGGCAAAGTGCAAGAGGCCACATCATGGGGTGGTGTATTGAACTATCATAATTCATCCCATTGAACTCATGTTTGCTGTGTGTGAGGTCTGTGCTCAGTGCTTCACAAGCATTAGCTCATACAATTAAGAAGACATCAATCGTCCTTATCAAAAAATAGAGTGAGGGTGGGGGAGGAGGACATTTTGTTGGTACTACACAGAGTTTGACATTACATTCTTTGTAAGTTAATTCCCAGATACTTAATAGTTTTTCCTGCTATTGTAAAAAAACAAAAGGCATCTTATACCCTCTGTATTTTCTAGTTAGTTATTACTGTTGTTAGGGAACTCTTAATCTTTTACGATTATAAGATATGTCTGACATCAGAAGGTGTAGAGAATAAGAAACCAACACCCACATACCCAGCATCCAGACTGGAAATAAAGCAACACGCATACAGTTGGAGACCCCTGAGCACCTCTCCCAACCCCATTCCTTCCCCTCCCACGAGAGGTAATCCTCCTCTTTGATATGATGTATTCTTTCCACTCCTATCTTTATGAATGCTCTTACATTCTTATTATACCCCTTCACATATTATATAAAGTTCATCCGAACATAAACATTATACAGTGTCATTTTGCCTGACCTTAAATGTCACACAGATTTTATCACACTCTATATCCTTCTGCAATTTGCTTTTTTGGTGGTGGTATTGTCCAATACTGTGTGTGTGAGATTTACCCCCATAGATTGATGCAGCTCTGGTTCTTTCGTTTTCACTGTTCCACAGAGCGCTTTCAATGTAGCCACCATTTGCTCATCACTTCTGCTCTAGAACATTTAAGTTGCGTCTAATTTTTTTTTACTCTTTCAAACAGTTTTGCCAGGAACATTCCTGTGCGTGTCTCCTTGTGGGGGGATTTCATATATACACGACATGCGTGTGTGTGTCTATCAGGAATCACCCACTTGTTCTTTGGGAGCAACTCACACTCTCATCAGCAAGGCTCAGGAGCTCACATTGGTCCGTGTGGTTCTTCGGCGCTTGAAATTGTCAGGCTCTCCCATGTTGGCAAATGGGCTGTGTGCCCTACTACAAGCACAGTGATTTCACTTGGCTTCTCACTGGTTCGCAGTACATGGAGCCCTGTTTCAAACATCCATTGGCTACTCAGTTTTTCTCTTCTGTGAACTGCTCCTTCCTATACCTTCTTCCTATACCTTGATTTTTCTGTGCAGTCCTTTGCATGATCTAATTGATTTGCAGGTCTTTTTATATACTCTGAATACAAAGCTCTTTTTTGGTTATGTGTTGCAAATTTCCTCTCTCGGCCTGTGACTTCTCTTTTTTACTTTGTTTATAGTATCGTTTGATGCACATAAATGTTTACATTTTAATGGAGTCAAATCTATCCATCTTTTTCCATGCTTGTTTCTGGTTTTTGTGAATTGTTTAAGAAATCCTTTCATACCCTGAGGGCATAAAGATATTCTTCTATGTTTTCTTCCGAAACGGTTACGTTTTTGTTTGCCATATTTTTCCATATTGATTCTAAAATTAGTTTTTGTGCAGAGTGAGAGTTAGCAGTCCAATTTTACTTTTTCCAAGTAGATAACAATTTTCCCAACCCAACTGATGGAATTGTCCAGCATTTTCCCACTGGTTTGGAATGCCGCCTCCACAGTGTTAAAAGTTTCCATATACATAGGGGTCTCTTTCTAGTCTCTCTACTCTGATCCATTGCTCTGTTATCTAAACCTGTGTCAAGTATTATATCTTTTCACTTATGATATTTTCATAAATTGCATTAACTTATTTGAATAGGTAACACATTGATATAGGACAAAGTAAAAAGGTATAAAATAAAAAGTATCCCCCCCACATCTGTCCTCCTCCCACTTCTAAACAGATAAACACATTTTTTGTATACTTGAGCAAATATAAATATATATCCTTTCCTCTATCTTCTACACAAATGGTAATGTACCATATACACTGGGCACCGAACCTAGGCCCAGGAGATCTTTCCAGGTCAGTACATTGAGAACCTCCTCATTCTTTTGTACAGTTTTATGGTTTTACTTTGCATGGAAATAATGTGTATACCATAGTTTCTTTAAGCCATTTCTCTATCGATGGACACTTAGTTTGCTACTAATCTTAGCTATTACAAAGAACTCTGATAACATCATATCCTTTATGTACACACTAGGTTTTAGAGTAGATTCTTAGAATGGAATTGCTGGGTCAGAGAATGTGATAGTTAATTGCATGTGGCAACTTGACAGGACTAAGGGGATGCCCAGGTAGCTGGTGAAACATCATTTCTGGGTGTGTCGTGAGGGTATTTCTGGGAGAGATTAGCATTTGATTCCGTGGACTGATTAAGGAAAACCACCCTCGGGTGATTATGTGCAGCTTAGCATTATCCAATCCAGTGAGAGCCCAAATAGGAAACAAAGGTAAAGGCAGGGGGGCAAATTCCCTCTCTCTCTTCTTGGGGACGTCCATCTTTTCCTCCCTTAGACGTCGGTTCTTGGTCCTGCAGACTTGGACTGAATTATACCACTAGCTGTCCCCATTCTCCAACTTGCAAAAGGCAGGTTGTAGGACTTCTTAGTCTCCAGAACCACGAGAGCCAATTTCTATAATAAACCTCCTCTTGTACCTATGTTTCTGTCCGTCTGTCTATATCCTATTGGCTCTGTTTCTCTGGAGCACCCTGACTAATACAGAGAATACATACACCTGCAGTTTGATCGATTTTTGCCAGAGTGTCTTCCCTAGAGACTGTACCAGTTTACACTCTACCAGCATTGTTTCCTTGACCTTCCCAATGGAGCATGTTTTCAAACTCTGGGATATTTTTTATCATTCTGACAAGTTTTTTTAAAAAATGATATCTTGGTGTAGTTCTAATCTGTATTTCTGTTATTATGAGTGAAGTAGAACCTTTTTTTGTGGCCCACTTGTTCACATCCTTTGCCTATTTTTCTACTGAGCATTTGGTTCTTCATCTCACTGATTTCAAGGACTACTTTATAACTTAGAGAAACTACCGTTTTGATGAAATATGAGCATCAAGTATTATTTCTCACTTAGTTATCTTTTTTTTAAGCATTTTATTTTAAGTAATCTCTGCACCCAACATGGGGCTCGAACACTTTAGGTTTTCCAGGAACACGATCATCTGCAAATAGTGGCAATTTTATGTCCTCTTTTCCAGCTTTTATACCTCTAATTATTTTCTTTTGTCCCATTGCATCATCTAGTGGTATTGGGGCCTTGGGGAATCCCAACAAATAATACCTCGCTTTGCCCAAATTCTGAACTGATGGAGAGTAACACAGATGGAGGCCAAAATATCACTTTGTTGCTCATAAAGTTTAGGTGTTAGAAGACGGGGTTTCTCTCTGTCTTATCCACTCACCCATGAGCGGCCCTGGCCTGAGAGCACAGCTGTATACCATGGGCTTGGACATGCGGTGTTTTCATCAGAATTAGTTTTCTAAATATCCTAGCAATCTGAAAATCTTTTTCTTTCAATAGGTAACTTTAGCCCATTCACATTTATTGATAGGACTGATACGTTTGGTCTTGGTTTGTGCACATTTTTCAATACTGAAGTTATTTCAGGTTCTTTACTAGGTGATCTCTTTGGGGGGTGGGGTGTGAAGTTATTCTGATAGCTGGAAAAAAACCATTTTTGTTTTAGTGATTGAGTTATCTTTTGACTTTATATTTTGACACAAAGATTCCCTTAATGCAGTTTAATTTTTTTCTCTAATGTCTTGTCTACTTTGAGTCATAATTTGAAAGATCTTCCCTAATCCAAGATTATCAAAGAATTCTCTCATGTTTTCTTCTAGCATATTTGTGGCATTATTTTTCCTTTTAAATCTTTAATCCATTTGGAATTTATCCTTGTGTATGGTGCAAGGACTGAATCTAACTTTATCTTTTTTCCACATGGTCAACCAGTGAGCCCAGCCACATTTATTGAATAGTCAGTCATTTCCCCCACTGATTTTAGAGGCCAGTTTTTCATACTAAACTCTCATATGTGTCTTCCCTTCTATTTCCAGATTTTCTATTATGGTGGATTGGCCTGTCTTGCTATTCGTGCATTGGTTCCTCACTGTTTGAATTATTGAAACTTTTAATACGTTTTAATATCTGGTAAGCTAGTCCCCTGGTATTACTCTTCGTTTCAGAGTTTGCCTGAATGTTTTGTTGCTTTATTTTTTTTTCACATGAACTTTAGAATCAGCTCGTCTGGTATTTTATTGGGATGGCATTAAGTTTCGAAATTAACTTAGGGAGAATTGACATTTTACGATGTTGAGTCTTCCTAGCCAAAAACATGGTCTTCTCATTTATTCAGGTCTTCCTTTGCACATGTCCTGCTGCCACGTGTGAATTTCACTGCAAAGTAGTTTACTTTGTTGTTGTCATTGCCCTTGGAAATGGACCTTTTCTTTCATTATCTCTTCTGAACGGTCATATTTATGCATGAAAGTAATTGATTCTTTTTTTTTAAGATTTTATTTATTTATCAGAGAGAGAGCGCTACAGCTTGAGCAGGGGGAGGGGCAGAGGGAGAAGCAGGCTCCCCGCTTATGAGGCTCGATCCCAGGACCCCAGACGCTTAACCGACTGAGCCACACAGGTGCCCCAAAAGTAATTGATTCTTGGTCATTGCCAGATCCTCTTACTGTTGGTGATGGTTCTTCAGTGGGTTCGTTAGGTTTTCCAGGAACACGATCATCTGCAAATAGTGGCAATTTTATGTCCTCTTTTCCAGCTTTTATACCTCTAATTATTTTCTTTTGTCCCATTGCATCATCTAGTGGTATTGGGGCCTTGGGGAATCCCAACAAATAATACCTCGCTTTGCCCAAATTCTGAACTGATGGAGAGTAACACAGATGGAGGCCAAAATATCACTTTGTTGCTCATAAAGTTTAGGTGTTAGAAGACGGGGTTTCTCTCTGTCTTACCCACTCACCCATGAGCGGCCCTGGCCTGAGAGCACAGCTGTATACCATGGGCTTGGACATGCAGTGTTTTCATCAGAATTAGCTTTCTAAATATCCTAGCAATTTTAGTTTTCATCTCCTCTTTGACCCACAGCTTTTGTTATTGTTGTTGTTTGTTTCGATTTTGAGATGGAGGGACCCTTCTGTTTTCTGAGTCTAGTATTAAATTTCTATTTCAGACTTACTGTAACCAGAGAATATTGTCCAAACTATTTTTACTTTTTGTAATTTTTCAATGTATTCTTTGTGGCCTAAATTATTATTCATGAATATTTTATGGGCAGTTGAATAAAATAGGTGGATTATCTGCTTTTAGAATATAGATTTTAAAATGATATTTAGTCAGGGCGCCTGGGTGGCTCAGTCTGTTAAGCATCTGCCTTCGGCTCAGGTCATGATCTTAGGGTCCTGGGATCGAGCCCCACATCAGGCTCCCTACTCTGCAGGGAATCTGTTTCTCCCTCTCTCCCTCTGCCCCTCCCCACCCTCGTGCTCTCTCTCTCTCAAATAAATAAAATCTTTTTATTTTATTTTATTTTTTTAATTTATTTATTAGAGAGAGAGAGAGTGAGAGAGAGAGTGCAAGAGGGGGTAGGGTTAGAGGGAGAAGCAGACTCCCTGCCGAGCAGGGAGCCCGATGTGGGACTCGATCCCGGGACTCCGGGATCATGACCTGAGCCGAAGGCAGTCACTTAACCAACTGAGCCACCCAGGCGCCCTAAATAAAATCTTTTTAAAAAATAAAACAAAATGACATTTATTCTTCTCTAGCCTTAATTATTTCTTATCCACTTGTTTTATCATGTACTAAGATCACTGAATTAAGTCTGCTGTTACTAGTGTATTGATGATTTATTTTTCCTCATATCGCCTAAAGTTTCAGTCTTATGAATGTTGATGCTATGTTATTTTGTGCATAGATAAATCTTTATAAGCGATATGAACAATGCTTCCTGGTATTCACACGCTTATGTAGTCCTCTCCCACGTTATGTCAGGGATGGTCTCTACAACCAATTGAATATGGAAGGACTGATGATACATATCACTTCTGGGAATAGGTTATACAAGATAACCACCACTTTCATCTTGGGCTCTCTCTCTCTTTCTATCCTGCCCCCTGCCCTGTCATTTGCTATGGGGGAAGCCAGCTGCCATATTTCAAGAAGGCCCACATAGTGAGTGAGGTACTGAAGCTTCCTGCCAACAGCAAAGCGAGTGAGCTTGGCAGTGAACCCGCCAGTCCCCACAAAGCCTTCAGCTGCCTGCTGCCCTGAGCCAACAGCTTAACTGCAACTTCGTGGGCTGCCCTGAGCCAGAGTCACCCAGCTAAGCCGCTCCAGATTTCCTGATCTTCAGAAACTATGTGGAAATAAATGTTTATTGTTTTACACTATGAAGTTTTAGAATAATTTGATATGCAGTGGCCAATAACTAATAAATATGTTAATTATAAATTGCAATCTTTACATGATAATGTGTCTGTCTCTGACTCATTTAATGCTTTTGGGGCCCGAAGCCAAATTAGCCTTCTTGTCTGATTATGTGTACTTTCTTAGTGTCTACATTTGACTGATACATCTTTGCCAAAACTTTTATTTCTAGCCTATCTCAATGGCTTTGTTTTATGAGTATCTCTTTTAGGTGGCATAGAACTTCTTTTCTTTGTGATCCAGTCTGAAAATCTTTCGCTTTCAATAGGTAACTTTAGCCCATTCACATTTATTGATAGGACTGATACGTTTGGTCTTGGTTTGTGCACATTTTTCAATACTGAAGTTATTTCAGGTTCTTTACTAGGTGATCTCTTTGGGGGGTGGGGTGTGAAGTTATTCTGATAGCTGGAAAAAAACCATTTTTGTTTTAGTGATTATATTCATAATTATAACTTGAGAGGACTCCTTCAGTTCTCTATTTTTTAGACAGTATTTATTAGTGTCCTCCCACAGACAATGATAAAATTAGTGCACTTCTTTCTTCCCTTTTCCCCTCCACTCTTTCACCTCTCAATTTCTATCCATAATATTACCCTTTTGTCATACACCCCTTACTGTTAAATATACATACACTTCAATTACTTGATTTGTCAGCTTCAAAATAATATGTTTTTGCTCTCAGTTATAAAGTCGAGGCACACAGCAAATGCTCCACCTCCAACCTTCTTACTCCCATCCCCCACCCCCACCCCCCAGTTTATGTTAGTTGTTCCATTTCTATTTCTTTGGAGTGTAATTTATTTTCTATTCTTCAACCCAATCTTCACAGTTTTCGCTTTTACAGTCTTTTTGCTGTAGGTTCCCTAATTCGTTGTTGATTGATCATCCTGAAATTGTGCATGTCAAAATTGCTTGTCTAGAAGCCTTTAAAATCGAAGGACTACTAACTGAAGGGCAGTTGGGATGGACCTAGAAGTCCTCTGGTCTCATTTTCTACCCTGGAGAGTCTCATAGATGCCATTCCACTGTCTAATAACATTAAAAGTTAGTCTGAATGAGTCTGAGTCTGTTCTGATACATTTTCCTCTTATCTGTGACCCAAACTTACCAGGGTTACCAAAACTCCTTTCTTTATCTTTGAAGTAGAATAAACTTACTAAGCTATGTCTTGGAATTATCTTTTTAGTTAAATATAGTCAAGTCTACTTCATTTCATGAAAAGCCTTTTTGAATCCAAACTTTCAATATTTATTTGGTGCTATTCCTTTGGTATCTGCTTTAGAGACTCCAAAAGTACATAAGTTGGATCATCTATTTTCTATATTAAGCATCTTTTCTCAAGTCCTTTTTTAAAACATCTATATTTCTGTTTTTTGTTTGTTTGCTTGCTTGCTTTTCTCATATTTATTCTCTGTATCACCTACTGTGGGTTTTTTTTTCAATGTCCCTTCTCTTTTGTGCTCTGAGCTCTCTTCACTTCTAGATGACTCTTTCTCTTCTACTCCTTTCTTGAATTTTACCAGCTCATGTGTTATGTCCTCCAATGATCTTATCCTTTCTTCCCTGCATTCTTTTATCTTTGCTTTGTTGTCTTCATAGATAAAACATTTTCACTAAGATTTTTTAATTCATGGTAAAATGTTCCCAATTTTTATTGGCTCTGTGGCAACTTTTCTCTCTTTTGCCCTTCAATAAACTTTTCTGAATATTTTTCTCCTTTTTTCCTATAGTATCTTTGTATTGATGCTTTGTTAGATCCTTGCTATTACTCCTGATAATAGCACTAAAGATCCCTGTTAACACTAAATGAATTGGGTTCAGTTTTCCTGGACAGAAAGATGCTTTGGACAGGAAAAGAAAGGGGGTAATAAGAGAGAATCCCAGGGTGGCTGGTTTTCACAAGAAGAACTGTTCTGCTGCCACAGAAATAAATTGCTTCCACAAAGGGGTTCACCCTCAGGATTCTTTCTATAGCCCTGGCTCCTCAGCTTCTCTCAACCAAATCAGATCCAGGAAGCCTTTCCCTTTAGCCCATTCATTGCACCTGTTTTTAAAAACAAGCAATACAATTAGTGCATCTCTACATATAGCCCTTACCTTTTGGAAAAATATTTTTGCCTGGCTATCACATCAAAGAAATCTTTCTCTGAGCTTCTTTCTCTTCATTTCCTCCTATTTGTTTTCATCCTAATCTCAGCTTCTTTGGACAGTTCTTACACATATTTGGGAGTCTTGGATAATACCTGTCCTCAAGTTTTGCCAAAAATAGTTTATTTTTTCACTCCTTTTGTTGCTTTTGGATGATTTCTAGGAGAAAGAGAAAAATGTTGATTTACACAACCATATCTATTCCAGATGTACACAGTGTCTTAATTACTAAGGTTTTAAAATAAGTCTTGCTTTTTGCTAGGGCAAATTTAACCATCCTATTCCTTTTCTTCAATTGCCTCTTAACTGTTCTGAATCTTAACTCTTCCATACAAATTTTAGAATGCACTGTTAAAATTATATACACACATGCACAAACACACAAAGACACACATATAATGTTGAGATTTTGACTTTAATCCAGTAGCTGTATTATTAATTTAGAGAAAACTGGTATCTTCGTGGCATTTGGCTCTTTCTATCCATTCATATGATATGTCTCTCATTTACTTGGATCTTCTTTAATACTTTAAAATAAAGTTTTGGGGGTTTTTTTGTTTTGTGTTTTTAATATTTGATTCTTCTAATCATCTAACTTTTTACTGAAGTGTAATTGACATATAACATATCAGTTTCAGGTGTACAACATGATGATTTGATATTTGCATACACTGCAAAATGATCACCACGGTAAGTCTAGTTAACATCCATAACCTCACAGTTACCAAAAAACTTTTTTTTGTGATTAAAAACTTTTATACTCTCTTAACAACTTTTAAATATGTAATACAGTATTCACTGTAGTCACCATACTGTATATCCCCATAACTTATTTATTTTATAACTGGAAGTTTGTTTCTTTGACCCCTTTCACTCATTTCACCCACCCACAATCCCCCACCTCTGTCAACCACTAATCTGTTCTCTAGATCTATGAGTTTGTGTTTGTTTTTGTTTTAGATTCCACATATAAGAGAGGTCATATGGTATTTGTCTTTCTCTGTCTGACTTATTTCACTTAGCATAATACCCTCAAGGTCCATCCATATTATCACAAATGGCAAGATTTTACTTCTTTATGGCTGAGTAATATTCCATATTTATGTGTCTGTGTGTGTTGTTGTTGTTGTTGTTGTTGTGTATACATTACTTGTTCCCATGTCTCTCGATTTATTTGGATTTTCTTTAATACCTTCAAATAAAGACACCACCCACCTGGGACTTACTGGATCAGAATTTCTGGGGATGGGGCAGAGCAGTCTGTTTTAATAAGCCCTCCAGGAGATACACACTCAAGTTTGAGAACCATTCTATATTATCTCATTTATCCTCATTTTCCAAAAGAAGAAAATGAGGCTTTAAAAAAAAAGATTCAGGAACTTGCCCAGGTTTTGTTTTTAAGATTTTATTTATTTATTTATTTATTTTGAGAGGGAGAGAGTTGCGGGAGGGGCAGAGGGAAAGGGAGAGAGAATCTCAGGCAGACAGCATGAGGAGTGCGGAGCCCGACTCAGGGCTCTATCTCATGACCCTGAGATCATGACCTGAGCCGAGATCAAGAGTCGGACACTCAACTGACTAAGGCTCCAGGCGGCCGGCACTTGCCCAGGCTGTAAAGCTAGGAAATAACAGAAGCAATGATCAAATACAGGTATCACTGACTCTGCTCGCCCATCTGTAATGTTAAATTCCTTGGCCTAAAGGTAAGCAGTGGAAGCTGGCGCCCCCTGCTCATGGAGGGTCTTCCTGCCCCAGTGGTGGCCAGGTGAGCCCGGCTGCTGGCCTGGGACTACACTCTAAGACAAGCCAGGAACTCTACTGTCAGGGAGTTACAAGTGCTGAGGGCTAGGTGGGGAGCATGCCGAGGACAGAAGTGTGCCCTCGGCAGCCCCTGCCGGTTGCCCTCAGCCCTGTCTTCCCTGAGGCTCCTCTCCCTGGCAGACCCCCTGCTCCTGCCCACAGGCCAGGGATGAAGTTCATCCCCCTGCCCGCCACACTGGAGCTACCCAAGTGCGTGGCTGGTCTGACTCTTTCTCTGTCCCCAGTGCCTAGCTCAGGGCTTGGCACCAAGGTTCTCAGTGAAGCTGTGTGGTCATGCGAAGCAATGAAGAAGTGTCCCTCTTCTGGCTGAATGGCTACAGAAGACATCATGGAAGGCCTTGCAGACCTTAAGTGGCATAAATATGTGGACAAGTGGGAGGTCGCGGGAAAGGTGTTCCCGGTGAAGGTTACAGGCTGAGGAAAGGCCTAGCAGTGGGAGAACAGAGATTATGTTGTTTTCGTTTCCTTCAGGTTCATGGGAGTTATGTAAGAACCTGAACCGTAGATTTGACAGCCATCACGGAAGGCCTGGACTGCCAATAGGGGCATCTGGGGTTTATTCTGTAGGTGCCAAGGAGCCCTGAAAGGCATCGGAACAGGAGAGTGGCGGGGTCATATGGAGTCTTGAGCTGGAGAGGAATGGTGCAGCGACTCCTGTATCCTAAAGCCCGTTCTGTACCAAGCCCTGTGCCTGCTGCTTGCCCCAAGCCCACCTCATTCCATAGCTGAGTCTCGGGGTGTCTTGTCCAGACAGCACGGCTAGGATGGAGTGGCGCAGAGTTTGCATCCAAGTCTGTCTGACTCAAGAGCCCAGGCTCCCGCTCCTCACCACCGCCCCATCCCTGTCTGGGCTGCCTCCAGGGGTGGAGTTGGAGATCATGGGGAGGAAGAGGTTCCCTGACTTCTGCGAGGAGTCTGAAGGCAGCGCCCGAACCCGGCCCCTCATGGAGACTCCCATGCTGTGAATCTGGGGAGTGGAGAGTGGAAGCAGGTGAAGCAGGTGCCCAAGAAACACGGTCTGGAGCACGGAAGAGGAGAGCCTGGCCAAGAGGTCAAGCATATCCCCAGGGCCCTTGGCATGACTCCTGGTGCAGGCGCCCTCCTGTCCTGACCTGAGCCCAGAGTCTTGGGCTTCGAGAGCCGCTCTGCTCCTGGCCAGAAGGGCCACCTCCGTGCGTGGACAGGGGTGGAGAGGGTCCTGTGCAGACCGCAGAAAGCGTGGGATCAGGAGACCAGGCATCCCCCCTTTCAGAGGAACCGGGGAACTCCACGAGGTCATTGATTCAATGAGATGAAGAAACGGCCCGGGAGGGGTGGGGCCTG